>NW_024347790.1:2129798-2405236 GCF_902729225.1 Pteropus medius | reverse complement strand
TTTGACCAACTCTCTGGGTACCTTGTGGCCCAGTGAGGACCATACAAAAAAAAAAGGCAGCTGAACACATCTGGCCTTCGGCCACATTTGGTGGGGGCACAGAATGGTTGGAAGGGGGTCAGGATGTGGTCAGATTAATATTTCAGGTAGCTCCCTCTGACTTCCGTGGAATTTCAGAGGTCAGATCTGAGGACAATGGCCGTTCTGTGAAGAGGTCGAGTGGCAGTCTGGGTGATAGATGGAGGGGGCCTGAAATAAAGCCTTGTGAACTTGGTTGAGAAGGAAGGGCCTGCTGTGAGACGTGTATTTTAGAATTAAAATCAGAACTTGGTGACGGATGTGTATGGTAAGGAGCCAAAGAATGATGTTCCAGCTTTGATTTAGTAATCAGGTACTCCAGCTCGGCGGCATCTCGCCGGCCAGCAAACATCTTAACACATGTGTAGGTTGGGGACCATTTATAGGGTCTTGGTCTTCCTTTTCTCTGCAAAATAAGAGTGGTGTTAGTGAACTCAGCTGGCTGTAAGCTGACTTCCCTGGTAGGAATAATTTTGTTTACTGTTGAATGGATAATCTAATTCTAAGTGTTACTCTAGAAAAATGATACCCCAATGGGAAAGTTCTGTAACTTCCACTCAATATTGCTATGAACCTAAAACTGCTCTGAAAAGAAAGTCTCTTTTTAAGAAATGAACTGGATCTAGAGCTGTCGGACTGGAGGTCTGTTCATGATGTAGTATCACACGAATAAAGCGAACTTACACACACACACACACACACACACACACACAGATACCCCAGTGGTCTGTAATAATCACCTAGCGATACATTTTTTCACATCCTGTCACACCAAAGGAAGTAGCTAGATAATCTCTTATAAAGTATACAATCGCAGAATATAAAGTAGGCTTCTTGTATTAGAAAAAATTCAAGCGGTGGACTCTAGGAAGTTGATTACAGTAGAACTCTTTCTTTCTCTTTATTCAAGATTCCCCGATCTCAGCTGCTTTTGCCTTCCCAGCCAACAGTGGAGAGAGGGCAGAAACATTGAAATCCCAATGGCTAGTAAATGTGGCATTACCGTAAAATTACATAAATCATTCGTGCAGCCCCACAAAGCCACCTTCCCACTCTCCCTGCTTCTAGAGGATTTCTGCCATGTGCATCTTAATGAAAGCTGAGTTAATTTATGTTGTAAGTTCACATACCTCCTGGGATCAAAGAAGACCGGGTTAAATAAGAAAACACATGTGTGGGGCACATCCTGCAAATCTGCATTGAAATGACACTGATGTCACTGGAAGGAATGGACTACATAGGTTTTGTAATGTCATAGCCTTGATTTCCAGGATGTTGATTTTACCTCTCTTGGCATTAGTTTTCTCTTCCTGTAATATGAAGTAGCCAAGTTCACTTTCGGTAGCATTTTTTTTTTCTCTCTCTCTCTGCAAGGTTTTGAGACATTTATCTGGTACAGATCTATAGTACTTGGATCTACAGTTCTTTACTTGTTCTTTTTGGTCATCTAGTCAAGAAATGTAGTAAGTCAGTATGTGAAAAAGAGGGCAAAAAAAAAATGGACTAACTGAAGTTCGCAGTATTGAAAAGGTTGCTTTAGTATCATAAAATAGTTGGCAGTTACCAAGGTGGCGCTTCTCAAAGCAGAAGAAATTCTTCTTCACGTGGTTGCCCGGTTGAGAAAGAGCTCTGTATATAAAGTTATTAAAACCCCTGGGAGGGACGTGTTGTCCCTTCACTCTGTTTTATATCTCTCTCCCTGCAGCCCCCTTTCCTGTGTCCTGTCCTGATGCCCTGGACGCTGTGCTTGCGAGCACAGCGATTAGAATAACGTAATGGCAGTCTCTCATGTGCGTGCTTCTCGGCAAGGCAACATGATGACAGACGTTGCCGCTTGTGTGCTGTGATGTGTGCTGTTATCGTCCCCAGTGGATAGATGAGGAAACCAAGACCGGGAGAGGATAAGTCACCTGACCAAGGTCACATGGCTGCAACGTGGTGGAACTGAGAATGAGAGCGAATTGCAGCGGATTACAGCGGAACTCTGGAGTGTGGGCCTCCGGCCGCTCCCTCAGGTCTCCCTCTCCCTCCTGTCAGACTGCCGATGCCACTGGGTACCATCCACTCCCTTCATGCCTGAGGGACAGGGGTTTATCGGAACAGGAGACCCTTCTGGTTGTTCCGGAATATAGCCCTTTAATAGATGTCTGCCGCGATGCTGGAGTCTGGTCCACCACCGTCTCTTCCTGGCTTATTACTGAGGCCCTTTGCCGGATGCTCAGTCTCCAGTCTCACCCCTCCTCCCGTTCATCCTTTGCCTGGAGCCAGATGTTTCTGTAACATAAATTTGATGTCCACACCCTTGTCTAAAACCTTTGTGATTTCCCATTGCCCTTGGGATAAAGAATGATCCTTTTAGGGCACTTATAGAACCATGGGTGACCCGGCCCCTCCTTGCCTCTCAGATCCTTTGCACTCCATCCAGCCCTCGGAGCCTGTTTCTCTTTCCCCAGGAAGTACGACTTTCTCTCACCTCCGAGCCTTTGCACGTGCTGTTCCGTCATTGCCCCCTTCCTGTGTGCACCAAATGTCCCTCGAACATAGCACTTGCCTACCTGCTCACTTTTCTTCACCACGGTAGCTTGTACAGTGAATCACAATTCTAGGCACAGGGTAGCAGCTTGATAAACACCTCTCGCGTAAATAAATGAAAACGATCCATTCTATTTGTATTCCTTAATGTTAATTTGGATCTGTCCATTTCCTACTTTATCTGTTTTTGCCAATATGACTAACTCAACTTCATCTCTCTTTTCAAACATTTCCTTTGGGGTATTTTTCTTCTTCTAAACATGTCCCACTCGATGGGATCTCCCTTGAAATGATATTTCACACTACACTTCGGTCTGGTCTTCACGGTTACCAGCACAGCGTGTCTGGATCGCTCACATCCGTGTGCACTGGGACGAGTGACGAATGTGGCTGCAGGTCTCAGAGACGTCAGGATCCTTCCGTAGCAGCCTGAGCTTGCTCCAGCGGGCAACGCCAGGATGAACAAAAGAGTCATGAGTTTGTTTTGCAGTGTTTTGAAAGGGATATGATCTGTATCTCAAAAGAGAAAGCAGATTATGAGGGTTTTGAACAAAACGGGAAATGGTGTAAACTGGAACACGTTGTCTAAGAAGAAAACTTTCACTGGTCCAGACGATTCCGGTTTTGGATGTAGATCCCGATTTTCTTATCATATCGTGCTCTCCACCTCCCATCACAGTTATAAGCAGAGTGGCTGTGAGAGTCGCCCAGTGAACAGCCCGTTGTTCTGTGTCGCTTTTTCCTCTTCCAGAGGTGACGCTAAAGGTCCACATCAGCGACGCCAGCACCCATCAGCCCGTGCCGGATGCGCTCATCGAGATTTTCACCAACCAGGTCTCCATCGCCTCCGGCACCTCGGGGACGGATGGCGCCGCATTCATCAAGTTCCAGTACAAGCTGGGCAGTCAGTTGATCGTCACCGCCACGAAGCACGCCTACGTGCCAAACTCCGCCCCGTGGAAGCCAATCCGCTTGCCTGGTAAGACGGTCCTCACCTTTCTCTAACCCAGAGCTCAGGGTCCGGCTAGTGACGGAGTCAGACCCAGAAACCCCTTGGACAGTGGAAGTCAGGCGGGAAAATACGCGTTTGATCTCTGCTTTACCTCGTGTAAAGGAGAGGTGGGGCCGGGTTCGAAGCGGGTTGGGGCTCCGCCTTATCACATGCACGTGTGGGGTCGAAGCTCTAGAGCATCCGCCAGTTCGGGGATCTGCATTTTGACGAGCACCTCCACGCCCTTCCAACCCCTGAAACTTACGGACAAGAGTGTTCGCTAAAGATTTGAGACCACTGCTTTGTGGGCGTTGGAAAGTGATCGACAGAAAACTGAGGAGATCCTTTAGGAAAATCTTAGAGAAAAGGGATAAACCTGAGAACTATTTAGCAGGCAAAAATCCGGAAGGCCTTGAGGAATGGATGGGAGAGAGGGAAGGGAAAGGATGAGTTAGAATAAACACGAGTTGGACCTCGGTTTCTGGCTGGTGACAGAGCAGATAGAACAGTCGGGAGATGGGGTTGGGACACGCACGGTGGTCCTCTAAAGCTGATTGAATTGATGCAGTAGATTAAAACAAAACAAAACAAAACAAAACCTTCCCCTCTCCCTGGGTGCATCCCTCTCCCCGGGCTCGGGCTCAGGCAAGGTGCATGGAAGTGGTCGTGGGGGTGCGGGAGACAGGCGAGGGAGGGGATGCGTGTTGGGGTCAGAGTTGATGATGATCTCAGCGTAGGCTGGATTTGCGCTGCCTCTGGGACGCCAAGTGTGTTTGGCCTTCCGTTTGAAATGAGTTTGGAGCTCAGGGGGGTTGGAGGTAGAGGTGTAATTTGGGGTCATTAACGGTGTCGCGATGAGAGTCAAAACCTTGAGCTCACCCACGGTGGAGGGGGCTGGGCCTAGGACAGAACGCTGAGGAGGAAAGATGATATGTATTAGGTCATATCTAAAGAAAATAGACCTCCCCCACTTTTCACACTGAGAAGCAACCCAGGGGAGTTTAGATGGTTTCTTGACACCGCAGTGGCTCCTTTGCTGGGAGAGCAGGAGCATAAAGTATGGATGATTCTCGAGTCTCCTTGTTCTTAGTGGTTACATTCTGTAAAGTCTGTGAACACTGAGTTCATGACTCCTGAGCCACTGCCCCCAGGGGAGATGCAGGGTTAGGTTTTGCAAGCCTCTGGTCACACCATTTTCATCAACCGATCAACCTATCACCTTGTTAAAGGTGTTTCTGTTTAAAGACATCTCATGTCTATTGTTGGTTCATCAACAGCAAACTCACGGCCACCAGCTCTGTAACTCATGCCTGAAGGAAGCTTATCAAACACGCACTTTCTCCATAAGGCACGTCCCAGCCCTCCTGCACTGAGGAACCACTAGCCAGCACCTCAGCACTGCATCTGGGCCGTTTTAAACAGCGACATTACCAACAAAAGATGCACAAGACTGCAAAACCACTTGGCCCCGAATAGATTGCAAAAGGGATGCTTATGGCGTGAGAACTACAGGAGGAAGGCAGAAAGCGTCACCTTGTTTGACCTGAGTCGAGAGGGCCCACATCAGGGGACCCAAATCTTTGCCCACTCTGCACGAGCAAATGTAAAGAAAGCACGTGAGAGTCAATTTGGGGGTTACCAATGTTAGGCGCATGCACAGATACCGAAGCTACAGACAATGAGGATCGACTATAAGTACATTCATTCTGACTTTTGTTAACATGGTCATTTCAGAAAAAGCAACCATTTCCATAGTGTCCATTTTCTTAAATAAGTTAAATAAATGGAACAACATAGTTTAATTGAAAGAGTTTTGGACTAGGCATGAAGATACCTGAATTGTCACCTGCCCGCCCTCCCCCCACCAGCTGGCCCCACATATGTGGGCCCTTCTCTCCTTTCTGAACCCACATTTCTCATTTTTAAACTAAATAGACTGAATAATTTTAAAGGACCCTTCGTGTCTTCGATTATTTTCCTCTGCTTGTCTTGTCAACAAAGAAAGATAAATACTCAATTAGAACCTAACAGAAAATGTGGCCAAAATTTAGACTGATCTATTGTGAAAAGTGGGGTTAAACTATTGTTTTCATGCATAATTTTGGAGGCCAACACTAACGCTTTTCGTAGTCCAGATAATTGCTTGAGGAAGAGAGAAAAGTGGGGAGCTTTTTCTAAAATGTGCTGAAAATTTGAAACTAAAAAAAAAAAAATGCTTTCTTTACTACATGTGCACACGTGGTTTTGTTTACATAAGCATTCTTATGAGATTTGGGAATGGATTTCTTTTTTCATCCTTGAGAATAGTTCCTGGAGGATAGATGTTTTTTTTTTTTTCCTCTCTTTCAAGAAAAGGGGTAGAGATTGAGAGAAAGGGGGAGAAGAATCCAACTTGAGAAGCAGGTAAAACAACTTTAGCTATATAAAATATAATCTGTCAACTAAGGACTCTAATTCCACATCTTAATTATTTTCATCTCCATAGCGATTGTCTTATGGACCTTTTTCAGTGGTCCAGGACTATTGCAGCAGCCTTGGCTAGCTCAGTATATATATACATACACACATATATATACATATATATATTATCCATCTGCCTGAAGTCATTGGGTGTCCTCAGGATAAAGTTTAGACTAAACACAGCACACAGATCCTCCTTCCTCAGCCGCTTCTCCCTTCCATGTCTCACGGTCTGGTCATCTCCGACAATTTGTTATTCCCTGCAGGAATCTGACATTTTTCCCTCTCTGTGTTTGCCTGCGTTATCATTCCTTTACCGTTGTTCTCAGCAAGCTCGTCTTCTGTCCTTCGATGCCCAGCGTGGCTGTTTTCCGCTGCATGAAGTCTTCCTGCCTTTCCCAGGCAGAGTTAGATGTTCTTTCTCTCTACTTACACACATCTACTGGGCATGATAAGAACCTCCAGGCATCAGTCAGCATCTCCTCCGTGATGGGTAAAATACCATCTACCTGCAAATCTGAGCGTCTCTGTGTCCCCTCCCACCTGCCAGGGCACTCAGTCTATTTGAGGTCTGTAGTCCCTTCCCCCCCGGCTCCGGGAAAGCCCTGCTGGTGCCCCTGCCACCGCACAGCACACTCGTGACAAGAACTCATTTCTTCTCATGTACAAAATAAGGGCTGAGAAAGCAGTTTGCTAGAGCAGATGCCTATTGTGTGGAAATACCGAAATGTTTACGTGGGAAACTTTCAAAACACCCTACGATGGCCACACACATCTTGAGACGCTGATCACAGGTGATTCCATAGCTCAGAGTCCCCGACACCAGTCGGCACAGGTTATCGGGCTCAGGAAATGCCATTTGGGATCTGCGTGAATTCTCAGACCAATGGAGCAGGGCGGTCCAGGTGTCTGCACATAGAGAGGCAGGAAGCACCTCACCTGCCTGAGCTTGGAGGTGAGTCGTCTACAGGCAACAAGAATCTGGCTCTGTCTTCCGGGCCATTAGATGCCCCATGCCCCTGGGTGAAGGGGTCATTGTCAAAGGTCAAGTGTCCCTGTGAAGCAGTTCTGCAGGGTTTATCCCAGACAGGGCTCCTCTTGTTAGTCCCAGCTCACATGCGTGACCCAGCCCACAGCTCCCCCAACCCACTGTGGATTTTTCTCCCAACTTTGATCCCCTAATCTGAATTCTTTTATTTAAAAAAAAAAAAAGTTATTTTTTTTGTTTTTGTGTTTGGAATGTAATTCATCTACTATAAAATTGACCCTTTGGTAGTGTGCAGTTCACAAGGTTGTATGACCATCACCACTATAATCCCAGAATATTTTCTTCACCCTCAGAAATACTCAAACCCGTTCACACCGACTCGCTATTTCCCACCCGCTCCAGATCCTGGCAGCCACTCATCTCTCTGTCTCTGTGGGCGTGGCAGATAGATCGAATCCTATAATGTATGGCCCTTTGTGTTTTTCACTCAGCCCACTGTTTTCAGGGTCCATTCATGTGGTAGCCTGAATCGGTACTTTATTCCTTTTTGTGGGTGAACAATAGTCTCTTGTGTGGATACACCACATTTTGTTTGTCTTTTCATCAGTCGACGGATATTGGGTTGTTTCCACTTTTTGGCCGTTGTGACTAATGCCGTTATAGATGTTCACGTCATGTTTTTTGCAGGAACATATCCGTTCTCTTGAGCATGTCCCTGGCCGTGGAGTTGTAGTCTCACACGGTAGCTCTATGTTTAACAGTTTGGGGACCTGCCGGGCTGTTTTCCACAGCACCAGGGTGCCTTCTTAGCCTTCTCATGGCACTTGCCACGTTCTGTTTGTCACACAGCAGTTTGATGTGTGTCCTAGTCCCCTTCTGACGTAGTACCTCGAAGGCACACACCGCCTCCCATGTCGATCTGTTCCACACATCTAGCACTGGGCCTTATCTATAGTGGCAGCTGAATAAATTGACTGTCTAGAGAGCCATGTCCAAGGCCAGCTGACTGGTTCCCTGTGGCACTATTAAGAGCCAGTGGCGCTAAGTAATTGATGTCCCTAGCACTCGATATTTCTGGCTCCTAACATTTTCCCAGGAAGTCATTTTCCCTCTCTAGGGCTCCTTTCCTCCTCTTTAAACTTAGAGATATGGACTTGGACTTCGAGTCCGTGGAGCGTGGTGGTTGAGGACAGACTCCAGCTGCGGCATCTAGGACAAGTTAATCCCTGATCCATAGAGCTGTTTCTTTCCTTGTCACATGGGCATGTCAGTAATGCCCGTTTCATCACGTCATTTTGCGATTTAACTATATTACCAAGATTAAAGCACTTAGAATAATGCCTGACAGGTTAGGAAGGGTTCGCTAATGTTAGCGATTATTATTATTCCATAATGTATTTTTTTCTCTTAGGTTCACGTTTTACCCAGAAACATATAAGTTTTGTGAATTTTTTAGTTGGAAGTCCAAGGGGTATTTAAGCCAGGATTTTAACATAACATAAGTTGTTTCATCTTATTAGTTCCCAGAATAGGAGAGAGGGGATATTCTTTTACCATCAGGCACACATTAACCTAAGCACATATTTTTGAAGTCTTTCTTAATATTAATATCTAATCTTATATATTTACATTTTTATAGTGTGTATATTGTAACTTTTAGTATATTCTTTTATTAATGGGTTCAGATGCTTTACTAAAAACTTTTAGTGAATAAAAAATAGTCGAGTCTTGTACGGTAAACTGTTGTTATATGAGCAACTGCAGTACCCTGTGACCCATGGAAAAGTCTTGCTCATCATACTCAGAGGAAAAACCATTTCCTTTCTCTCTGCTCACACTTCTGACACCAAATGAGTGGGATGTTTCCTCAAACTAATCTATTCTCCACCTGTCTGGACACTGACTAGATGTCCTATGATTCCGTTCAGTTCTGACATTAACTACCCAGAGTTAGCGCAGACCTCAGAGGCGAGGGCTCCGCCCACCAGACCGCTCCCCGCCTCAGACACAAGACCCAGGTGGTCTTCTGTACCTCTGACCAACCGGCTGTACACCCGGGGTTTCCACACCCATCGCCAAGTTCAATAACTTCCTGCAGTGGCTGACAGAACTCAGGGAAACACTTAACTTCCATTTGCGAGTTTATTTTAAAAGATATTGTAAAGGATCCAGGTAAACAGTCAGGTGAAGGAGTACATGGGCCATGACCTGGGAGGGTTCTGAGCTCGGAAGCTTCTATCCTCGTGGAGTTGGGGTGCACCACCATCCCAGCACACAGATGTATTCACCAGCCCAGAAGCTCCCCAAACATTTGGGATTTTCATGGAGGCCTCATCACGTAGGCATGATCGATCATTAATTCAATCTCTAGTCCCTCTCTCCTCTCCCCAGAATAGGGGCTGGGGCTGAAAGCCAAGCTTCTACCCATGACTCCATCTTTCTAGTGGCCAGCCCCCATCCAGGAACCCACCTACAGTTGACTTATAACAACAAAAGATGCTCCTATCACCCCATCACCCAGGAAGTTACAAGGGCCTTAGGAACTCTGTCAGGAACCAAGGCCAAAGACCAAATATATATTTCTTATTATGTCATAATATGGAAAATCAATATTGTTGATTGATTTGAAGTCAGAGAATTTAAAAATTAGAGTGCACATTTTGACCTAAATGTCAGAATTCTCTTATACCTGTTTTTGTTTCTGCAGTGTTTTCTTCACTGAGCCTTGGCCTGCTTCCAGAACGATCCGCTACGCTAATGGTGTATGACGATGTTGTCCAAATAGTCTCAGGATTTCAAGGTATACTGAATATTTAAAAAGAGACATGAAATCATGTGGTATTTGTCTCTCTCTGTCTGACTTATTTCACTTGGCATAATGCCCTCTAGGTCCATCCACATGTCACAAATGGTAAGAGTTCATTCTTACAGAGATATAGAGTTCAACATAGAGAATATAGCCCATAATATTGTAATAACTATATAGGGTGCCAGGTGGGTACCAGACTTATCAAGGGCATCGCTTTGTAAGTTATATAAATGTCTAACCACTATGCTGTACCCCTGAAACTAATATAAAATAATATCGAATGTCAATTGCAATTGAAAAATAAAAGTCCATTTAAAAAAATAAAATAATGAAATAGCAAAAAAATATATAAAAATAAATGAAAAGAGAAGCAACAGTAACTTTGGGGCTGACTACTAAAATCTTAGGAGGGAAAGCTTATTGTCAGGAAGTTATGGCAGCGAATTGACCCACAGCTAAGACATAACGTCCATTATCCCTAGGAGTGCAGGACACATTGGAATTTGGGTTAAAATATCTGTGGATATCTGAATAGGGTCTTGTTTTCTTGTGGGCCCAACCTTAAGAGGCTTTGCCGCTCTGTCCATAACCACATCCTTCTCTTCTGCAAAGGAGAGAATCTTCGACTCGTGAGGTCAGAGCCTGGGCCTCACTGACCAGGGGACAGGGTCACTCATAAAAGGATCACAAGTATTCGTGCATATAGAGTTTCAGTTCCGCAAGATGAAAAGGTTCTAGAGATCTGATGCACGACAATATAAATATGCTTAACTAGGGAACCGCACGCTTAAAACTGGTCCGGATGGTAGATGTGATGGTACGGTGTTTGTTTACCTCCATACATCCCACCCCTTAAAAAAAGGGGGAGACACTTTATGAGCGTTCGAGAGTGGCTTCTTCATCAATCTCATCCCCATGTCACGTGCAGCAGCGTGTAAATGTGATTTCACCCCTTCTAATGTCGCCTGCTGGGACACCAGTACAGGTCGGAGGCTTGCCCCTTGGTTGGCGTTGGGGCTAGAACTGGGAATAACGCTCGTTAGCTGACCTCTGTGCTAACGTTATTTTCTTCTGTCTAAATCCTGGGCCTTCAGAATGCTGTTTCCTGGCTTTTTAATGCTTCACCAGATTAGTTTTCATTTACTTTATTCCTTTATTTTTAATGGTGTGTATACCATTATACACGCTTTCATTCCTTACCTAACCTAACCATCTTCACGTGCCATTTACAAATAAGGTGAACTCAGAAGACGTGTTTGAAAAGAAAATAAGTAGAAGCGTCTAACTGCCTGCGTGACTCAAGGTCGGAAGAGGAAACAGAAATAGAAATACAGATGTTCATGTCATCTGCACAGTGAAAGCCTGAGGCCTCAGCATCCTTTTAAATGAGGACCACGCCGTGGCCTGTGCCCGTCGTCCTCGGCACTTCCAACTTTTCTTTGATTAGCTTTGCTATTGTTCCACAACTAAAAGATAATGATTTTCTTTTTTCCCAGTTTTATTAAGATACGATTGACATAGAACATTGTGCCAGTTTCAGGTGTGCCTGATCAGTAAATTTAGTTTACCATTTATCACATCATCGTCGCAACCTTTCTTCTTTCGCTGAGGACTTTTAAGATCCACTCTCTTGGCAGGTCTCAAATATACAATACGGTGTTATTAACTGTATTGCACATCACATCCTGATTCATCTTATAACTGGAAGTCTGTGCCTTTTAACCCCTTTCATTCATTTTGCCCATCCCCCACCTCTGGCACCCACCAACCTATGCTCTTTATGAGACGGGGTTTTTTGGGTTCCACAGATAAGCGAGATCCCAGAGGATTGTCTTTCCCTGTCTGGCGTATTTCACTTAGCATCGTGCACTCAGAGTCATCCATGTTGTCACAAATGACAGAATCTCCTCCTTTGTGTGACTGAATAATTTCCCATTGTTTACATGCACCACCTTTTCTGTATCCATTTCATCCATCGATGGACACTAAGGTTGTTTTCATGCCTTGGCTGTCGTGAATGATGCTGCAGTAACCATGGGGTGGAGGGGAGGCGGGCGGTGGGACCATGGTTTTCTTAAAATGAAGGAATGATTATGCTTCTTTCTCACATTCTTCACTAAGGCAGAAACCGTTAATTCTGATAAAGACCAGAATTTAGCCCAGTTTGAAAATAATAGCAAGAGACTAACGGTTGTAATTAATGTCTCTTATATAGACAAGCTACGCTCACCCACTTATTTCACGGTATCAGAGGTCTTTCCCATGTCTTCCCTGAGATATGAATCATGCTGGTGCCTCGTCCTTCAACCTCGACTGACAAGGGCTTATATCTAGTGACCCCCAGCTCAGGGATAACCGGTCCATGGTGTGGCCGGGGACTGGGACATGACTGGGAGAAAAGAAGTTGGAGCCATCAGCTCTTCTCTCTCTTCCCTTTACTGAGACTAAACTAAGAATCCAGAAGAGACGAGAACCTCAGCCGAACAGTCCTGGGGTGCAGGGTGTCTGTGATCATGCCAGGCTACCCACAAGCCCAAGCGAGAAGGGATCAGAAAGTGTGACTAAGAAAGGGAGCTAGTTGGTAGCAGGTCAGAGAGAAGCAAACCGGGCCTTCGTGCGATTGTGTCATTGACACAGCAGTCAGGCGAAATGCACAGACCCCTCCTGCCTCATCGTCCCGAGGCTGCCCTGAGCCTAGAACCAGGCCCTCCGGCACCTGCCATCCACCTGGCTCCCACCCTGGGGTTCCACACATCCCTCTCTCCCCTATTGCCCTTCATGTCCTTTTCAGTAACCAGAAGGATGGGTTAAAACAACCCTCCAGCTGGGGTTCTGTGTCTTACTGTGATACCTCGCTTTCTGCCACATTTGGTAGTCTACCTTACCTCCCAAACTATATCATAAACCCAAAGGGCAGGAGTGTGTCCTGTTAGCCCCTGCGGGGCCTGGCCCCTGTCTGCTTTCTGATAGGTACCTACCTGATAAGTAATTTATCGAATGATTGAGTAAATATTTTTTAAAAACATCCAAATCTCACTGCTTCTTGCAATTCCTGCATAGATTACTCATGCATGGTCAATTATTTTCTCTGTGATGGCTGCTCGGAAGATTACAGTTTACACACAGACACACGTGTGCAGTAAAGTACTTGAATAACTCCTTCTTTCTCCAAGGAGCAAGGAGGAGCCTGGTCGTATTATAAACCAAGGACCTAAATCATTCGGTAGTTTCTGTGACAGTTAATTTTTTCAGTCTAGGATATCACTGCCTCTTGTCTGTAACCAGAAACCAAAACCATTTCTCCTTTTCTAAGATCTCATCCGCATTCCAGCTTTTTAAAATTATGTAAATTTTGTTAATTTTGTAACTTATCCTGTTTCATGGGTTTAATAATTGTTAGTTGTACTTCTCCTTGTACTTTGCAGAGTGGAGACTTGGCAATAATATTTGACGATTATGTTTCAGGCTCTCTTGTCATTTAGAAGGGAAGCCTTTGTCTGTAGGTGATCTTTGGTCTTTGCAGTTCTGTTCTATAAAACCGATACAAAACTGAACTTAGAAATAGTACACTAAATTTTTATTCTCAAACTGGTCAAGTGCAGGTGCATTTATTTTTTTTTTAATGGATTCGGAGGAAGAAAAAAATAAATAAATAGATAGATAAATTCTCTCCTGATGAGGAATGCAAGTGCTAGAAGCCATTTGAATTTTTGGTGTTTTGCTCAGGTGGCATAATGGGTCAGATACTCCTGAGAAAGGAAGAAGGTAATATGGTCACAGGTCAGTGATGGAGCTTCGTACGTGTCATGTGCACAGTTTTAGATGGTGCCCCATTGTTTGGTTTATGGGACCAACGAAGGCCACCGGGTGAGAGTTGGAGACCAGAGAGGAGGGGACAGCGTCCATTGTTCTCATTTGCCAGATGACTGATGCTTCAGTTGAAGTCTTTGTTTTGAAATTGTTTATAACGTAATAAAGCAGGATAAACCCATGATTAATAGGAGTTTACCTTAAAAAGTAAAAAGGCTGCCTCCCTGTTGTCTTCTCTAGAGGTACAGGATCTAATTAAATTCTGACCAGACACACCCTGAAATTCTTCCCTTATGGGACTGGGTGGGATTTCATAGATGCCTCCAGACATATGAGGTCACAATAAATGCATCTTTCCGATGGTACCTGGCCTGAGTGATCAGTGATCCTTTCATTTGAAAAGCTAAGGAAGTTTGTGTTGTTATCGATGCCATGGTTTCATAAAGAAAGCCTGGAGCAGTCTCAAGATAACGCATGATGAAGAAGCTGAGGGCTTGGTTAACTGCAAGGAGTTTTCCCAGAACGAGGCTGTATCTGAGCAGGTACAGGTTGTTGCATCTCGGGTAACAGGTAGGAGGTGCAAGCAGAAGATGGGAAGAAGCTTCAGACGTGGAGAAGATGTGCACACGAGCGGCTTGTGTGCAGGTGCAGAGGGCTGTGCAGCCCCACTTGGCCGGGGGCCGAGAGCCAATGGACAGTAAGCAGAGGGTCTCTGCTGAGGTCGCCCTGGTAGGCTAGGAACGGACACGGAGGTGAGGACGAGGGGCATGCCTTTCTGCCTTTTACACACAGAGGCTAGGGTTCCTTCTTCACAGGATTGTTGTAAATATTAAATAATATAACATGTCCGTAAGAACTTTGTATATTCTAAACTGCGCCCCTCCCTGATGGGACAGGTGGAGTAGTAGTAGTATGGGTCTGTATTGGTCTATAATGGTGGTAGTTTGGGTCTACATTGGTGGTAGTTTGTGTCTACACTGGTCCCTTGCCGCCCCTAGGGTTAATTTGGTAAGTGGTGTCCATCGACTGAAGGTTTCTGGGCGGGAAAAGGTTGTGATGAGAGTGGATTTCTAGAACAATCACTGTGTATGGAGATGAAAAGAGGAAGGTCTGAAGCATGGGGCCGTTAAGGCAAGGGGTCATGTGGGGTACTATGGGTCGGGCGGAGATGGGGTGGGAGGAAGAGATGATGCTAGAAATGTTGGTAAGGGAAGACGGGCCAGTACTGGCTCTCGGGCGAATGTGCAGAATAGTAGGGAAAATCCTGGTGATGACCTGGAATCAGACCTGGGCGTTGGGGAGCGTGGGGGGCCGTTAAGTGGGAGAGAAGGCAGATGATGATTTAGAGTGCCCGGCGGGCACCCAGGTCAAGGTGCGGAAGGCAGGCGAAGTGCAGACGTGTTGCTGGGCAGAGTCCCCACTAGAGAGGGAGGTAACGGCTGAGGTGGCGTCACTGGAGGGGGGACTTGGGAAAGAGAGAGCCCAGGAAGAGCAGAGGCAGCTGTGGCAGCCTTGGAGGGACCGTTTCATCGGAGGTAAGAGGATGGGGAAAGCACTTGCAGAAGAAAAAGCGGACAGACTCTGGAGAGACCGGAATTCGGGACCGTGAACGCCAAGAAGGGGGCGTCCCTGGGCGGGGGCGGGGAACAGTGCTGACCATTGTGGAGAGGTCAAGCGGGTGGAGGCTGAGAAACGGTCATGGGGTTTGCAGATGATTCAGCCGTCAGTTGGCATTTCCAAGGGCAGCGTGTGTTGGGGGTAGAAGCCACTTCACCAGGGGTTGGGTAGAAGGGGAGAAGGTATGTGTTTATGGGAATAATGGACTTAAAGTCACGTTTTATTGTTATTTAGATGAGGGGGAAACGGGTGTATTTGTTGGTTGGGAAGAAAAAGCCTGTGGATTATTGACGAAAGCAGAAATAGTCGGCGGGGCCAAGTCTTGCAGTGAACCAAGCAAAAGTTAGGATACTGAGGTTGACTTTGGAGATGAGCAGAGACAGAAGAGAAGAGGGAAGAACCATTTTAAAGTGCAGAGAGAGGGCGTGGTGGCCCCTGTGTTTTCAGGAGCGTAGAGTCTGAGCATTTGGAGGATGGTGCTGGAGCCCTGAGTCTGAGAGGAACAGAGGAAGTTTGAAATAGCTGTCGTGGGCCATGTGGGAGAGAGGCATGTGGGGACAGACGACACACTGTCCGTGCTCCATCTTCCCTTCGTCACCCAGTCACCTCCCGTCCTGAAAGCTGGGGCATTTAACAGCCTTAATAAATGAAGATAGACTCAAGGACCTAACCGCTCCCCCAGCCCCACACATCCCCCTTTAAATTGTATTTACACCACGGCTTAGACTAGCCTTGACCCTTACACTTCTCCAATGTTCCCTGGTTGTTTTACCAGGGAGATGTCTTGCCGCGCTCTGGGGAGGAGCATGTTTGGTTCCCCAGGGGACAGGTATGCAGGTCATGCTGGTCACAGCATGTGTCAGATCAGCTGGGCCAGCCACGCGCCCTCGTTTTAAACTTGCCCCAGCGCGCGCCCCCCAAACCCTAGCCATAGCAGATAGGCCCAGACATCTGGCTGGCCGGGGACCAAGTTCTCCTGCACAACAAGGGAAGGGAGGGCACAGGGAGGGGAGGGGAGAGGAACATCTCCCACTGAAGTGCATGACATGCTAGAGAAGGAGAGAAGGTATGAGAGAGACGGACAGACAGGTACAGAATTGGAGCAAGACACCCAGGGGACTCCAAGAGCTGGGGAGCAGGCTTGGTTTGTGGTCTCCGGGTCCCAGACCAGTCCCCGTAAGGCCAGGCTGGGCCGTCATCCTTGGGTTCAGTGTGACTCCCCTTCACCTTTCAGCAGCCTCCCTTCTCCCTGGTCTAGTGTGAGGAGGTTTCTGCTCTTTACAGCCAAGGAGCCTTCACGAAGGTCTCAACCCGCCGGCTCACGGGGGCCATTCCCAAGGTGGGAAGGGCACACGCACGTGCCCCGCCCTGTTCCGGGGTAACCAGCCTGGACTCTGCGTTCTGCCCGGACCCTCGCGAGGACAAGCCTGTCTTTCTTTGCCCTGTTACACTTTAGACATGCCGTTCCTTTCTTTGTCTCAGCAAGTTCTTTGTCTCCCTACTGCGAAACCCAGGCGTCCGCATCGTTGGCCCTGAAGAACAGTGGAGAAAGGGAAATGAGGTCTCAGAACGTTCATTATCGTTGGGGGGAAAAAAAATGGTAGACGCAAGCAATGAACGTCTTTATGTAAGCTGGGGGCGAGGACAGGAGAAAGAAAGGGTTGGCTTTTGACAGTCTGTCTCCGGGAGCATGATGGGCAAGGAGAAGGGGAGAGGCAAACCACACGTGTGGGGAGTCGGGGGAAGGGATTAGGGCGAGCGGACTGTTTCTAGCCCGGTGAGGCGCACGCCTGGGCAGTGTGAGGGTTTGAACTCTGCAGACCAAGGAGATGACGGCCAGCAGTGTCCTGTGCAATCAGAAGAGAACAGGGCCAGGGAAGAAGGGCCCAAAGGGAAAAGACAGAGCTACGTGGATGCTAGTACACCCCCAAGGATTGTTTTAGGGGTGAAGAAAGGGGCACCGAAGGGCTGGAACAGGACTGAGGTAGGTGTCCAGTTAGTTTCGGTGGAGGTGGCTGCAGTTAGGGCTGTCGTGGCTTTGGGTGCCTGGCCCCCATGAGCCCTGAAGCCAGGCCCGTGTGTGTGGAGTGGAGGACCTGTCGTTTGGGAAACTTACTCAGTGGTTTTCAGGAGCCTGGAGAGCCACCTCCATCATACGTGATCAAGCCAGCCTACCCTACACATCTGTGTGGGCGGTCAGGCCATCGGACTTCCGTGGTGTCACCTGTAGGAACTGAGACATGGGCTAGTCGATCCTCTGAACCCTAAAACCCCCTTATTCTAGATCACTTCCAGATAAGTGCATCCACCGCCCCTTAAAAGTTTCTGGTCCAGGGTCGAAAGGAGCGGACATACACAAAGCCCATCGAGTGGGACAGGAAGCCCCCAGCCGACTGTAGGGCTGCCTCATGCCTGCGGTGACCAGAATGGATCCTATAAATCCCAGGATGTATCAGGGCAGACGCTCGCCTTTGAAGAACCACTTTTATTTTAAATAGGGGCAATGCGTACCTTTGTCGGTCAACGCTACAACACCCGTTTGTATTAATCTTTGCCTTCGTGATGTTTTTGCTGGGTTCGTGCAAAGGGACTCGGCACCGTTACGTCTCGTGACTGTCGCCACCACAGCAGGTGAAAACAGGTTGAGGTTTCACAATGAAAACAACATTTGGGACAAAGTCAGACTGCACATGATGTCACAGGTAGAACCCGCAGCCTAATCTGCCACAGATAGGGTGCTCACCCCATCAGAATACGGCACCTTCCGCAGGAGGCCTGCCTGCACATTTAGGTCCCTGGATCGACGTCAGTCGGGTCTGTGGGGTTCACCCAGAGTTTACCAGTCGGAGGAGGCTGTGTTCGGAGCAGTGTCAGAGATGGTATCTCTCGCCTTGTCTGTGTAAAGAGATCGTCATCTACTCACTTCACGTACATGGACTTAGTTTCCCAAGATGTTCTTACCCCCGTCCCTAGCGCTGAAAAGACTGCTCGCAAGTCGCACTTGGAAAGCTTTTTGTTAAAACCCTAAATAACATCCTGCGTCGAAACAAATGTGACAATGGGCTATTATTTCCATCCCCATAATAGCGCGTTGTCACAGCTCTGTGTCCTGCGTGAATGGGGGATGGGCGGGGCGGCATGGGGGGCGGGGCGGGGAGCCCTGCCGAACCCCTAGAGCAGCACTCCCCGGTTTCGCCTCTTCTAAAAACAGAAGCGGCTGCTGCTTTCCCCCGGGGGTAACTCAGGGTTAATCTCTGCAGGTGCCCGGCCGCAGCCTCGCGTTCACTTCCAGAGGAGGGCTCTGAGGCTGCCCGAGAACACCAGCTACAGCGACTTGACGGCCTTTCTCACTGCCGCGGGCTCCCCCTCCGAGGTGGACAGTTTTCCGTATCTGCGAGGATTAGATGGAAACGGGACAACAGGTAATTGAAGTCCCTCCTCTGCCGTGGCAAGTTGCAGAAGTGGGCCGGAGCTCTCAGGACAAGTTCAAGTGCATTGAGGCTTATTTCAGGAATTCATTCAACAACATGGGTGAGTTTAGTTCTAGCGGCTTTGTCTCCCTGAGCGGTTCTGCTGGTACCCACTGCCTGAGCTCCTTCTGAGTATTCCTTTGGTGGAACTCAATATATTTAATTCAGAGAAGTCTTTTATTATTTGAATTTTTTTAATTTTTTTAAGTATAAGATCAGAGTTAGAGGTTTTGTGGGCCCCCCTGTCCTCAGCCTTGTCCCATTTGCCTCTGGACGTGTGACTGGCGGAGCAGCCTGCCTAGCTGGCCTCGCAGAGATGAACAGCCGCACCCACCCATGGCACAGCTGGGAGGGGAGGTGGCGCTGGGCTGATTCAGAGATGAGCAAGCCAGTGTTCCCAGCCCACAAAAAATCAGAGACACTAAAAGCCAACAGCCAGAACATTTGTGATAAAGCTTTATCAGTACAAACTGCCCTCCACTTCCAACCACAGCCACCGGCACAGGTCCTCAGGGCCAGCACGGCCCCTTGTCCTTCTGGCAACTGGAGAGTGGTGGATTCTGAAGTCCTGAATCATTTTTCCTCCCCCCGCGCCCCAACCCTCATTTTTCTGGACACTTTAGATTAGTCACAACGTAAACTTGAAAACCAGAGGCGGTTCTGGATGAGTGAGCTGCTGCATTTCCCAGGGACCATTTCATTGAATATCACTGAAATGTCTCGGACTTTATAGAAACTGATCATTCTGAAAAAGCTTTGAAACCTGAAATACCTGATTTCCTTTTGTAGAATATTAATAAATTTCCAGCTACAGATCAAGGTGACCTGGTGATTCGTCATCTCCTTTGGTATTTTCAGAAATGTTTCTTCTTCCTTTAATTTTTATGTGATGATGCGATTAATATTCAGCAATAGGCCACTGGACGGATATGTCATAGTCATCTTAAGTAAACATTATTGGGGGGAAAGTAAACATTAACTGTTGCTTTAAACGTACAGCCCTGGGAGAAAAGTCGTGTTTGGGGGCCATGATAAAGTACCATCTGAGACCTCGGTGACACCTCCATCCAGACTCTCAGACAAAACAGTGCACAATCCTGAAACCCCAGCTGGGAGGAGTGGCCTCATTGCTGGGAGCTCGTTCATTTTTCTGTGCCCCATTTCCAAGAGCTCTTGAATAAATTATGAAATCTAAGATAACGGGGGAAGAAAAACTCCAAGACGTGAGACTATCGATTTTAGAGGAGTTACGTTTCATTTTAAAGACCACTGTTCTGTCAGAGGGTAGAGAGATCTTCGAAAGGTTCTATTCATCTTCTTTTCCACGGAAATAACTGATAAGTTGACCTAGGAGGAGTTTTCCAAGAAAGGCAGCTGCTGTCTCGCACGCGCGAGGGCGTGGGAGCGTAGACCCCGTGTAGCCCCGCCCCCCGCGCCTCATCAGCGAGGCCCCGCCTCCCGGGCACTTGGTGTCCAGCTCCTCTTGTGCCCCACTGTCGTTTCTAAGAGATTTCAGCTTAGTGCATGCGACAGCCGGGACCGCAGGTGCCTGTGTGAGAGAGAGGACAGGTCATTTCTAGAGTTCAGTGAGGGTGACCGGAGGCCACCGATGGGGTCGAAACGTGCTCCGAAGGCTGGTTTCCGTGGAGCAGGAGTCACGTCCAGTTCAGAGGGAGCCGGACACAGAGAAACGCGGTCACGCGGAGATTCCGGCCCCTGCCCTGCCGGCTCGCTCCTTAGTCACCTGGCAGCACGTAGGGCGCCCTCCTCACACTGTGCCCCTACGCAGCTTCGCACTCTCCCCCGTGGTTGCTGAGAAAGCGCAGCGTTGGTCTGTGACGTTCCCAGGAGGATTTCCAGCAATTACTTCTGCTGGTAACTAACTCTAGGGAGACAGAGAGGAGTCAGTAAAATGATTGATGGGTGAAACGCTCCTGAAGTCCGGAAAAGTTGGTGATAGAATGAACGCAAAGCCAGACAGAAACCTAGATGCAATCTGAGCAGAACCCCGCATTTACAAGTGACAACCCGTAGGCCTCCGAGCTTGGGCCGGCGGTGCTACCCCCTCGTCCTATGGCTTTGGCCTGACACCTGTCTTTATTCGGACATGGCAGGAGCCAGGTAACAATGGAACAGAACGGAAAGACCTCCTGATATACAGAACTCGGTGTTTTGTATAAAGTTACAGTCTCATAACAAGGACCGGAAGGAAAAAGAATTTAGCCCTTCGAAGTAGGAAACTTTCCAGAATAAAGAAAGGGTAGGTCACTTGGGAGGCATTTAGTGGGGCGTTGAGAAAGGAGAGGCCTCAGCAAGCAGATAGAATCACCTGCCGTGTCTTCAGACGACTTTGAAAAGAATATTAAATCGCATGAACCTAGCGCATATTGCTTTACGTTAATAGGCCCTTTTCCGCAGCGCTGTATTCACTTCCGAATGTTTATGGCTGAGTCCGGTAACTCAAGTCCAGCCTCTTTAGTTTTGCACAGGAGAAAAATGAAGCCCAGAGGGGCGAAATCCCTTGCCCAAGGCCACATAAGCAGTTAATGGCCGATCGGGCACGGGAGCCCGGCTTCCTGGGCCAGGGATGTGCGAGATAATGAGAAGGGAGGATGGAAAGCGCTCGGCAGGGCTGCCGTTTCTGGGCACCAGGAGAGGATGGAAGGTATGTCTGGAGGGCTCTCCTTTCCTGCTGCTTCCCCTGCAGATTTCCCACCTCCAGATTGATGGAACAGGCCGCACTACCTAACCGAAAACATTATTCCCGAGTCGTTTGTCAGTTACTTACTTTCTCTTCGTTTAAGTTTTATCTCATCTGGAGAGGCGCATTGTGGACCTGGCTTTGCTTCCATGTCACCTTTGGACAATGGCACATGTAGGCCTCCATCCATGAGATATTTTGACCAGAAATATGGTACATTCTGGGTTTGGGGTTTTTTTGGTATTTTTTTTTTTTTAACTCTAAAATGAAATGACCCAACTAAAAGATTTAAGAACTTGAATCTATGATTCCATTGTGGACTTTTTGATCAAATCCCCACATCCATGACTTTCCCTGTGAAAAAACAGAGACGGGTATAAATTATACAGGGTAGTGTTGTCATTAGTTGTATAGAAGTTGCCATACAAAGAGTTTAGCTATAACTCGTTGAAACTCTAAAATTCACTGGGTTTGCTTTAAATGTTTAAATTTAGTCCTATTCGGAGATTTGCATTAGCCCAGGTAGTTGAAGGATAGGTAAGTATATAAGTAGCTTAAGTAGAAATCCTATAGATTGTGTTCTAATGTAGCTTAAAATTTTTTATCACTGCATTTTCGTCGTCATGTTTAAGGAAAGATTTAAAATTATGAAAATACATTTTATGTGATATTATATTTCACTAGAGAAATTTTTTTCTAAAATGGATTGCTTACGTGTATAAATATGATATCATTCTCATAAGCATTCCCTAATTTATCTGTAAAGTAGGTAGTCATTAAAGCATTGGCTTGGATGAAAGGCCTCTAATGCAGAATAATTGGCATATTAAATTCCTTTTAAACAGATCAGCATAACAATGGCAACTAAAACAACTCATAAATATTTCAAGCCCAGGTTTTCAATAAAAGTGTACTTTGAGTAGAAGTAAGTTAATATTTTGAAGCACTCTTTGAAGAAATTTCCTTTTTTTCTTTTTCTTTTTTTGCAGTCTCTCATTGAAAATATTCGGTTTTATTTTAGAAATCTGTCAAGTAATTGACATGGGCATGGGGTGTACTCCGTATAGGAGTCAATTTAAGGGATTTCCACACACGCCTCCTGTCATGTTATAGATGAGCTTCCCTTCTGAGGCCCTTTTTGAAAGTAAAAACACAGTTGTTAGAACCCTTAGGCCATTTCCCTTCTCCAGCCTCTCTGGGCCTCAGTTTCTTTCTATGTAAAATGGGGGCTTCACCCGCCTTAGAAGGGCATGGTGAGGACTTCATGTGTAAAGTGCCTCGTACAGTCCCTGGCAGATGGGAGGTACCGTACTCAGTAAATGGCAGCTATTACTATTTTTTTCGGAAACGGTTTCCGCAGCCCCGCGTAGGGTCCTTTGTGTGCGTGTGATGGATGGAGCATGCCTCTTGCTTGCAGGAAACGGCACCAGGTACGACCTGACCCCAGTCACAGCCGTCAGTGTGCACTTGCTCAGCAGCGATGGAACGCCCGTGCTGGTGGATGGCCCCATCTATGTCACCGTGCCCCTGGCCACACAGAGCAGTCTGAGGCACAACGCCTATGTCGCAGCGTGGCGGTTTGACCGGAAGCTGGGTAAGCGGGACTCCTGTCTAGCTGGTGATCGGCTGATGGATGACTTTATGACTGGTTGGTTTTCCTTTGGAGAGGCCTGTGCAAGTCTCCTTTTCTCGAAGGTATGGAGTGCCCAGTACTCGCAGTGTATTGTGTGGTTTGCGGTGGGTCAAACTTACTCCACCGTGACTTTCAGGCATGTTCTTTGGGATTTTGTTCTTCTTCTTTCCTTTTTTGCACATTTCAGCTAATTTACTTGAAACGTAATCGGAGCTAAAATTGGCTCCCCTGATTTTTATCCTTTTATACTTTCAAAGGCCGTAATGCTCTCTCTTGGTCACGTGGTTCCCTTTTTCTGTTTTCTGAAAGAGGGAAACCATCAACAACATGCTACAAAAGAAGAAAAGAAAAGCCACCTATAATTCACCACCTAGAAAAGACCACTAATAGTATTTCGTCTTGTATCCTTCTAGCCATTCCACTACGTTCATGTGTATTGGTTATCTATTGCTGCGTAACAAATGGCCCGAAAACTCAGCAGCTGTACACAACAGTGAACACCTGTTATCTCACAGATTTGGAGGGTCAGGAGTCCAGGCACGGCGCAGCTGGTGGTTCTGGCTCAGGGCCTCTGGCAAGGTTGCAGACAGGCTGGCAGCCAAGGCTTTGCCTATCTCGAGGTTCAGCTGGCACTGGTGAGCACAGTGTCAGTCTCACGGGTTGTTGGAGGCCTCCGCTCCCCACAGGCTCTGCCTAGAGCCTTCACTTCCTTGCCATCTGGGCCTCTCCATCAGGCTCCTCACATCACAGCAGCTTGCTTCCAGCAGAGCAAGTGATCCAAGAGAAAATTAAAAAAGAAATAAAAATTTAAAAAGCACTAGTAGGCAAAATAAATAACCTAATGTCAGAGTGACACACCATCGCTTCCTTCCATATGCCGTTGGTCACAGAGCCCAACGCTGGTCCAGTGTGGAGTGGGCCGCATGGGCGTGTGAACACCAGGAGGTGGGCATTGGGGCCCTCTTAGAGGCCGCCTTCCACAAAATATGTATTTCACAGAAACGGGGTTATATGCTACGCACTGTTCTCTGTCTTGCACTTAAAAATCATTTGTAAATCACAAAAATCTTTCCGTACGTAGCATTAGCTATTACTCTGCAGTGTTATGTTAATGAGTGCGTCATATTCCATCATGTGGATGTGTCATAACTTGATTGCTTGGTACCGATAATTAGGAAAAACATTACTGTTCTTAACAATACCGCAATAAATATCTTCGTGGCTAAATGTTTATGCTTATTTCCTTAAGAAAATAATTTAGAAGAAGTGGAATTGCTGAGTGAAAAATGTGCAAAATTCTAAAATTTTTAATACCTATTTCCAAATGTTTCTACAGTAAGTGTTTTAGCTGACACTCCTATTAGCAATATGGGAGGACGTGCTTATGCTTAGGATTCCGATGGCACATTGGTTCCTGTACCATTTCGGTCCCTGGTCCCGAGAAAGTCAAAGCTGGAAAATACCAGTTCTCAAATAACGCAATTCAGATTATTGGGAGATATATATATATATATGTGTGTGTGTGTATATATATACGTATGTGTGTGTGTATATATATATGTGTATATATGTATATATATGTATATATATGTATATATACACACACACACACACACACACATAAATGTATTTTCGAAGAGACTTAATTCCTTGAGTACTCAAAGTATAGGAATTTATATTTGGAACTACATGCCTGTTGGGCTTTCCGGGGTTTAGGGATAGAGGGGTTGTTTTGTTCTACTTTCTAAATAATCACTAACAGATTCCGTAATTGTGTGGGACTCATGGATTTTACCAGATATACTGAACTCGACGTTGTTACTGGGGTTGTTCTGCCACATTAACATACCCTGCACGAAGTAAGAAGGGTACTTTGCGTGTGGTTGGTGTGTGTTCTCTGCGACTTGGTGATTTTTTTTTTTGAGGCATCGTAGTCACGGTCGGGACAGAAGAAGCCCTGGGCCTCCTGGAAGAAAGCAGCTTGACGGGAGTGTGACTGGGAGACTCTCTGAAGGGCAGGGGAGCGCTGATGGATAAGGAGGAGTGGAGAAGAAGTAGGAAGGAGAGAGGGGAAAGCTTGCACTTCGTATCCTGAAAACCTGGGTTCTGCTGCTTGTGAAGCTGTCAAGTCCCTTGTGCAAATCACTCGTGCCTGTTTTCTTACTTGTGCAAGACCGCATTTGTCGATTCTCATTCATTCGCTTTGTGGATTCTGCCTCTCTCCGCGGGCCCACCCTGCTGGCCCCGAACACCCTTGGTCAGTGTTCTGGAGAGGCAGCGCAGCGTGTGGTTAAGAGCAGGGACGCTGGGGGCACGCCGACTTGGAATTCCAGCTGTGCTACCCAGTGGCTGTGTGGCCCTGGCCAAGTTACTTAACCTTTCTGTGCCATAGTTTCCTCAACTGTGACATGCGGATAATAATAGGACTTAATGAGTGTATTAAAGTTCTCCCCAGAGAAACAGAGCCGACAGGATATGTGCGTGTGTATAATATATAGAAAATTATGTATATGTATGTATTTATATGGTGGGGGAGAAAGGGAGGGGAGAGGGAGAGAGATCGATGCGTCGATTTTAAGGAATTGGCTTATGTAATTGCGGAGGCCGGCACGTCCAAAATCTTGGAGGACCAGCAGGCTGGATACCCAGGCAAGAGTCGATGTTGCAGTTTGCATCTGAAGGTAGGCTGCTGGCAGAATTTCCTCTTCCTTGGGGGAAGTCGGTGTTTTTCTTAAGGCCTTTAACTGATTAGATGAGGTCCACCCACATGATGAACAGACATCTGCTTTACTCAGTCTATATATATGTATATGTTAATCTCATCATAAAAACACCTGCACGGCAACATCCAGACATGTTTGAACAAATATCGGGGGACCGTGGCCTAGCCAAGTTGACACATAAAATTAACCACGCCAAGGAGTGAATATTTGTAAGAAGCTTAGTATGGTGCCTGGTATCCACAGGAAGTGTGCGCTCAGCGTTTATGAAGTAGATAAAGGTCTCCCCATTCTGTAGAAGGCTGACCCGGACCGTGCCATCCAGACCTCTTTCCCAGATTTCCCTGAGCCCTGATTTCTTGAAGGATCGTCCCCCGCGTGCTGCCTCCGTTTCTCGACCCACTACAGTCCTGCTTCTGCTTCTGCCCCGCCCCCCGCTCTAACTAACATCACTAAGTTCCCCAGCAGCTGCATGATCATCAAGTCAGGTGACCTCCTCATCCTGTGGGATGTCTCTGCAGCATTTGGTGGTTTCCCTTCCTCTGTAGAGGGCCCCGCTCCTTCCTTGGCACTTAGACTCGGTGTCCCCCTGGGTCCTCCTCGTCTGCCAGCCCCTGGGGCCTGCCCTGCACCCAGCCCATAACTTACTTTCTCTGCAGTCTCTGGGGCATCTGGCCGCTTCCCACACTCCCACAGCTACCTGTGTACCCAAGTCTCATTCTCTGCTCTGTGGGTCTCACTGTCTGCTAGACATCTGTTTCTGGATGTCCTACAGGAGACCCAAAAAAGTTAAACATGTCTAAAACTGAGACCCATCGACTCCCCTCACTCCAGCCTCTCTCCCTGTTCATTTCTGTGTGTCCTCTCTTGACTGAGGGTGTCATCCGTCAGACATCACCGTGGAAGCCTCAGAGTCATCCGCAGTGTGTTCTTTTGCTTCACCTCCCCTCCTCAGCCGCAGCCGTGTCTGGTCCCTCGCAAAGCCATGTGAATGTCAGGTCAGGCTTTCTCCGACTCACCCTCTCCCCTCCATCTCTGCGGTGCCTCTGCCTCGGTTCAGACGCTTCCCGCTTTTCTGGCCAATTCCAGCAGCTGTCTGACCGCCTCCTGACTCTCTCTCCTTCCCCCGGGTCTTCGTGACTTGCCGTTCGGCTCCAGAGACCTCTTTCCCACGCAGAAAGCCCCAGAGAGATTCCCGGCGAGGCTGGCCCTGCCCATCTCTCTCCTCATTCCCAGCCACTGCCTTCTGCACTCTCTGTTGCTACCCTTCCCTGGGGTGCTGAGGACGCCCTCATAGCATGTCACTTCGTGTGAGCAGGGTCTCTCCTTCCAAATCCCTTTCTCCATCCCCTAAACAGTGACTGAGGCACAGCGGACATATTACAGTGGTACTAGGAGCATGTAAGGGACATGGTCTTGCACTTTCTAGTTATTATCTGTGACCTTGCTGACTCTTACTGACCCTTGAATCCTGATAATCAAGATCAGTGCCAACTAAAATCTTTGTTGAATAAGTGAATCAGACGAGGGTCATTTAGTTGTTTTAAAAGTCAGGGCAGATTAAGATACTATAGTGTAACATTTGTGCTTAAGATGAGTATATACATAGGATTTACCTTCACATATCTATGTGTACGTACAATAAAAGGGTGATGCTCTGAGCTCTCGTTTAGAGAAAGGACAGTTATATTGGATTCTCTTCCACCTGGAGCTTCCATCCTTGCCGCATTATCCTTCTACCCATTTCTGCCTCCTCTTTTTCGAATGACTGTATTTGAACATGGATGACCAGGGCTGGGAATACGAAAGGCTATGTTGAATAACATGGGTTTGAACAGCACGGGTCCACTTACTTTTTTTTTTTCAGTAAATATACAGTCGGCCCTCTGTACCCCCGGGTTTTGCAACCATGAATCAGAAACAGTATTTTCAGTCTGTGATTGGGGGTCTGCAGATGTGGCCGGCCGTGTGCGTTCTTCTACACCACTTTATACAGGGACCTGAGCATCCACAGGTTTTGGTAACTCAGAGGGGTCCAGAATCTCCCGTGATTCTGAGGTATGACTAAGTTTTGGGGGAGTCAGGAGTTAAACAAGGATTCTCTACTCTGCAGAGACGATCAGCCCCCCTAACCTCTATGCCGTTCAAGGGTCAACTGTACGGCGACACTTTCTCAAGGGATTCACACATGTATATGTCGTAACAATGTGGCACAGATCTGTAGAAGGAGCATCCTCGCTCTCATTAGTTCATTTGGTATACAGCTCACGAATAACAAAAATTTACTTTAAAAAAATGTTGATACATGTGGCGGCCTGAATAATGGCCTCTTGAAGATCTCTCTATCCACATCCCTAGACCCCGTGAGTATTGCTTCGTGGTTGTACAGATGTGATAAAGTTAAGAATCTTGAGATGGGGAAATTCTCCGGGATTACCCAGATGGGCCCCCTGTAATCACAACGCTCCTGGTAGGAGGGACGCAGGGAGGGTCATGATCAGAGAAGATGGCAATGTGACGATAGAAGCGGAAGTTGGGATGATGCTCTTTGAAAACAGAGGAAGTGGCCACAAGCGAAGAAACGGGTCCTCCCTTCAGCGCCTCCAGAAAGAACCGGCCTTGCCGACATCTCGACCGGAGCCCAGTGAAATGGGACTTCTGACCCCCAGAAGCAAAAAAGAATACATCCGTATTGTTGTAAGCCCCTAAATTTGTCGTGATTTACTACAGCAGCGACAGGAAACGAGCACAAAACAGAAATCAGTGAAGCCTCTAGAGTTACCCAATTCTCTATTTTCTCCTTGGAGAGAATCCCCCTGGCAGTGAGCCTTTTTCCATTGGGAGTCTTCATTGGGTAGTTGATCTATTTCCATATAAATGGTCTTTTTAACTTAGCATCTACTGTGAAAAACGTTACTGCCAATTTTCTGGCTATAACAGATTGTATGTGTGCAGAGAAAAAGCCAACATTTGGATAGTCATTCAAAAATAATCAAATGAATTAAAATGTGTTTTCTGAAAACTTTATCTTTAAGATTGGATGGACATTTCAAAGAAACCATATGTCCTTTAACTTACGAAACTCAGTGGAAGCCTACATATTTCATAGGGTTTTTTTTTTACTATTATTATATTTAATCAATAGTATTATTTAAGTAGAAATTGTTTCAATTACGTTAAAAGTTCTGAGGCAGTATTATCAGATCGGGGAAAAAAATCAGAACACATCTTAAGCATATAACACTATTTACTAATTGACTGCTCTTTATGATTAATTCAAATACAATAATCACTTCAAACCAGTTTAACACTTTAAGTTATCTACTTTGAGATAAGTTTAAGTAATTGCAACTCCAAAATGTTTAACAGCCAGATACAGCAATTCGTGAATCCATTAAAAAAATTTCACGTGAGTGTCAGCAAACCGTGTCCCAAAAGCTAAGAATGGTTTTTACATTTGTAAATGGTTGGAGAAGGAATATCTCATGACACATGAAAAGTAAATGAAATTCAAATGTAAGCTTCGCTAAAGAAGGTTTTATTGGATGCTATAGCCCAATAGTGAATGTTTTTATCCCCCCTACAAAATTTATATATTGGAACCTAATCCCCCATGCGATCGTGTTTGGAAGTGGGGCCTTTGGGAGGCGATTAGGCCTCGTGAATGGGATTAGCATCCCTATAAAGGGGACCCCAGAGAGATCCTTTGCCCCTTCCTTATAGTGAGAAGATGTCATCCATGAACCAGGAAGCAGGTCCTCACCGGGCACTGAATCCGATGGCACCTTGATCTTGGACTCCCCGGGCTCCAAAACTATGAGAAATGAATTTCTGTTGTTTATAAGCCACCCAGTCCATGGTATTTTTTTATAGCAGCCCAAAGGGACTAGGACGTTGGAACACGGCCATGCCCATTTGTTTGCATATGGGCTATATGAGTACTTTCTCACTACACCCGCGGAGTCGAATAGCTGTGACAGACTATATGTCCCCACAAATGGAACATATTTACTGTCTGGCCTTATTCCAGAAAAATTTTGTGATCCCTGATCTAAAATACATTCAACAGGGAAGTTCTTACCATTTTAGTATAAGAATGCAAATAGACTCTACACTGTGCAGGGCCGCACTTGATCCAGCCACAGTTCCTACTTCCTGTTATCTGGGTAGACCTCCAGCATTTAGCCAGAGTGACCGTTGATGCTCAGAATAATAACACCTTTATAGGACAAGATTCCAAACTCTGTAAAGAAAGAGGAAATTCTTCTTCAGTTCCATGGGATTTCTGTTTGAAAAATAAATCCACATTTTAACACTAACTGGAATATGTCAATCCGTGACTGCTGGATAATCGAACATTTACTCTTAGGAGAGAGACCATTAGAGTCGAGTCAGTCTTTGACGTTGCCGTTTATCACAGTTGTCTTTTTTCTAATGGCTGCGGTTGTCTTTTGGTTTTTTTTCTTTTGCAACAGGCAAAGAATTGTTCATTATAGAAATTAGCATCTCTGTATTTCGACCCACATGTTCATTGGAGGGTGACCTAACAAATTAACATTCTCCTAGAACATGCCGTTGAATTTTGTCTAGTATGCTGCAGCAACATGAATTGGCTAATTGTTATGTGTACCCTCAGGGAAAAAAAAATTTTTTAAGAAGCGCCAGTTGCATGTACTAGACTTGAAACTTTGCTGCATTTACATGCGGTGCCAAAGCCGTCGTGTGAAAATGCCACTTGATTTATGGTGCGAGAGAGGACTCAATTTAGTGAGTCTTACGTCTTTTCCTTCGAGGAAGCAGTAGGTGTCTTTAATTTATGATTTTCTAATGGTGCTCTCTTTCGAAGAGTGGTACAATGCCAGTGCCGTGCCCCAGGTGTCAGGGTGTGTCTGAGGGGATGGAACAAAGGAGACATACACAGCTTATCGATCAGGTGCAGGGGGCCAGTTTGACCCAGATGAAGTTTTGTCGGTCATGGCGAATGCCGCTTAGCTGAGGCTTTCTGGACCGTGAGAGATGATTATGTCAGCTCGCTTTTACAAGCATTTACGCTCTTTCTCCTTTAACTGGGACAGCAGATGGCTGTCCGATGTTCTGGGTCGTCAGACTGCGATCTGACTTGCTGCCCTGGGGAATGGACCCTTGTGACCAAGCAAACCAGGTCAGTGGTTTGAATTTAAAGTCACCAACTGACATCAAGTGGCAAAGAAATCGAGATTGTGTGTGTGTGTGTGTGTGTGTGTACTGAGAACACATAAGATTTCCCTTCTTAGCAAATTCTACGTATATAATAAAGTACTGTTAAGTATAATCACATGGTTGTACCTTAGATCTCCAGTCCTTATTCATCTTGCATAACAGATTTTGTGCCCCTGGGTCAACCTCTCCCCATTTGCCCCCATCCCCCGCCCCTGGTAACCATCACTCTACTGAGCTTCTATAAGTCCAACTATTTTAAATTCCACATAAAAGTGGGATCACACACTATTTGTCATTCTGCGTCTGGGTCATTTCACTTAGCATAAGGCCTTCTAGGTTTATCTACATAGTCCCAAATGGCCGGATAAAGAAATCAAGATTTAAGATTCCGGATGGGATGATGTTTCTACTGTTTAACGCTACCTGAGGTTACTTGATTTGAATCCTCTCATTCTAATGAGATGACAGGAATAAAAGCATGTTCTAAGTGAAGCTGCCTCGTAGAATCCAGTTTTAACTGCCTTCCCAAAACACAGCCTGCAGAGCGTGTGTGGGTTGCTATAGAAATGGTGGTTCCTGAACCAGCTTCTTATCATGTATGGCGTGTATGTATCAGGCACTAGAGAGGCCCACTCATAACGGTCCTGGAGTGGATTTGTCTCTGCTTCTCGTGGTGATGATGGTGCTGGACTCCCTGAATGAGTCCTTTTGGGTAAGTCATGGCCAGCCTGCCCTTGAAGGTAGAGCCTGACTTAAAATATAGCTTTAAGATTTTGTTCCATTTCATTGGTTTTTTTGGAGGGAGGAGGGGGCAGGAGTTCTTAAAGCACTAAATTATGTTTGTAACTTTAGGAAAATGAAAATATCGCTCGCTTATTTTTTTCTCCGTATATCGTGAGCCACGCATCCAGATAGAAGAGGGCATATTGCAGTACTGAAGTGCAATGGCTAATTACAAGATGAACTCGATTACGTTGGGTGAGCAAAAGTTAGAACAAAGGGAGTTCATTTCTCTAACAATTAAATTCGCATGATATTAATTTTAGACCCATATGCATAATCTTTAATTTTTCAAAAAAAACAGACTTAACAGTTAAGGGTATTAAACAAAGCAAGAAGCCAGCTTATCTAGCTACGTGGTGATCTGTATATCCTTAAGAAAGAGGGTCTGAAATAGTTCTCGCGGTGAAGGCTGTTTCTTAGAAACAAAGAAATAACTCTCAGGAAAAGTGTCTACTTTGATTCCTCCAGGTATTAAAATTGCCCATAAAAGCGAATCGGGCTTCTATTAGATATGGGGGGGGACGGGGCGGGGGGCAGGGTAATTTTACCTGCATCTTTTTGCCACGACGGACCATTAGCACCACGGTTGTGTCCCCCGCCGCCCACTGTCCAGGAGGAGTGGAGTAAGGCCGCGGAACACACACGCTGCCCGTGGGGAGGACGCGTGCAGTGACCTCAGACCATGGACATTTGTTTGTCGGTGTTACCTAGCAACCCAGAAAACAACCTTGTAACGTCAGTCCGTTCCTAAGAATTGTTAAGCCTTTTGTGTTCATAGTCCTCTTCCCCCACCCAAAATGAGACCTAATTTTCCTAAAGTGTCATTTCATATAAGTCTGGAACTTCCGATGCTCAAGTTTCACTGAAACCATTTTTGGCCAGCTTTACAAGTGACCGTTACACGCCATGTGGTCTGGCGTGTATCGATCAGTATGTTCCTCCTGGAAGAAAATGTGTCTTATGTTATAGCCAATTCTGAACCACCACTTATGGAATATTCATTCTGTGGGTCATCCATCTGTGGCAGGTCTGCAGCCTCCTGTCGGCTCCCCCATCACCTGGAAGCCTCAGGGCCCACTTGCTTTGCTGCTATGGGTTTGGATTTTAAGGACTGCATCTGACGTGCTTGTCCTGGTATCAGCCTGGGTGAAAAATAGTAAGGAAGACAAAGCTGCCATAATTTTTTTTCAGAACCCAACACTTTAAAAATGTCTTCTGCTTTCAATGATCTCCACTGAAATAGGTAGTTAAAAGGTAAAAGACACAGCGTAATAGTCCATACATTTGACTATTGCTCTGTGTCACGTGTAGCAGGAGTGTAGGCAGCGTGGAGCACAACCATTAAGACACCTTGGACTTGAATACTGGCTCCTCCTCAGATTACCAGCTGTGTGATCTCGAGCAAGTCCTTTAACCTCTGGTTAGATGCCTCTGTTTTCTCATCTATGAAATGGGAGTAATGACAATCCTTGTCCCTCCCTTATAGAAATGCTGTAGATTGAGAACACTTAGCACAGTGCCCGGCACTTGGTAAAGAGCTCCCTGAATGTTAGCCATTGTTGTTATAATCATCACTGCTCATATTTAGTTTCTGTACTTTGGGTGGAGCAGGATACAAGAGAGAAAGGTGGGTACGGTGAAGTCCTAGTGTCTTTCAGTTTAATCTGCCAGTCTCGGCTGGCATGCCCCGGGCATCCAATCTGATGGGTTGGTTCCCAGGCTGTACGAGTTATTCCATATTTTGAATATCATTGCCATTCCTCTGTTTCCAGATGACTCTTCAAGTTCAGAATAAGTAATGCCCTTTAATTCAAGTAACGTAATTTGTGTGCAGAGCGGGCGTTTCGCCGGGGTGTGAGCCCCGCTGGCTGTCCGGCATCTGAACTCTAACTCACCTTGCTCTTGTCCTTGGTCTTGACTCAGCACCCTTGGACTTCACAGCAGCCAGGTGTTTGTCCTCACTTGACAGGGGGAGGAAACCGAGGTTGGAGGCTTGGGACGAACGAAGGTCTCAGACGTCCAGGCTCCCCTGAGTAAGCTCCCATGTTTGCCCAGCTGAAGCCTATAGACCCCCAAGGGTTTCTGTGGGGTCTGGGAATTGTCCAGCGAGATTTTTAATCCTGGGATTCGGATGATACTTTTTAAAAACTTAACATAAAAAACATTCTCTGTCATCTGGATTCAATACAGAATTTTTCCAGTTTTATCGTGCTGTGATTGACATGCAGCACTAAGGTATACGGCATAACGGTTCGACTCACATATATTGAGAAATGATTACCACAGTAACTTTAGTTAACATCCATCATCTCGTATAAACACCAAAAAAAAAAAAAAAAAAAAAAAGAAGAAGGAAAAAACAAAAGGCTTGTTCTTATCATGAGAACTCGTAATTTCTACTTCTAGCACTTTTCACATACACCATGCAATGGCATTAACTACAGTTACCGTGCCGTGCTGTCCATCCCCAGGACTTAGAGCTGCAAGTTGGTACCTCTGAACCACCTTCATCCGGTTCCCCTCCCCCACACCCTCCGAGTACAGAAATTAAAACCATCAGATACTTTCACTGTGTGAATTTCCATTTACGAATAGATGAGTGATAGGATAGGACCACTACGAACTGAACAGCGGACAGTGTCACCCATAAAGGACGCAACCCCCTGTATTAAGGAAACATGAAATCCAAGTATGCTGCAGGAGGAAGATTTCGTGGGAACTTCAGCCAGAGAAAGGTGGGGAGAAGTGGACGGTAGGCACAGCTAGTCGAAGAAGCCTCACCCTAGCCAAAGTCGTGTTTAAGTTGCAAGTGATAAGTTCCCTTCGTTTATATGTCATCGGGGACTACATCGAATGGATGATTTCGATTTGAATTTTATTTGGAAACTTCATAGCCTGTTTCTGTTTCTTTTCCAACTTTGTTTAGGTTTTATATTTTTGCATGAGCTATAAGCTCTTTTATGTTAGGACATCTTTCACACGTTATGGTTTTTTAAAATCAGCTCGACACATAGTATGGGATTTTTTTTTTTTCTTTTAAAAGTGGTTTTGTCCATTAATCAGGTCTGGAAATCATTGGTATATAAGGTAGTCCTGGCTTGGGATCTAGTTGAAGCAAAGCTTCAACGCTCAAGATTTAATCTTGAAAAAATATACGTTACTGGGAAAACCTTTTAGATAGGCGATTTCATCTTTTAGGATAGCATTTCACCTCTTAGTAGCTCTGCACTTGTGCAAGGGAAGAGGGACCCCAGCCCTAAAAACCCCATTTTGGAGAGTCTCACTCTGTAATCCAGCTGTACCCTTTCCCATGGGATAAGGTGTCCACTGATCCAAATGGATGTGGCCCTCTCGAAGCCAAGCCTCCCTTTCTAGAACACTCTCTTGGTGTTCCCTGCCCAGACAGGCCTAAGCTGGCTTCCAGGCTCTGTCCCCCAGGTCCACCTCCTGAGGGCAGACTTCTCCGCCCTTGTACACAGCCACATGCACACCCCTAGGCCAGAGGCATGGCCAAGGAGTAGCTGTCGGGGAAATGGGCTTGGGTGTATCACATGGCTGGGCCCGAGTTGGGAAGTGGGGTTGGTCACAAGCTAACTCTGCTTTTGCATGTCCTCTGAGGAATCTAAGAATTTGACATTGGAGCCTGGCCTTCAGGTTATGTTATGGTAAAGTTATGGGGGGAGGAGCAGACACATTTACTTAACAACGTGCTTGCTAACTTCTCTGTCCCTAAGGTTTCTAGCCTTACAGGGTGGTGTAAGACTGAAGCGAAATATTGTACGTCAAGCACCTAGCACGTTGCCAGGCACGCTTGAGTTCTTAACACCTTGGTTCTTTTTGCTCCGTCCCTTGACTCAACTCTTTAAAATCGTTTGTGTGCATGCACACAGTTGTTTGTGTGCATGCACACAGTTGTTTGTGTGCAGACACACATGTGCAAGCATACACAGAACTCACACATAGTACAAACCCAGTCTGCACAGAAGGTGCTTCATGAGAGATGTGTGACACGTCACATGGAAGTTGTACACGGCGTCCCAGCCAATCCCATGGTGCCATCTCCCGTGTAACTAAATCGAAGGGCAAGGGGGAATGGGGTCGTTCAGGAAAAGCATTTTTTTTGTGTACTCATTCTCAGCTGAAGGTATCCACCAGCAAAATGGGTGTTACTATAAACCAGCAGTTTTCATCACTATTCCCAGCACGGCTCAGGAGATGGGGGAGCTGCAATCTCTCTCCGTCAGAAAGAAGCTGAAACTGTGCCCAGTGAAGTGCCCGGTGCCCACGCACGATGCCAGGGAGGGGAAAGAGAGACGTAAAACCCAATTTCCTTCAGACTTTAACTCCCCTTTCTTTTCTGGCATATCAGACTTTTGTGCGTTCCTGCTTCTATGCCAAGATTTAATGTGGCCTAATAGAATAATGGACCGGGAGTGCAGAACAACCACCTATTCCCGGATATGTCCGGTTTGGCCCACCCAGTTGATACGGGGGCATTTGTTCGCTTGTTGGGTTTTAATTTACTGCCAACATTTAAAAATCGAAGGATGTGCCATGGACTTCTATTCTTGGCTTCTCTTTTTAAAAAAATCGAACAATTCATTCATTTCAGCGAATATTTATTGAGCGTCTTCTTTGTGCCAGACGTTCTTCTGTTCTAGGCTCTTGGGATAAAGCAGTGACAACACCATGCAGAGAAGGTCCGTGTAATTATGAAGCTTTTGTTCTAAGTGGAGACAGGGAACCAGTTTTCTTCGGATGGCATAGGTGCTGTGAGACAGTTAAGCAGAGTGATGTCAGAGGGAATGACCGGCGGGCCAGAGTGTTTGGAGAGGTGACATTTGAGCTGAGATCCTAAACTAGGAGCCCAGCCTGGGTATGTCTTGTCTTGGGGGCAGAATGTTCTGGGCAGAAAAATAAAACAGTCAACACAAAGATCTTAAGGTTGGAACCAACTCACCCCCGCCCCAAGCAGCCGGTTCACTAAGCAGCACTGTCCCCTGAAACAAAGATAACATCGTCCTCAATAGGTCCTTGGAAACCGCGACTTGAAGCAAAACAACGTATAAGGAAACCAGTTGTACCATCGGATGATTGACACAAACAAGAGCTAAGCTCCAGCATCTCATTGATGTTACAAAGAAACGATGTTGAATGGAACGTTATTTGAGGACCCGCCATATTTCAGTTCACCAACTCCTGGCCTGTCTTCGGACAAGTGACTAGAATATCTCTTAACTGTATTAGAACTATTTCTGAAGTTGCTTCAAGCGCTGGCTGCCCAGTTGATAACAGCAGGGCATCATGGTGAGGAATGGCCTTGGGGTTTTCCAAAAGAATCACTGTACCCACAAAAGTGCAAATAATTTAGAGCTTTGCTGACCAAAGTGTGGTCGGCGTATGGCGAGCCTATTAGAACTGCAGAATCTCCTGCCTTCCTTCAGACCCAGCTGGATCAGAATCTACATTTTAACCAGATCACCACTGTAAACAAGCTCTTGAACAAGACTGGGTGAAGAGCATCTTACCACCTTCACCTTCGTCTATTCAAAGGCGCTGACTTTAATTTGAGAGAAAGTTTGCAAACGTCTCCATTATGCTATTCCTCCTTTCGAGCTGAGTTTTCTAGTGCTGGAGATTAGTGGCTCTGCCTCCTGGAATTCTGGGTCTGCTTCCCCACCCCAGCCCTCCCGAGATGTCATTGCAAGATGGAGCTTGGATAGAGTGGGTAATGAACAAAATTTCTCTCCATGTGGGCCTAATTAGCCTGTACTCTGATACTACTTTCTGGAAAATTTATATATACCTATTGTAAATTCAGAATTCTCTCATTAAATTTTATTAATGCTATTATGTATCCTACTACTTCTGGCTACCTACTTAAGGCATAAGCTTTCCATAGCTCTGCTAGAATCTTTATGGTTTCCCATTATTGCTCCCTCTTAAAACTGGTTTCAATAAGTCTTGTTATACCTCAGCTAAAGCTTAAAGAAGGGCAAAATCAGTTGCTTAGATTATATTTATTTTTAAGAATCTATTTCTCAAAAATTACCCTAAAAATACCCAGGAAACATGTCGAAGCTGAATACAGATTGATTTCTTGTTTTAATTTCTAATAATTCAACATGTCCATGATTGTATATTTCAGACAGAAGGACATTGGTTATAGCAAGTTGCCCTTAATTTTATTCTTGTTTAAACCAGTGCCGAGATGTCCTCGCCCGAAGCTATAAGAATCCAGCCATCTGTACGTAACTTTTGCTCTCCAGTTTTATTGCTTTCAGCAAGAATGAGTAGATAATTGACCACCAGGTAAATGCTTCGCTTATGTAATTAATAAGGAATGTTCCTCCTCACAGATTTCATGGAAAAAATAATTCCAAAGAAGGAAACATAGCTATTCAAAGGCATAGACTTTCATTTGGGAGAAAAAAGAAGGCTCTTCCACAATATCATAAGGGTAGAAATTATCACTGTTTCAGCTCTAATGATGAATGTGGCTTAGGCTGATGGATTCTTCTATTCTGATTTTAGTGAGCGATCCTGTCCAAGTTTTGTTAAAGCATGCAATGAAAGAAACTTAGAGCTTGAAACTCCTAGAGGTACAACTGGTAGAAAAATATAGTAGAGGTTGAAGCTCGAGATAATACAAATGAAAGCCTGGAAAAGTAAGTCATCTAGTTTCTAGAGAAATTCAGCATATCTGGGGATCTGGAGAGGCCTTATGATTAAAGTTAACAATAACAATAATCATAATAGTAATAAGCACTAGCCGTGGCTCTTAAGAAGATTGTTCCTCAAATGAGCTGCTGCTCATCCCAGGCCATGCCGATTACTCAGCAAGAGTCACCACAGTCCCAGCGAGGAGAGAGTCACTGGCCATAGCCAACAGCCGAGAGGCAAGACAACCAACCGTGGGTCCCTACTGTCCAAGTGCATGTCTGTGTCTCATCACCTCTCACCATAAATGTCCCCAAATATTTCACAGTGAAAATTTCGGCGTAAGCGTAGAAATGGCTGTGTTGCACAGTGTGAATATTCACCTTTTGCTCGGCAGAGCTTTTTTGAGATGGGTTTTCTGAGTGGCTGCGGAATTCCTTCATGTGCTTCAACTCCTAAATCGAGTAGAACTCGCTCCAGCTTCTCTCAGGAAAAATATATCCAAGCGTGTTAGCCGCATGAAGTAGAAGGCCACTGCCAGTGCTCAGACCTGGAGGGTGTCCGCTGTTGACGTGACGAAAGGGACGGGAGCCCCAGGGCCCACGACTGCCCCGGGGGCTCAGCGGTGCCACCAGGGACCGCCCTGTTCTCTGCTGTGCCATCCTGGGCAGAGGCCCTCGGTTCGCACGGCTAGAGAGTGGCAGACCTGGGATTCGCATTGGGGATTATCTTACGGATGGGAAAGTCGTCCACGCGGCCAGTATACCCTTTATGGCTGGACTCTTATCTGCCCAGTGTTCTGAGGCCCGTCGGACGCAGTGACAGGTCTCAGCGTGAGAGCAGTGACTTGCGTCCCTGGACACCGGCTGCGGTGCGAGGTGCCCACTTCAGTTTGTGCTCTGGTACAGGGTGGGTTGTCACTTCTGGTTGCCTTTTCAAAATCAATTGTGCTCCTCAAATCAGATTTTTCTGCTTGTTCCCAAATGCTGAGATGAGGTAGCCTGGCTGCTAAAATAGAGGCGTCTAGGCAGGAAACACCAGGTAAATCTGGGCCCTAGAGGTCGTATTCAATTCAGACGTTGCGTTTTGGGCCCTTGTCCACGTTTTAGAATCCTTTTCCCTTTCGATAGCCATTTATTACCTTTCTGAACTCACTTTTCTTTATATTTTGCAAATAAAAGCTGATTTTGTGATTGCTTGGTAACCAAGCAGGAAAGCAGGACCCTTGGTGATTGATGAGACCCCACCGGGCCTTACAGAGGAACACAAGGCTTATCTTTTCCTGCCTGTCAAATAGTGTGTGTGATGACATTATAGCTAAATGCAGCTGCCAAGGTGAGAGCTCGAGACGCTTTAACACCCAATGACCCTTGCCAGCCGAATACATAGCTCTTTCTCAAAAGAGATTTATCCTTGAAAATATCTCTAACTCTTCCTGTTGCGTAAGGTCGAACTCTAGAGGATGACGATTCACACAGAAACTGATCTGTGAGTGTAGCGTTGAAGGAAAAAAAACCTGCCGAACTCAGATCCTGAAAACCGCTGTTCCACAGCCAGGCTCGTTCCCCAGTCCCTCAGGCCACCTGTGGACATTCTTCCAGAGGCAGTCTTGGTGAGGTGGGTTATCTAGTTCCCAGAAGCAGGTCTCCCTGGGCGGGGAGTGGTGAGGTAGTAGAGCTGATAGTAGACACCTTGATAACCGCACAGAGGGAGGAAGGAGGGAGGGAGAGAGGAAGGAAGGAGGGGGAGCGGGTGCATTTAGGAGTGGGGGTATTTAGTTTTAGAACAAATAATTCAATGTTCTTCAGTAGGACCCTAAGGACATAGCATTTTAGAGCCTAGCATTGTAGTTCACCATAATCACGACCACGAGTTATGAAAAATCAAAATCACATTCTGCTTTATTAGGCAGGAGTAAGTGATAGTTTTTAGAGTTATATAAACCTGCCTTTTCAAGTGCGGGCTAACAAGACCCAAGTCGCAGAGAAGACTCGTTGGGGTTGCCATGCGGGAAGGGAGATTTCTCTTCCGTGCAGAAAAGCTGATCTTTTATCCGTTTTGTGTAGTCACTTCTCAAGATTCCATAAAAGAGAAAGAACATTAAAGAGTTCACATGCTTTAAAAACTTTGTGAACACCTGTGTTCTAGAAATTTCAGTAATGCAGAATTTCATTCCTTGATGATGCCTAGAGGATAACTATCTAAACCTCACATATGTACAGTCTCCGTAATAACCACGCCACAGACCCTGGACAGGGCAAAGGCTCCGAGGGCCATCAGCCTACTTAGGACAGACCCGCTTCACAGCTGGCCTCGGCCTCTCTGCGCAGGAGCCGCTGGGCGTGAAGAAGGTGGCAGCCTAGCTAGGCCAGTGGGGAAGGGCACGCGGAAAGTGCAGGGTCCTCGCTGCACCCCTTCGCCAGGTGGCCCAGCTGGACACGCCGCAGGTCCCAGCGGCTGCCTTCACTGCCCACCTGTGTCCAGGACCCCGAGCGAGTCCGCGGCAAAGGAATTAATGGGAGAAGAGGGAGAGAAGCGCAGGCGTGAAGCGGCGGCCGGGCAGATGCTGTGCCCTGGGGGCTGCTCTGTGTCTGGACCACAGAGGAGCCAGGCTGAGCCAGGGCAGCCCTCGGCGGGTGTTCTGACCCAGGAGCTCGCAGCGCCAGGATTTCGGCCGCGAGAACCGCAGGTGGTTTCTCGTGCGCAGCTCATCCGCCCTCGTGTTCTCTGTCACCGATTTCCTCCCGTGAAACCCAGGACGCTTGGAAATGGCTTCTGCCAGTTAACAGCGTGATTGTCACATCCCAAGGCCGCGCCACCCCGGTTCCCCGAACGTGGGTACATTGTCACGGAAAACCTGGGCAAAAGTAAACGCCCCTTCCCCAGCTGGGCCCGTCCCTTTTAGTTGAAAAGGGCAGAAGCCTGATCCGAACCCACTTCCGTCAGGAGGTCCTTCCCGCCGGCCACACCCGGCTTTTCACAGAAGGTCACCTGGTATCATTTTGAGGACTGCCCGTCCAGCTCTCACTCATTCTCAAGTACTACTGAGTTCCTACACCCAGGATATTTCTGGGCGCCGAGAAAAGACAATGGAAAGTAAGAGCCGGCTCCCTCCGAGGAGGTAAGACAGGACAACGTGGTAGCAACCGAGGCGATGGACGTTTCCAGAAAAACCAATGACGCAGAGACATGCGTCCTAGGGATGCCCAGGTGTGGAAGATCCTTGAGTGCTGGAGGAACTTGGATCCTGTGAGACGGCGAGGGTTTGGGGGAGGAGAGAGAGACTGTGTGCGGTTGGAGCAACAGAGGCCGGCCGTGAGGACCCACCCTGGAAGGACTACAAGGGTGGGGCGGGGGGCATGGCAGTGGGGGAGGTGACAAGGAGCACTCGACCAGCAACAGCGCCTCAACTTACAGGTCCCGTGGCCTCTCAGGCGCTGGCGGCATTGGAGCCCTGTCCAGCCCATGGCAGACAGGCGGCTGAACTTCTTCACAGCTCCTGCCCAGCGCCCCTCCCTCCCAGCCCCTGTGCCTCCATCCCACCCCCTGCAGCTTACAAGCCATGTGCATGTGATTCCATCTTCCCTCCCCATGCCCCCAACTGACAGCCCTGCCTGTTCTTCAGAGCTCAGCTCATCCAGAAGCCTGGTGCACCCACCCACTCCTTCCTCCTCCTGCTCCCAAAGCAGCTGTGTGAGTTTTCATCAGTCGCCTTTCTGGCTCCCGCCAGCGTCTCCAGCACCATTGCTGGACAGAGGACCCTCCAGGCTGGCCGTGGGGACTTGTTAGCTGGGTGGCGTGTGTGTGTGTGTGTGTGCGTGTGTGTGTCCACACACTCAGCTTGCCACCAGTGTAACTGGGAGGTATTAGGAAAGTGTTTCTATTCGATGTGCTGCGTTGTAAAAGGCAGAGGCAACGTAGCGATCCAGTTAGGTGGTTCGCCCTCGAGTGAGCAGGAATTAGAACTCTGAGTGTCCAGCTCATTCCCTCTGGGTCCCCTTTAGCCTAACCCAGCATCCGCTCCATTCAAAGAGCAATGACTCAAGACTCTAATCTGGGGAAAACTGTAAACCAAAGAATGCAAGGCTACTTCCTGGCTGATACGGAGATCTCCTCCCGGCAGGGCTGCTATTGTGGGAGAAGCTGTGTGGGAACGGGGTGTGGTGTGTTCAGCCAGGAGCTAAACAGCCCGGGGTCCCCTTGTGCAGGGACACCCACCGGTCACCAACGCTCCTTTCTCTACCTTGAGGGAAACTTCTGGACCAAGCACAGAAACCCTCTCACTTCCCGTGTCACTCGATCGTCCTATGTGTCTGTTTCCTCAGTGGCCCTGCAGAAGTAAGTGATGCTGTGAGTTGGCATAACCACCTCTGGGTTCGTGTTCTTCAGAGAGAGAGTCAGCATTGGGCATCTTGGTTCTCACACTCGCTTTAGAAACCTCCCGGCTTGTATTTTTGTCTAACTGGGACCGTGATTCAGCCCCTTGCACGGGAAGGTCAGACGGTGCGGTGCGTGCGGCCGCCCGGCTTTCCCCGTCCTCCTCCTTTGTTCGGGCGCGATCGGAGCGGTGGAGTTGGTGTGCAAGCTCGGAGGCATCGCCACGCACCTTGCCATCCGCATTTGAGGGTTGCTATGGCAACCGATAGGCCCTCGAAGCAGCCCCAACTATTGTTTCTTTCTTCAGGGGGAAGAAAAAAAAAATCCATGATTGCCACCTCCGTGACGTGTGTAGTCAAGCAAGGCAAGGATTTGGAGCCCCGAGGATAGAATATTTGGTGCACGGTCAGTGCATTTAGTTCTGGAGCAGACAGGGCCACACGCGTGGCCATTTCCGGTGGCAGATGATTGTGGGAGCGAGCTGAGCTGGGCAGGAGCACGGTGGGCATTGAGGCAGAGCAGTAGGTGCCCAATGATGTCTCCTTGCTGGCGGGTGGGGCGGGTGTGCACATGATGGTGCAGGGCCTGGCCAGTGCTCTCCCTTGCCTCTGCTGCCAGCCTCCGTCACGGTCCTCAAAGCAAGGTTCTCTGCAGGTGAGACAAGTGACAGCCAGACAACCTCGGATCATGGGTCTGCTCCTAGAAACCGTACAAAGTCATCAGACGCTGGGAGGGTTTACAGGAGATGCTGCGGCAGGAGAGCAGAAGCAAGGTCATCGGTCTTAAAGACGGACGGACCAACCTAGGTGTCCTGCTCTGCTCCCGACCTCCCGGAGGCCTCGGAGGAGTTACGCAGCTCAGCAGTGTCCTCATCCGGAAAGGGAGAATAAGTCCAACTCTGTAGAGTCATTGTGAGAAGTATAGATAACCAGCCTCCTGTTTCCGCCAGCCTCCTGTTTCCATGGGCTTTACATCTGCAGATTGAAAACAGTACAGGTTTTTATCTGTGGTTGGGAGTCTGCAGATGTGGAGGGCCGGCTGTATGCATTGGTCTGCACCATTTGATCTAGGGGACTTGAGCATCCTCGGATTTTGGTATCAGCGGGGGTCCAGGAACCAATCTCCTGTGGATATCGAGGGACAACTGTCTATAAAATGCCTCTACTGTGAGTAGGCTACATGGAAAGCGCTCACTCGTTAATGTTAAATTCTACTTAAAGGAATACCTGGAAGACGGCACACAAACCTGCGCCTATCTGTGTTTCCTAGCATCGAGACCAACTGGAACCTTTTAAAAATATCCATCTAAGCAAGATTTCCTGGATCAGAATTTGCAAAGATGGGACCAAGGAGTTAACTTTAAAAAAAAAACTTGCCCTAGTAATTCTGATGTAGCCAGTGTCTGATTCCAGATAGGATATTCACTTATTTGCTTTTGAAGATAAAAAATACAAACATTACTGGATTCCCAACCCCCTTCTTTCCACTCCCACCAACCCCCCTCAGGCTACCCTGATTGTCCTAAACTCCAGAGGCTTCTGCTACAATTATCTGTGTCTGGAAGCAGTGATGTTTGATTAAATGGTTGAAGGGAATTTACTAAGAAAGGCAAAGAAATACTAAAAAACTAAAGTTGTTCGGCTTGCCCCTGAAGGAAGTTAAAATGAATCTACGGAGAGCTGTTTGCAGCCCCTAGATGACAACTGAACCGATCTGGCTGTCTAATGGGTTATAAAAGTGACATTTAAGGTGACGTGTCCACTATGCTTGAGCCTTAAGTAGGAGTTTAGCATGCCTAGAGCTGAAGTTTTATTTTTTTTTTCTTCTGCACCCCGCAGGAACGTGGCTAAAGAGTGGTCTAGGCCTCGTGCACCAGGAAGGCAGCCAGCTGACGTGGACCTACATTGCCCCTCAGTTGGGATACTGGGTAGCAGCCATGTCTCCTCCCAACCCAGGTAACAGGAAGCCAGCACCCGTGGTCACGAGGCCGAGGATATGCTTTTGAGAATAACTTCTGTGGGGACATCACATCTTACTCCAAAATAGTCGAGGGTCTGAACACTCAAAAGATGAAACTGAGGTATTCCGTGGGGCTGGGGGAGTTCTGCTCAGAACTCTCCCATCTAGGGGTAAGAATAACGTGTAGCAAATCGTCACGTCTCGGGTCTCCATTTTCTTCGGACAGCTGCCATAGGAAATTCTTAATCTAAAGCCCACAGAGGCCGTGCAGACCTCCTCCCTAATTCCTGAAACAGCTGTGGCCGGGTGTAAAGGAACATGTAGGGAAAGGCATTCAGCAGAGAGGCTTGCAGAAAGTCATTATCCACGGCTTCTTGGGGCAAAAAAAAAAGCTCGATTTGGCTTTTCCGAGAGGCTTCAAAGCCAACGAGTTGCTTTGTGTCCAAAAAGAATATTCATCTCCATTTAGGCAATGGGAATGAACTTATATTTTTCAAAATGTAACTAGAAGTTTATTTTTTTTTAACCTATGTGCCCTAATTTATCCCAAGGAGTATTCTAGAATTGCTTTTCAGAAACAATCACCTCAGGCAGTGATGGCTGCCTTTGCTCAAAATGCCTTTTGAATCTGTGTCACTTGGACTGCCTTCGTTAGTGAAACTTTTCACTGGTGGCAAATCTTTAAGCTCGGAGGGTCCCTTTGATTTTTCTTAGATACACCTAAAAGTCACGCACCTCCCAGTCTGGTGAATAAAGTAGGTGACTGAGCCTAGGTCAAAATGGGCTGTGATTGAATGGTGTCTCTTATGAATTAACCTTGAAGGCCGTGCCAGAATGGGAGTCCAAAAAATATTTTAGTCCTGAATTTGTCACTGGAATGAGTACCAAGACTCTCAAAGTAACTAATTTGATGGAGGCCATTCCTAGGTAGGTGTCGAAAAACCTGTCACCATTTGCTTTATAGTCCTGTACTCGAGAAAACGAACACTTTACGTCCGTGTTTGTAGAGTGTGTGTTTTCCTTTATGATATCGTCTTTGTAGCATTATAGACATGAACTAGATACAGAAATGCCTCAGTCAACAAATCTGGAATATCATATGATGAAGAGTAAGGACGGAAAGAAAAGAAATTCCCCCAGTACCAACGTAGAGGCCACAAAGCCCATGCATTTATAGTTCACTTTTATTTTAGATCTATTTTAGACAACTTTGGCTATCCGTTTTCCCATCATGCAGCAGACTAAGAGATACTTTTGTAAAGAAGGGAGAAAGCTGCTGGATGTAGGTCCACTGAAGCTTCCTAGCAATGAAGGAGGAGGGAAGAAAGCTATAAAAAGCATACACGGCACAGCCCCTGATGGCATTTAATGTAGAAACACACGTTAGAACCCCCACCAGCCATCGCTTTTACTAAAACAAATTGCAGTGATGCTGTGCCTTCATGAGCCCAAAACAAACAAGAAATAGAGTTTCCCACTTTCATTTTCTGGTGAAAAAGGAGATCTCCATTGGCAGCCATTAAAACAATAGCGTGTTAAAAGGACTTAAAAGAATCGAGCTTCAGTTATCTGGATATGATTTCTGTGTGTATCTCAGATTTCTGTGGTGACTCCTGCCAAAGCATTGCCTGTGCCTATGGAGGCTGTCTTTGTGTATTTTTTTTTTTTTAATGTTTCTCTGAATGATTAAGGCAGGATATAGATGTCAGCTATTTGTCTAACTTTTGTAAATATTAACTCTAGCCCCACTGAAGGGAGTTCTATTAGGAAGAGAATGCTGTTATCTTCTGAACTGAAGTAATGTCACTATTTTCAAAAACTAGTAAACCTCCTCGGGGTTATCAAGCTCTTAAGAGATTTGTCTCCTTCACAAGGTTTTTGAAGAAGTCTCTCCCTTCGAATCTCAAAAATCAATAAGTAAATGGGTGATTATAGTATTTAGCAATCAGAACCATGCTTCTCTGGAACGGTATAACATTGCATATTCCTTCCTTCCCAGCTTTGTGGCTCTGCCAGGATACCTGGACACCGAGAAGGGCCCAAATACCGTAATTTGAGGAAGTTTTGTTATGGCTGTGGCTCTGTCGTCACTGACATTGATACATTCTTACACTGTTGAGCATAAAGAGTCTAAGTTAAAGTACCTCGTGGGATTCTTTACAGTGTAAATGAAAAAGAAAGTCTGTTTATCTCTGATAACCTCATCTATAAGTTCTAGAGAGGTCTCGAGCCACGTAAGGTTAGTCACATAGGTTGAAAAGATATTGTAGAGGAAGATTTTATTTTTAAAAATGGAAGGCATTTTAGAAACACTTGGCACACCCGTAATAAGCTGTGATGTTTTTTAAGGCATAGTACATTTCTTTTCTACATCTCAACTGATTTATTTAGGCAGAAAAGCTCTCTCCACAGTCAGAGCGAAAGTAAGACTAGTCTTGTGACTCTGTTTTCTCCTGCGATATAAAATCTGATAGGCCATCTCTCTGAGTGTCAGAGTCCCACTCACCGTATTATCATGCATCCATTTGCTTTTATTAAAAATCACGTGTTTAGAATGCTGAACGAATGTGGCTCTCTTGACTAAGGAGAGACCTTTGACCCACTGCATGTAGTATTTGTGTATTCAGAGACCACAGCTGCTTCAGTAATGGTGCTGTTCAGCCCTTCTCATTGTAGGGTGACCATCTGAAGGGTATTTGCATCTGGCCTCTGCTCCAGGTCCCCAGCCAGGAAGAGGAAAAAAAAAAAAATCACATTCTCGTTCGTCATCCCTCTTGATAGTTCAAGGTTTTCACAAATCTAAAATACCCGTTTTTGACCTTCCAGGTCCCGTCGTCACGCAGGACATGACCGCGTATCACACGGTGTTTCTTTTGGCCATTTTGGGAGGAATGGCTTTCATCCTTTTGGTTTTGCTGTGTCTGCTTTTATATTATTGCAGGTAATGTTGTACTCTTTTGGCACTATCTTTTCTCGTTTGAATGTCTTGGGCAGCCGCTGATCTGAGGTCTTTTTGAATCGAGTTCTCTTTTTCTCATGAGGAAACGTCTAAGAACGGAACATTAGTCGTCTTAACTTGCAAACGAATGAACGGGACACGTGCGGCGTGCTGTGTATAACGTCGCTTAGAATGGGAATTATTTTTTTTTTTAAAAAGTCTGGCAGTTGTTTTGGGATTCGTTCAGAATATCCTAAACACGGATTAAGAGAGATTCTCAAGGACAAAGCAGAGCTATTCTTATTGCGATGCCTCTTCTATTTGCTTTGTGAGAATGTTGATTGTCGGTTCTCGGGTTAACTGTTTTTGAATGAATCACTCGGATGTACTTATAAAAGAGCCGACGGCTGAAATCCTTGGATTCTGCCGCTCCGGATCAAAATAAGGCTGAGGGGTGTGTGGGGTGAGCAGGCTTCTGGCTGCCGATCAGGGGGTCTCGTCTTGTTTCTTCCTGTGGAAGTTGCGAATTACGATTTTACTTGAAACTTGACCCTGACGAGAATCTCTAATCTTTGGGTTTGGACTGTCTCTTTGATCGTAGGCGGAAGTGCTTGAAACCTCGTCAGCACCATAGAAAACTGCAGCTTCCTGCAGCCCTGGAGAATTCCAAAAGGGACCAGTCCACGTCCATGTCACACATCAACCTGCTGTTTTCCCGTCGGGAGTCAGGGTTCCCGGGCCCGCTCTCCGTCACCGGCCACGGCCGCCCGGACGCCCCGGGCACAAAGGAGCTGATGAGCGGGGTCCATTTGGAGATGATGTCCTCCCACGGGGAAGTGGACACGCACACCCCCATGCTAAAGCTTTCCTACAGCACCTCCCAGGAATTCAGCTCTCGGGAGGAACTCCTCTCTCATAAGGAGGAGGACAAAAGCCAAATCTCCTTTGATAACCTGACCCCGAGCGGGACGTTGGGAAAAGATTACCACAAGTCCGTGGAGATTTTTCCCTTAAAGTCCAGGAAATCGATGGAAAGAGAAGGCTACGAGTCCCCTGGCAGCAGTGACTACAGGAGGAGTTACAATGCCATGCTGTCACAGCCTTTATTCGAGAAGCAGGACAGAGACGGTCAGGCTTCCGTGAACCATATTCCCACAGGAAGTAAGCTCACCATTCAGGAACACATGTACCCCGCGCCTTCCTCTCCCGAAAAAGACAGCTGCTGGACCGCAGACCCACTGAATGTATGATGTCGCGATCCGTGGACCACCTGGAAAGACCAACGTCTTTTCCACGGCCCGGCCAGCTGATCTGCTGTAGCTCCGTTGACCAGGTCAATGACAGCGTTTACAGAAAAGTGTTGCCTGCCTTGGTCATCCCCGCTCATTATATGAAACTCCCCGGGGACCACTCCTATGTGGGCCAGCCCCTGGTCGTCCCGGCAGACCAGCAGCTCGAAATCGAAAGACTGCAGGCCGAGCTCTCCAGTCCCCACGCGGGCATCTTCCCGCACCCGTCCGCCCAGATCCAGGCTCAGCCGTTATCCTGCCAGGCCATTTCTCAGCAGCACCTGCAGGACGCAGGCAGCCGGGAGTGGAGCCCCCAGAACGCGGCCATGTCGGAGTCTCTGTCCATCCCGGCGTCCCTGAACGACGCAGCCTTGGCCCAGATGAACAGCGAGGTCCAGCTCCTGACCGAAAAGGCTCTGATGGAGCTCGGCGGGGGGAAGCCGCTCCCCCACCCCCGGGCCTGGTTCGTCTCCCTGGACGGCAGGTCCAACGCGCACGTCAGACATTCCTACATCGATCTCCAAAGAGCCGGAAGGAACGGAAGTAACGATGCCAGTTTGGACTCGGGCGTGGATATGAATGAACCAAAATCTGCCCGGAAGGGAAGAGGAGACCCCTTGTCTCTCCCGCAAAACCACCCACCCGTCCAGGAGCATCCGCAGAAGGAGCCGAGGGCGGCGGACAGCACCGCCTACACGCAGCTCGTGTATCTGGATGACATGGACCAGAGCGGCAGTGAGTGTGGCACCACCGTCTGCACCCCCGAGGACAGTGCCCTGCGATGCTTGCTGGACAGCTCCAGCCGCAGAAGCGGCGGCCAGCTGCCCAGCCTGCAGGAGGAGACCACCAAACGGACTGTGGACGCCCCCCCAGAGCCCTTAGCCAGCCCGGATCAGGGGAGATCTGCTCACGAGGACGATGACGATGATGACGATGATGATCAAGGAGAGGACAAGAAGAGCCCCTGGCAGAAGCGAGAGGAGAGGCCCCTGATGGCGTTTAACATTAAATGAGTGGCCGCAGAGCCACCACCCGACCGTGGAATCTAACAAAATTGCCAAAAATTCTTACTTAACGGAAGCGCGTACCCGTTTGTGGAGGAAGTCGCCAGTGGGCAGCGGACATTTCCTGCATTACCGTTTGCTGTGTAAATGTCAGAACGGAATTACAGCTAAGACTCAGAAGAATTGATGCTAAGGGATGCAGTGTCCTTTCACGGGCTTGACGTGTCCCCCGCCCCCGGACACCGAAAACCCACAAGTGACGTTGATATACGTTCTGGTGATGTCCTCGGTTCTCCCTCAGATTGCGGGAACAGATGAAACTCCTTTTTTGCATTGCTTGAATCAATTTTATCACGATAATGCTCCTGTGAAGTTACGATTGAGAAATTAGCTTGGCACCTAGTGTCTTGGGGTATGCGTTACCTCAAAGGAAAGCTATGCATCTCTGCTTCGTGCTCTTACTTTGCTTAGATTTTTGCTTCGTTAAGGTTACATTTCAGGTCCGTTGTTTTTTTTTTTTTTTTTTTAACCCATGTTGGTTGTCAAGATTTTATTCCTTCATTTTCATCCGGTCTGCTTCTCGATGGTTAATTTCGGTGTCTCCTTTCAGAAACTCTTGAGTGTCATCTCTTAAACATCCAAGCCTTTTAATGAAATCGTGCTGAAACTTTTTCATCAGCCGAGAATCCTTCAGTTCTGGTCCCATTAACTCCAAGTGCCTTTTTTACAGTGACGACAACAGAGTCCCTCACTTTTCCTCTTTGTTTTTCTTAACTTCCTGTAATGGAACTGCCTGGATTTTTATAAAGTTATCAGACGATGCCCCTTTTCTTTAAACTGCATGCTGCCAAGTGCCCATTTGTGTGCAGATTTCTCGTTCCGGCGCTGTGTACTCTCAAGTTCTCCTGTGTGACGTGGATTCTGTTTAGTTAAGATAGAGGAGTCTTTAGCGATCCACCCACCCCCACACACATACCCCAAATCCATCCCTTTGGCCACTAGCCACCATTATGGTTTCATTGGCTGTTTGTATATACGGTGACATATTAACTCTGGAACCCTATGGGCTGATCTCGCTCTCCCAACATGGAGTGTGGACTGAGCAAGGGGACTGAATGTGACTATTAAAAAAAAAAAAAAAAATCTTATGTACTATCCAAAAGTGCCAGAATGACTCTTCTGTGCATTCTCCTTAAAGAGCTGCTTGGTTATCCAAAAATGGAAATTCAAAATAAACTCCGAAGAAAAATAAACAAAGACGGTCTCGTGATCTTTTGTGTTCATTCTGAGCCATTGTGTGTTTCAAAGTTGTCATTAAGAATTTGCTGTTCATTCCTTGTGGGACTTAAATCCCAAGATCATCACCATGTAGACACCTAGGAATTTACACTGTGGTTAGAGACTTTAAAACCCGCCTTTACGTCTAATTCCATTCAAGAACACAAAGTAACGCTGCGTTGTGGCGTGTCGGGTTGTGTCTAAAATTGGCAGAGACGTCTCCCCTTTACAAGAAACTGATGTTTTATGTTCAGTATCGGTCCACCTTGGAACAGCTTCAGAGACACCTCATTTTAAAAATGACCAGCACTATCCCAGATGTGTAAAACTATTCGTCAAAAGCGTTAATGGAGATGTCGGATCGTAGAAGAGATTGGTGGAAATCAATTAAGCTAGCCATGGTTTCAGTAACAGCTTCCTGACAAAATTTTTATTCGTGAATTCCACGCAGGCAGAAAACTAATCAGGCCGATTTTTATTATTTTAATACCAAAAAAAAAAAAAAATGTTGAAGTTTTAGTGTTTTTGTTTGAAGGGGAAACCGGTTGAGTCCCCCGCCCTGCCCCTACCCCCAGTGTTGGGGCATCTAGATGCGTTGGGAGTCTGTGACAAATCCTTGCAGACCTCACTGAGACCCTAGGGAGGGGCCCTTTGTCAACTACCCTCCAAAGGAAAGGGAAGTGCCCTCTCTGAGAGTACCCTGGGCCAGACCTGGGTGACTGCGGAATGCTGGGAGATCCCAGCTCTTTGCAGCTCTGCCTAAGCCTGCTGCCAGTGCAGTCACCTCCTTCAAAGCACCGGTTTCCAGAATAACACACATTATGGAAGATCTGGCAGGAAGATTGGGCGCGGGGGGCTTTTCTGACTCCGCATTAGGCTGTGCATTCCTGGGTCTGCGGTGAGTATGGAAAGTGTAAAGTGGCCAGCAGCATGGTTGGAAGACACGGTGTGTCCAGAAAGACAAGCTTTGCTGAAGGGAAATGGGTTCTGCCAAAGACGGAGCTTAACTCGCTTTACACTTGTCCGAAATGAGGCTCGGAGGTTCACGTTTTTGTTCAGGGTGCCAACACTGATGTGTCTGTCCCAGGGTTCCGAATCAATTATATTGTCTGAAGAACTAAAGCCATCAAAGGCATCTTGCTTATGCCACCTAGTGGTCAGTTTTCACCTGCCTGGTACTTGAGGAGACTTCAATCTGGACACATAGCTATCCAAGGAAGACAGGACCCGTGTGCCCAGCGGTGACCGGGACCTGCTCTGTCCTCCAGGTGAAGAGATGGGAACTGACGGTTTGCTGAGTCTCTACCCTGGAAATGGTGTAATGGGAACAATAATGCATTCAATTCTCCAACCTTTGTGAGGAAGGTGTATTTATTCCTTCGTTTCACACTTAACTAGATTGAGGCCACTCCGCTCGAGCAGGACTATGCTGCTTAAAACAGTTAGCCCTCCAGCAATGAATTTGGCAATGACATTTAAGTTATAAATGTTTCTAATAAAGGATGTGTAGGACACAGCTGACAAATCCTAATAGAATACGTAATTGTAAATTCCATCCGACAGTTGTTCTCACGGAAGGCTTTCATCAGTTTTTGTTATGGCAGTTGACAAAAGGTTGTAGCTCTGACACAAACATTGATGGATACCTTTTTACATGACTTACTAAGATTAAACTGAAAATGACGATACACGTCAGAAAGTCACCCACTCATCAGTCATGGTGTGCCTTTGCTGAGTCAGGTAATAGTTTTTGAATACTAGAAGAATATTTCCTCAACTTTTTTTTTGCTATTTGCAATGATATGGGTCTAGACATTAGACAGTTTTAAGTTTAACCTGCATTTTTAACATTTTCTCTATCACACTTTCTTAAATCTAGAGAGTCAACAAATCAATCCTCGATTTGATTGGCATTGCCAGTTTCCGCGGTGTACATACTTTCATGTGTCCATTTTCAAGCAACTAGAATGATGTCACTGCACTCAAAAGTTCGGAAGAGATGCACTGTAGCAAACAGTTATATTTCCATCAAACAGGCACGATAAAGGTAAATAACCTCAAGGGCATATCGTTTGTGGATTTCATATTTGCGAATCTGCCTACTTGCTAAAATTCATTTGTAACTCCAAAGTCAGTCCTTGCCATGTTTTTGCAGTCACTCATGGATATGGGCAAAGCAACGAAAAATTTGAACTTGAACTAGTAACACTGTCTTCTTGTTCCAGCTCTTGGACTGGGAACAAGTGCCCCTTTTTTTGAAGTCCATTTATTGCCACATTTTCTGCATTTTCGTGCTTTCGTCAGTGGTTGTGCAGTTTAAAGGGGCCCCCAAGCATTGTTCAGAAGTGCTGTCGAGTGTTCCTGAGCTCAAGAAGGCTGTACTGCACCTTGTGGAGAGAACCCACGTGTTAAATAAACTTTATTCAGGCATGAGTTACAGTGCTGTTGGCTGCAAGTTCAGTGTAACAGTATCAAGAATATGTATTTAAAAAGATGTCTTTGAATAGAAACACACATAAAATAAGGTTACGTATCGATCTGTTGATGAAAATATCGCGACCTGAGGCTCGCAGGAACATAATCCTATATTTCTCTTGGGGGCGGTGAGTGTGGTTCAGCATTGTATTCCCTAAATCAAAGTTGACGGCAACTCTAAAGAATATAACTAACGTGAATAATGAGAATCAAGTATAGTAAAGAATTTGAAGCTGATGAGTTTTAAGTAATTATTACCTTTGTTTTTAATATAATTGCAAGCCTGTAAAATTTAATTTTTAATAATGGCTTTTTCTAACAACCGACTTGCAAAATTCCTGATCTTTCAAGTCATCTGTCGTAAGTCCGTTCCGATACACCACCAGAACCAAGGTAGCAGCATGTGGACAAAGGTCTACCTGACTCCAAAATTGGTTTCTTGCTTTTTGAAGCTTCACCCGGAAACCTTGTATTAGAACGGAGGTGAGGCGAAGCTGCTCACCAGGCTTTATTGTAACTCGGGGCGCAAGGCAGCAGGCATTGTTCACTGGGGGTAGAACCACCTACCTTCTCGGGGTTCAGGTCCGGCTGCAGGACTTGGGAGAAATTTATGAAAGAGCATGCCCGAAGCCATGCCAGGAGATATACAACATCATTTAAATGACAAAGAGCCTGTGCTTTGGGGATTTTATTTAGTATAAACTAACACAGATAAATGCTAAAACAGGGAAACAAGGCACTCGAGAAAATGAGGCCAGAACCAAAAAGGAAATAGACCATAACAGCTCAAAATAATCTTGCCACAAGGATGATAACTCCATAGGCTCTCTTGTGTTCATCTTCTTTTAAATGTGTCTTTTGCAGACCTGCGTAAGTAGAGGACGAGGAGATAGAAACGAGTGTGCAGTGATAGATAGAAACGCTTGGGGATTTCTCAACTGTTTTGAAATTCCACGACTTCCTGTTTGCTATTTTGACACCATAATTAAAGCGAGTTGCAATTACGTTCTAGGACTTTGACGACCACTCCGAATATCACAGAACCTGCTGAAGTGGGTGTGCTGGTTGTCACAGTTCCGTGGACGAAGAGGGGATGGGTGATGGAGAAGGACATAATAGACCAGGGAGAGCTCCGGCTGAGTTCTTTAGGGGAAGTAGATCTGCAAGCCTATTTTTTTTTTTTTAATCTCCTGAAAACTGTATTTTCAAAGCTGTGGCTACAAATACACACCAACATACCTGGGAAATTGTTTCGTGATTCTTTACAGTGACAGTAACCTGTTTAATGCTGGCAGTGAGGTTCCTGTAAAGTGGCTAATCATTCCTTAGGACCACGTCTACCCCTCTGCAGGACACACAGGAACCAGAGCGCCTGAGAATTTAGAACAGGAAAGAGCCTGATCATCTCACACAGGAGGAAATGGAAGCCGAAAGTGTTGAGCTGAACCTCCCACAGGGACAGTGAGTGACCACGTGGATGTCTTAGTCCCTTTGAGGGTGCTAATACAAAAGTATAAACAACAAGCGTTTATTTCTCACAGCTCCGAAGGCCGGAAGTCCAGGATCAGGGTGCCAGCATGGTGCTCAGGTTCTGGCAAGAGCCCTCTGCCACCTAGAGGTGGCAGACTTCTGGCGTCCTCACTGGTGGAAGGGGCAGGGGAGCCCTGTGGAGCCTCTTTTATGAGGATAAGCAACCTAGGATTAAGGATGAGTGGAAGGGAGTCATTTCTGGGGAGACAAAAGTACTGGATAGATTACTCCGGAGAGATTTAAGGTTTATCTCCCCTGGAGGCATTCATTTGCCATTCATTTATCTTCATTTACATGCATGGTAATGCAGAGAGACCAGCCCCTTCTCTTCCCAGAGAGGATTTATTTCTGTCAGACAGTGAAGATTTCTCTCCCTCCCCGGAGGGCGGGATGGCAGGATGGCAGCTGTGTAGTAGCACCTCCATTAGCTCCCAAATTCATAATTTAGGGGTTCCTCTTGTAGCAAGAATGCCTGCTACATGTGCAAAGTAATATCTGCCTTCATTGTATGCCCTTGCATTTACAAGGGGCAAAGTAAGGACAAGGAGATAATGTAAAGATACTTTGTAAGTAAATATTGGTCTGCCTTTGAGCCAGAAACCTTGTGTTTGCTGTAGGGTAGAATAAATAAATACTTACAGAAAGACTCATCATTAGCTAAGTATCTCCTGGACCTGTACCACCTGTCCCCACCCCACTTCTAAGACGCACTGCTGTAACAGCCCCTCCCTGCCTACCACCTCAGTCTCACCATCCAAACCCTCGCACGAGGGTGATGTACCAGCCACTCATGTCCCTGTTGACATTCGACAATGTTCTTGCGGTTGCGAATGAGGGAAAGCAAACTCACACTAGCAGAAATTAAACGAGGGACTTCCTCATTAAGGGAGATTTGGGAGGCAGATGAAACCAGCTGTGATACTGTGATTTATAATGAGAAATATATATTTGGTCTTTGTCCCTGTTCCTGGCACAGAGCTCCTAAACCCTTGGAATTTCCTAAGTGAGAGTATGATAAAGGTATCTTGATAGACGTAACAAACCCCTTTCAAGGACCCCTGGGTTTAGGTTAGTGAAGCGACTTCTGAAAAGCACAAATGGGGGCTGATTGCCTGGGGAGGCAACCTTGCAATTAGAGGGTTGGAATTTTGGTTCTCACCCCCTGACCTCAGGAGAGGGGAGGGAGCTGGAGGTTGAATCAGTAGCCAGTGGCCAATGATGAAATCAGTCGTGCCTAGGTAATGAAGCTTCCAGGAAACCCAAAAAGGTGGCATTCAGAGAGCTTCTGGATTGGCGACCACATGGGATTTGGGGAGAGGGATGAGCCCAGAAGAAGCATGGATGCCCCGATCCCCTAACCCATGCCTTACCCTCTGCATCTCTTCCATCTGGCTGTTCCTGAGTGATACCTTTTTATAATGAACCAGTAACCTGGTAAATAAAATGTTTCTCTGAGTTCTGTGAGCTGCTGTAGAAATTAATGGAAGCCAAAGAGGGGGTTTATAGCCTCTGATTTATGGCCATCTGGTCAGAAGCACAAGTGTCAACCTGGACTTGCGACTGGCATCTGAAGTGGGAGACAGTCTGGTGGAACTGAGCCCTGGACCTGTGAGGTCTGATGCTATTTCCAGGTAGACAGTTTTGGGATTGAGTTAAACTGTAGGACACCCAGCTGGCATTGGAGAATTGCCTGGCGGTATTGGAAAACCCCCGCACTAGAAATGCTATCAGAATTGAACAAGGAAACCAAATTACAAAAGACAACGTGTAATAATAGCCCCGAGAAGGTTTCATGTTCACAGACTCCTTTCATAATGTGTTATGTCACCTTGAGTCTCACAGCTTCTCTGTCCTACAGCTAAAGCAGGTGATGTCAACCCACTTCTGCAAAGACACTCAAATTAAGTATATTGCCCAAACAGTGGTACAGACCAAGATTTGAACAGCAATCCAGATGCTTTGCCCAGAAGTGCAATATTGTCCCCACTGCACCCCGCCTCACAGAGCTTAATTTCAGGCACGGGATACAGCAGCTAACAGTGAGCGTTTCTGTTTCAATGAGGTTTCTAAGCACTTCCCATGGATCAACTCATTTAATCCTCACTGTAACCTGTGAGAGCAATACTCCTGCCACTTCACAGACAAGGACCTAGAGAGGCACGGTAGCTTCCCTCTGACCTCTGCCACTCTGAAATGCTTATGAAATAGTGTTATTTTTTACAGAAAGTTAAAAATTTTGTTTCCTGGATTGCTAACAGCTTTGTAAACAGTATAACAACACGATTATAAATTCCTTTGAGAAAGGTGGTGATCGCTGAGATCCTAAGTGATCCTGTGAGTCTTTGGACGATGACTTGATACCTATTCCCCAAGGTGCGATATTTTCTAGTCCTATGACGTAAGTCACCCCTTACAGACCAGAGAAGGTAGGAAAGTGAGATTAAATGCCCCGTAGTGGAGAATTTCATGTTTCATACTAAGAAACACACAAAAAGAACATAAATGATGATGAGAATAAAATAACTGTTTGGAAACAGACAATAGTTCAGACTGTATTGGAGATCGATTACATTTTATGTCAAAAGGGGCCAGAAAGACAGGTTTTCATTTGCTTGCATGAGAGAAGAGGGAATTGCTTTCTGGGGGGAGGTCTGCCTTTCTCTGCATTGCGGGGTACAAGAAAGCTGGAGAGAGGCACCTTCGGAGAAGGAACAACAGAGATGAAGCCTGGCCGTAGAGCACTTGGCGAGTCAGTCTCACATGACAGACAGTTGCTTTTTTAAGAAATGATTATCCCATAATAATACCAAAGCTCGCTGCTCTTGAGTCAGTCTTGGGATGAGACACAATATCGGTTAACGGCCGAGGATGGCACCCTGAACAGCAGAGGAGCTTGAGGCTCTGTGAGCATCTCTGTCCTTGAATGTGAGCTAGAACTACAGTCGCTCCTTCTAGTCTCTTAAGCATACAACGCACTGTTTTAAACTCAACTTTCTCATTGGGCAAATAGAATAAAATGTGGACCTTTAGGTAATCTTATGGTTGGAAAAGGCACGTTTGCTTCCAGAGACAAATTTACACTGGGTGTGTGTGTGTGTGTGTGTGTGTGTAAGGGAAGAGAGAGTATGTAAGAGTTAAAAACTGGCTGATAAGTGAATTTATTAAAAAGTTATAAAAACAAAGTTACTGAACCATGTAGTGATTTGGTGTTTTCTCCATTTATATAATAAGTGTTTTGGCAGACGAAAAGCTATTTGCTAAGTTTTCTCAATTATCCTTTACATTTTTAGACATAGTACCAAAATGACATTTCTTTTCCTGTATTGAAAGACACATGCCTCTTTTTGGCTGATAATTCCTTCTTCTCTGGGAATAATGCCCGATAAACAGGGTGGAGCCCAATGGCCATATCTCTACTATCGGAGCAGAGCGATTGGTCCACATCCACAGTGATCGATCCAGGTAGGGACCAATCAAGGTTCTCTCTTTTTTTAACTAGAACTAGGAAAAGTAGGGCCAGCAGTAGAGCTACAATATATGAAACTCTAATGTTGTTGTTAGTCATATTCTTTTCATTATCTGAGCCACCCCAATAACTTTCCAATGAAGTCTCCATTTTGCCTAAGGCAGCCAGGCCACAGTAAGAGAGAATGAACTTGACACACAAAGAAATGCTGAGAGAGGGGTCCTAGTGATGTTCAAGACTCTGGTTCTGGTTGACTTCAAATCTCAGCTGTATCACTATCATTCTCATAAGTTTATTATCATCCCAGTTTATTATCATCCCCCACCATTTTTTATAATGTCCCAATACACTTCCAATAAATTATTTGTCTTCAGCTAGTTCAAGCTTCTAGTATCTAACAGAACCCAGAAATAAAACATCCTATGGGACAGCTATAACCCAGTAACCGGAAGTCTTGCTCCTGGTTAAAAACCAATGCGTGATTGTTCAGGTCCAGTCACAGGCAATTACAAAGCTTGACCAGCAGGCCTCACGGGGAAGCCACCCTCCCCACACAGAACATGGTGCACTGCCCTGCAGTGCAGTCTACGAAGGGAGCTGTGTCCCCTGCCCCTGGGTCCATGAAATGGCAGGACCCTCTGCAATAAAATGATCCTCACATCAATGCTGACTCTTTTCTGGTGCCATTCCAAGGAGAAAGTAGAACATCGTAGAAGCTGGTGTTTTTTCCTGTTCAGCCTCTTGCTTATACCATCGCAGTAAGTGATTAAAGACTCGACTGTTACTTTCGTTTTGGCTGGTGATCTTAATTGAGCACCTCCACACCTGGCAGCTCGGCGCTTGAAATAACCTAGTCAGTGAAAATGAGATATCTATTTGCATTGAATTATGCAAACACTTGCCACTGAGACCTCTGAAGGCATGCTTGTGCTTGAAAAGGTAAATAAAGAATATATATTTCTAGAAGTTTTTAACTTCTATGGAAGTATATGAACACTCATCATAAAGTCCTAGATAATTCATACTACCCAATAATTACACTTGTAAGTCACCACGAGAGCAATTATTAGTCACCATGGCAAAACAGCAAATTCCCATTTTGCTGGGTTTTAGATGCTCTCCATTCTGTCAACAAGAACTCAAGAGCATTCTTAACTTCCCCTGCCTTTGAATTATAGTATTGTTCATGATAGATACAGAAAAGATACATAAGCATCTTGAATTTCGTGAATGATAATCGAAATCATTCTCTGACTCAATTCACAAAAAAAGCACATTCTCTGCTCTTGATATTATGGATAGAGTAAGAACAAGGATTCCTATCAGAGCTAAAATACAGAAATTGTCTGATTAACAGAAAGAGAGGATTTAAATGGACTTACTTGCCTTTTACGTCTCATGTTTTTATTGATTTAATTGACTTTTTAATTAATTTTTTAAAAATCTTCTCTTCCTCCTTTTTTTCTTAACTAACTCAGCTTCTTTGTTTCCTTTTAAGCCCTACGTCAAGCCTCCTTCTATACACCTTGGCAGATATATCCATGAATTTGCACGGGGACAAATCTGTTTCTGACTGATTTTATGATTGCATGTTGCTTTAACACGTATCCATAAAATAAGCCCAAAGGACAGAAAATAAATAAATACACGAGCAATTCACCTGACCCACGCTTTTATGTCAATATCAATCACAGCTGTCATCCTAGGTGCCTCTTCTGCAGAGACAAAGCCCAGAAGACTTAATGAAAAACCAAAGAGAAAATAGGGCTAGGATAAGGGGAGCCTGGAAGGTCCAGGGAGGAAGTGAGATTTGCACTCTGTTCAGAAAGTCGAGAGAGAGTTTTCAGAGAAAAAACGGGAGGCAGCGATGTACCTGGAAGACGTAGAGCCAGACTGACTACCTGAAACCATTTCTAAGTTTTCCACTGTGCCTTCATTATTGATTTTAATTGGATAAAAAAATTTAGTCCTACCATTTGTGACAACACGGATGGACTTTGAGGGTGTCATGCTAAGTGAAATAAGCCAGGCAAGAGAGAGACAAAGACTACGCGGCATCACTTATATGTGAGATCTAAAAAGAAGCAAACTCAGAAACAGAGAATAGAAAACTAGTTGCCAGGGGGGAATAGAGAGAGGGTGGTAAAAAAAAAAAAGGTACAAACTTTCAGCCATAAGATGAATCAGGTCTGAGAATCTAATAAAAAATGTGATTATAGTTGATAACACTATTATATAATTGAAATTTACTAAGCAAGTAGAACTTAAATGTTCTCACACACACACACAAAAGTGAGGTGATGGTTGTGTTAATTAACTAAATATAGGAATCCTTTCACAAAAAAAAAAAGTTTTAACTTTACCCTTGGGCACTTTAGCTGTCAGATGATGATCTCTGTCGTGAGTCAGGATCTCTTGGTTTACAGGAAGACCGTAAAGCAATAATTTTTTCCATCTGAGAATAATCTCTGGAATAATGAGAAAAATGACTCAGTATGACTCTATTTTTTTCCTCCCTCTGTCCTCTGAGACCGATAACCTTGCCCTGTCCTAAGAATTCAGAATTCCAGAAATCCTTGGTGGGTTAGGTCACCACATTCTCAATGAGATGACTCGTGAGTACAATTATCCGTTATCTGTTTCCTTTGATAAAGTCACTCCTGATTGTTTCAGTGTGTGAATCTGCAGATAAAATCATATCCTTGCACTTCTGTCATCTCATCATACCCAGTGTGCTGATAACCGAGATAATAACAGGGTGATGACTCTATCTGGCTCCCCCTCTTCCAAGTGCAATCAGCCCCAATATAGTTTTGACGCATTCCTGCGTCAGGCTGTGGAACCCCTGACCGAGGAGGAAGTGAGACTTGGCTGCCCAAGTCCTGCAGCCACAGCAGTTGCTTTTGGGGAAGCTGCTCTAAGCACCTTACCCATAAAACTTCTGTGACCCGAGAGGAGTGGGCTCCTTCCCATGGAAGACAGAGCACTCACCCTTGGTTCTCCCAAGAACTTACAAGTTTGCTGAGGACACAAATACATATATTTGAGATATTAACTGTGCAAGCAGACAAGATGTAAGACTCTGATGTCTGCATATGAAACACAGGATGGACGCCCTAGACGACTGTGGGTAGAGTTAACGGGTACAGTCGACCTGCTTCTCCCTTAGAGCTGTCCGAGATCGTACAGTCATGATCAGAGCGAGCATCTTGGAAAGACAAGTTCTGACGATCAGAGAAAACAAGCTGGTGCCCGTGAAGACACTCGAGCATCTTTGCATAGCCTCGAGGGAGGGGAGGCGGTCCTATCGTGACTGAGATTGAATTTCCCGCTAATCCAGGGACCTGGATCTCAGAGTCACATCTAGGTGCCCTCGAAAATAAAATAAAATAAAATAAAATAAAAAATAGATGTCCCTTCTGTAAGTCTGTGAACTGAGATCCATACCCAGCACAAAAACAAGAAAGCCTTTGGCCTTAAGATCTCATGGGCAATCAAGGAAATGACCAGCAAGCAGGCAACGAAAACTGAGATTTTCACCAAATTATGATATTCAAGTTCCAAGGTTTAGTTTTTTGTATGATTAAAAAATTTTTTTCTTCCTAGGATGTTTGCACGGTACTAATAAGTACCTGTTTGGTTGGCAGACGCGGTATTTTTAGGTGTCCTTTAGACGAAGCAGGAGAATGTGTTTCTCGTGGTGTGGGGGACACCCCCGGAGCTACTGGCTAGGCCCCCCTCTCTGGAAATTGCTCTCCTACCCCACCCCATCACTAGGCCTCTGGAGGTTTCTGGCATCACACTTGTAGGACATGGCACTGTTCCTGCAGTGGATCAGTCCACAGATTCTCCAAGGGGTCTCGTGCACACAGTTGGTGGCCTTTCTGCTTCTATTCCTCCCCAAACCTATCACACGGCCGCCATGCAGCAGGATTGACTTGCAGACGTGGACCCTGATTTGACCAAAAATAATGAACATAAACACATCCTTTTGGCTGAGTGATTGGTTGGGAAATGAGCATGAGGTCTAAGTTGGTCTAATTAGAATGAAATTAAGGACTCTTTTGTTCACTGACTGGAGGAAAAAGAAACTCTTTCTGTGCAGTGAAAGCGGAAACTGCCAGAGTCTTTTTGCCACCAGGAAGGAAGTCAGAGGATGTGACTGCCAAAAGCAGGAGAGCAAGCCAGAGAATCACAGAGAAATCGGATTGGAGCCTCATCAAACCAAACCTGAATGAAGCTTCCAACGCCATTGGACTTCTGAAATGTGATCTAATACACTCTTTTATGAACAGGGGCATCATAAGTAACAGACCTTAAAATGTGAAATTGGCTAAGTCGGTAGAGTGGAAAATAGTGGAAATAACTCCATGGCGGGCTAGGAAGTTGGCAATTTTTTTTTTTTTTTTTTTTTTTTTTTTTTTATGTAGTGGCAATAAATCTGGACTCAGAAGATGTGCCTGCCAGGATCTGACACAAGATTTGGGAGAAAAATTCAAGATGTGGGAATATATTGGTTGGTTATTGCAGCTTTTCATTAAATCCTACAAGAAAGAGACATGCCTAGGCTACCAGAGAAAGGAAATGTTATTTTGCTAAAATGCGATGTTAGCAAATGTCTTCATAGAGCCTGCAAGTCAAGATATCTGAGAGTCTGATATGGTTGGAAAAGCCAAATTCTTTGCTTCAAATCAGCAGAGGAAAATCTTGCAGGAGAGACAATTGGGGTTCAAGAGAGGCATGAGTCTCCTAAACACAGAGACAGGACTCTGCTTGCACGGATAATGGGTTGTAGCATAAGAGCAGAGGACAGACTAACTGGCCTCCCCATCCTAATTCATTATTTTGAATTCCCCTGGGGCAGAAGCCTAGATGGAGGCATGACAGTTAACTCACGGCCAGCAGAAAGAAAGTTCCAGATTGGAAGACTACTCTAGACATGGCCCTGGTTTGGGTTACAAGCCCATGATGTTGATTCTATTCTTGTTACATTTCACTAGAGTTTCTTTCTTTAACTTCGAGCTCATGTTGCGGGTTGGACATTTCCTGTTCGTTATTTTTTTCATTGGATCTAGTTCTGATAAAAAGACGGTTCTATATGACTCACAGCCCTTGGCTTCCTACTCCAATTCTTTTTTATTTGGTTGAGCCAGGTCGTGATGCCTCCATAAATGTGAATGGGAAAACGAAAAAACCCAAAGAAAACTTTCTTAAAAGTAGGCCTTATTTCCTTCTACTGTCCATTAGCTCCCTTAGTAGCTAAGGGAGCAAGAAGAATGTTTTCGCTGATTCTTATTTTTCCTTAAATTCTGTTCCTTCAGTACCCTAAGAAGTTGGTGTTAAAATGATTTTGAATTGTGCCAGGGTTGTGAGATAGTAAGCCAAGACACGATCTTACAATCTTTACTGATTTATGTATATATATATATATATATATATATATATATATATATATATATATATCATATATATACATACATATAAAAGGGGCCTTGTGTAATTAATTTTTCTAAAATGATTTCACTTTTTAAAAAAATATAATAATAACATTGGAAAACTATTGTCCTAGGCAGGGGCAACAAGGATTTCTTCTTAACTAGTAGTTGTGCTGTTATGCTTTAAAAAAGAAGAAGAAGAAAGGAAAAAGGAGGAAGGAAGGAAGGAAGGAAGGAAGGAAGGAAGGAAGGAAGGAAGGAAGGAAGGAAGGGAAAGGAAGGAAGAAGGAAGGAAGGAGAAGGGAAGAAAGAAAACAAGGAAAAAAAAAAAAGAAGGAAGGAAGGAAAACAGAAAAAGAAGAAACAGGAAAAGAAAAAGAAAAAGAAAAAAAAAGAAAAAAGAAGGAAGGAAGGAAAAGAAAAGAAAGAAAAAAGAAAAAAAGAAAAATAAAAGCTCACTGGAAAATCAGAAACCGATGAAAGGAAGAGAATGGAGGATAACAATATGCTCAAACAGAGAGAATATTCGCTAAGTCAGGGAGTGTTCGTGAGGCCTCTAAAACAGGAAGAAAAACAAAACCTCTCATCCATCATGTAATCCTAGGAACATATATCGTCGATGATATCTATAAAGTCGGGTCAAGGAAAAGGGTTCTCATAAATTAAACATATTCAAGAATTAAAAGCTCTTTCAGCTCTTCTGTCATGTCTAACAGGAGAATTCATAAAACGTGCAGGGAGAGTGACTGCTTCCAGGTCTAGTGTGATGCGTGGATGTCATCACAGAACGAAGAGGCAAAAGGCCCTCAGAGGTCACCTGGTCCGATCTCCTCATTTGTAGATTTAATGAACATTAGACTGAGGCTGGGTTCACTGTCCACATACAGGCGACTCACAGCTGTGGTGGCAATAGTTGCTGAGTCGAGCCCTTTAAAAATGAGTATTCTACTCTATAGATGGATTTATTTGAGGATCTTCAAAAACAATACGTCAGGAACTTGATTAGCGGGTGACATTTTTCCCATTCTCTTTGCCCTACATATGAATTCCCTGGCATAATCTATCCAAAGCATTCAACGTCAAAGATATTTGGGGGCGTGAGCACTGAAAAATATTTATGCATAAATTACACGTTGCTATTTTTAATTTGAATTTGCATTAACTATTCCATTTCCTTCCTCACTGGAGAATGTGGGTGAATTCTGTTAAGCCACAATCTCCCATTGAATAAGAGTTAGATTCAGTCCATCAATATCTTCCCAGTTTTTCTAATGACTCCTCTTGCGTGTGTCTACATCCTATAGGCTGAAGTAGCAGAGGATAAATTCTTAATATCAGTGTGTGTTGTTTTGGTTCATGCAATACCGAAATTTAGCAGTTATTTCCCAAGTATCGATTATGCGATAAGCACTAAACAAAGTCCTGGCATATAGAGATAAACGTGACACAAAGCTCACTCATGCGAGCCGTCATTGCGTGAGAGCTAAGGGGTCATCTTAAAGTTCTGTTTGTGGTTATCTCACCTTGTTAGAACCAGGAAAGGTAAAACAGTTTTCTCATGTGTTGGGGCTTTGCACCTTGTATGTTGTTATGGCCATGCCAGTGTTCAGAGTTCAGATAGAAAGGTTTTAAGACACCCACTAAAGCAGGGGTCCCCAATGCCCGGGCCACAGGCCAGTACCGGTCCATGGCCTGTTAGGAACCGGGCCATACAGCAGAAGGTGAGCGGTGGGCGAGCGAGCAAATCTTCATCTGTATCTGCAGCCGCTCCCCAGCGCTAGCATCACCACCTCAGCTCCGCATCAGATCATCAGGCATTAGGTTCTCATAGGAGCACCGGTCCCTGGTGCCACAAAGGTTGGGGACTACTGCCCGAGAACAGACTGGTCAGCGCAAGTTGTACAGAGAGATGTACTGAGGTCTGGTATTGATAAATATCATGCCTCTGTGCAGAAATAAACAGAGCAAATAAGACAGGTGATTCCCAGGTATTGTAATAGAGGGAAGAAGGACCGTTGAGTGACCTAGGCTGGAGAAGAGGTCTTTAAGAGGGCTGAGCCCCCGCAGGGGCTGCTGCAGCCATGTCTGGCTTATTTGGATGATACCTTGAGAGCCAAGTTGGCCCTTCTCAACCTTCCATAAACACAAAAACAGTATCAGAGACTGGACGCCAGGGGGAGTCGAGTCCTGGCTTGAGAAGGTCACTGACATTATTTCCTTCTTCTCCCACTGAATCTTTCCCGAGGAGAAAAGCCCAGCCTCTGAGAACCTTCTCCTGTGGAGCTGGGGCTATGAAATTAGAGTTGGGCCAGTGTGTTTCATCTGCAATTTTTATCCTGTGCTTTGGTTCACATCCTCATGAGCAGGCCTTTTATTTTTCTAAAGCCTGGGGTTAAGAACGCTTCATCGGATCCAGTCACTGGGCGTGTGAGAGAGAACTGAAATCGAGTGTCTGCACCTTATTCACACGATCCCCAGAAGTCATCCTCGATGCATTACGACTCTGCGGAATGCCACAGTAGAGGCATGCGGAATGTGCTACGTGACAGCTCGCGCTGTCACAATTATTTAAAAAGAAAGCGAGGTGTGATTGGAGCTATCGGCGCAACAGGTGATTTAGAAAATTTTGATGAAACTAAACCTTCTTTCCTCATCTCCAATTACCCACAGCACGAAGGATTTATTCTACCCCCAGGCAGACATGGAGAACACTTTCTACCTTGTAGAAGAGAGAGGAGTTGAAAAGAAGATGTAGGAATGTAGAGCCCGTGGACACTCGGGGTAAGACCAACATCCCTTCCCTGGTAATCAGCAGAAAGAGGGACTTTATCCCTAAATTTGTATAAAGGCAGAAGCTGCTATTTAAATTTCCTACTTACATGCAGTGACTAGAGGTAGAGACTTGGCTAGACCTTTTTAATTCTTGGAGAATCATTTAAGATGCATATGTGTAAGGCAAGGAGAAGCCACTGGCCTGGGAGAAAGGTCTCGTAGAAACATTTATCTTTGGCTCGACAAAAACACCTTTTCAGGGAGTGGGCCCATCTATGTAAGGTGCTTAGGGCCTTTTGGGTGGAGACTCACGCCCAACCCCTTCTCTGCATCACTTAAAGTTGGGGAGCCCTGTAGAGGGGCCTGCTAGCTACGGGAAAAACCAAAACCCATGTAGCAATGAGATCCTTGAAGCAAAATGACTGAGCATTGAAGCATGCGAGACCTGTGAGTAGGCTCCGAGTCAGAGCGGAAATCAAGGCAGGTGTGGTTCTGTCCGTGAAGTGGCAGAAGCTCTTCCTGAGCCAAGTCGTACACCCCAGGGAAGGGGTCATGTGGGGAGAACCCCATGTGTAGACCCTCAAGACAGAAGTCCCTCAGGGCACCTGTTCTGAGTGACCAGCTTCCAAGGGCTATTGAAACCTTCTCCAGCTCCAGGCCCGAGTACCCCTTCAGCATGATGGAATGAGGCAGGGTCCTGACCCACAGTCCATACCCACTGTGAAACTCCCAGCTGTAGTGGGGAACAGAAGTGCTGAGAGGGACAGGTTAGACCTCCTCCTGCTTACCATGTCACGTGGGGATGGAGATGGAGCGTGGGGACGCTCTGTGGATGGAGGGCATTATTTTGTAAAGCTGAGTTGAAATAAAAGTCTCCTGGGACTCTGGACACTTGGAGGATGGGTGGCATGGTATGCTGTCTCTGATGGAGTCCGAAGATGGACATCCAGGCTGCCAGGAGGAGGAGGGGCCGACGCAGGCTCAAGCTGTCCCTTCTTTGCAGAGGCAGAGCTCCATGGGGTGCCAGAAGCAAGGGCCATTGTTTACAACTCCTGGCCCCAGCCTGGAAACAGAGAGACGGCCTGCACAGCTGATGCCACCAGGAGAGCAGCAGGCACCCTATTGCCTCCTTGACATGTTCTCGCTGCCCAGGCTTCTGCTGATGATGCTGGGCCTTGAAATCTCCACCTAGGGCTCATTCGAGACCTTGTACAGCCTGTGACCAACTGCGGCCATGTTCGGGGCAACTCTCCTGAAGGACCTGAGGCCAGGAGCCAAAATTCATCTGCTCGGCTGTGTCCAATGGTCACCTGCACAGATAGCTGAGGACCCACATGCTCACCAAGGACCCGGCTGTGATTCCCAGCCCTGTTCCATCAGAAACCAAGGTGGAGAATCCAGACCAGCAGGAAGGGGGTGGGGAGGGGAGGAGGGTGGGAATAAATCTAGGCTGAAAGATGAGAAGGAAGGAAGCAGTATGAAGTTCTGAAGTCCAGGATCAAAGCCAAACGAAGATAAACTAAGAAGCAGGCCAGTCAGAGCCAAAAATTCAGTGAACCTGACTGAAGAGTTCAGGTTCAAGGTGTCAAGGGCAGAACCAGGGCCTGGTTAGGCGACATGAATGCTCAGGCAGGGGGCAGGTGGTGAGTGGTGGCCGGCGTTTTCGTCTGGCCTCAGGCGCTCCGTGTCCTTACCCGTACTTATCCAAGAATGAAGGATGGCTTCAAGCCAGAAGTGTGAAGAGGAACTGGAAATTCAGCTTCCCTGGAACTCACACAGGCTCTCTTCGTCCCTTCCTTCAGGCTGGTCTGTGTTGAAAGCAGCAGCAGGAATGGTGAGTACCAGGCTGTCTGCCTCTGCTAGAAGCTGCAGCAATCGAAGGCTGGAGAGCCTTGGAGAAGAACCCGTAGGACAGCCAAACAAAAGCCTGAGCTTCAGGCAGTCAACTTGACCTTCAAGCGGTCAACTTGACCTTCAAGCGGTCAACTTGACCTTCACTTTCATTATTTGCCCTCCAGGAAGGTCTGGTTCCTGAAGAATCTCCGAAAAGTAGAATGACACCTGCCCTTTCTTTTTACATTACCCAAAGAGAGAGAAAGAAAGAGAGAGAAGGCTAAGGACCGAGCCTGGCAAGGCAACGATATGCTGATTTGAATGAAGAAAAAGAGTGAAAGCAAGAAACGACTTCATGTGAAGTCACGGGAGTGTCGACGACTCGCTCCAAAATTGACTATTCCCCTTAACACTGAGAGGGCATCTAGCTTGACTCTCACAGTCCCAATAGCTATCCTCCTAAGCTCCAAATAGGCCAAAAGTTGGAGTAATTACATGCATTCGGATGTTGAAAGAATAAATTGAAGAACAAACGGACCAACTAAATATGGTTGTGTGATGTCATCCAAAAGGATCTTCTTAAAGCAATGGAAAAAGTAGAAAGCTCACTTCATTTAATGTTGCGCCATGAAGAGTCATCAGACATACACATACACACATAGGAAGGCATGCTCTTAGATACCCACCCTTCCTAAAAGCTTCTGACTTACTTAAATTTGTGTTAAAAACTCTAAAGATCTCACAGGAATTTTCAGACATTACTGCCTCCATGGGCAGAGCCTCAGTGGGTGTTGGGAGACAACATGATGACACGTTGTAGGCAGTACAGAGTGTAGTGTTCTTCGAGCTTCAAATTTCTTAGCATTTAGAGAACGGTTCATTTCATCACACTATCTGAATATTTTCCCAAGAGATATGGTTTTCAGTAGTTTTGCTAAGGAATTGCATGTAGCTGAACATACAGTCTTTAATGTTACTCTCTTTGGAAAAATAGAATATTCTTAGAGTTTTCTCCTGATATATATATATAAATATATATATTTCATATATATATGAATAAAATTCTCATATATATGAGGATTTTGATATCTATATTCCATATCTATATAGATATGAAATATGAAATACAGATATGAAAATTCTGGTTTTGGGCTTGATCTCTGAAATATACCTCCGTGAGTTCACTTGTCTCAAATAGTAAATAATTTTAGAAACACGAAGAGCAAATTACAGTATAAAGCAAGACTGCAGGTGTTACACAATCCAATATACTGGTTGAAAAAAAATGTGAAAAGCTATACTTAGTTGTATAAAGAATTCACTTAAAATTTCATCATGAACATTGAATGCACTTCTAACTTTAAAATCATCGCATCTTCTGCACAACCACATCAATAAGATGAAAAAAAAAATCTTTCCATAAGATGAAAAAAAAAATCAATCCTGCCGGCACCTGGATCTTGGACTTCCAGCCTCCAGAACTGTGAGAAAATAAATTTCGGTTGTTTAAGCCACTGAGCAGACTAGTATGAAAGGAGATCGAGGTTTAGAAGAGGCAGGCTGTTTCATTTGCAGGATGTGTCTCACCCTACATCGGGTCGGTGGGGACGTCCCCTCCAGCTACCTGTGACAGTGACGCAAGCAATCAATCCATAAGATGAAAAAAAAAAATCTTTCCTAAGCTATTCACCATTGATCATTATAGCCATGAAGTAACTCCTTTTACTGAGAAAGGGATTATGTTTTCTGGTGACGTTTAAACAGTCGGTTAAAATGTCAGAACTCTTGGTCTGAGTGGAGAGGTTACTTTAGATTTTAAGATGTCATCCTCTCGTTCAGAATCTTCCCAAATGCTCCAGATCTCTGTCCTGCTGCCCTGATTATTCTTGAACCCTCGCCCCACTGCTGTCCAGCTCAGCTGGTCTCCTCACTCATCCTGGGATACGATACTGAATCCCAGAACTTGACCTCAGATCTCAGATCCCAAGGTGTTCTGGCCAGAGGGCCCTTCCTTTTTCTCCCGTCTGTTCCCCTAAGTCCCAAAGCAAACCAGCCTCTTAGGGCCGGCTCATGTCCCACCCCTTCCAGAATTCCCTTCGTACTTCCCAACGGGCCCACTCGCCCTGGCATGATGCTTCATGGTATAATTCATTCCAACCGTTTGACCTGCCGCCATAACAGAATTCAGCTCCCAGATGACAAACCATGTCTTATTCTTCCTTTAACTCCCCGTGGGTGTCCAGCCTTTGATTTGGTGGTCGGAAGGCCTGAGTTAAAATCCCAGCTCTGTCTGCTTCTTTATGACTTCTGTGAACTCGCATTTATTGGAAAATACGCTATGTCAGGACCGTGCTCTGAAGCAGGATGAAAAGCTGAACCAGGTATGGCTGCCACTTTCAAGGCACTATGGACTGAACTGTGTTCCCCAAATTTCTATATCACAGTCCGATATCATGGCTATGTTTAGAGATAATGGCTCTAAGGAAGTAGTTAAAGTTAAATGAGGTCCGAAGGGTGGGGCCCTGATCCAATAGGATAATATGTCCTTATAAGAAGAGACACCAGAACTCACGGCTCACTCACACTCCCTATCTCTCTGCACACCCGCCAAGGAAAAGCCACATGAGGTCACAGCAAGATGACGGTCCGCAAGCCAGGAAAAGGACTCTCGTCAATACTAACCCTGCCGGCACCTTGATCTTGGACTTCCAGCCTCCAGAACTGTGAGAAGATAAATTTCGGTTGTGTAAGCCACTGAGCAGACTAGTACGGAAGGAGACTGAGGTTTAGAAGAAGAGGCAGGCTGTTTCGTTTGCAGGATGTGTCTCACCCTACATCAGGTCGGTGGGGACGTCCCCTCCAGCTACCTGTGACTGTGACGCAAGCAAGCAAGCAAGCATCCCAGAAAGAATCGGCCTTACCGTCAGGCCTCACAGAGACGGCTGAAGAGCAAGGCGCTGCTTTGGGTCCCAGGACGCTGGCATCGGCCGGTGTACAGGTTGAGGGGGTGGGTGGGAAAATGAATGACATGGAGGTCCGAAGCTATTTAAGAATGTGCTGGTCTGATGGAGAACAGCATGGTAGTGTGGCGGAGAGGAAGGCCTGGGCTGCGCTGAGTTCCCCGAGGCCCTGTCCTGGGGGCTGACCGGTCCACACCGCGACCCCGCCCCTCTGGTCATCAATCCTCCCCTGGGCATCGCACCTTTGCGATGATCCTCACTGCAGTGGACGGCTCCGCCTCGACGTGACTCAGCTTTCCTCTTTCGTTGTTCTAGTTTTGTTTTTATTTCTCCCTTTTCTGCCAAATTCACAACCATCTCCCTCTATCTCTAGTTCAGATTCTCAAAAGAGAGAACCTAACTTGGTTTTCACACCTTCTTGTGGGAGACACTTTTATGCAAGGCAGCCTGATGGTCCGGAGTCGCAGGCAGGCTCCTCGGCCTCCCTGGCAGTGACCTGTGGGCAGTGACCTCCCCTCAAGCAGTGGGAGAATTCAGGCACCCAGCCAAACCTGTCCTTCCTCTATTGGTGGAATGCTCTCCGCTGCAAGTAAGACAATACCCAAATACAAGGAACCCAGACACTAGCAAATTATTTTTTCTCCCTCAACGGGAAGGCTGCAGGTGGTGGACCTGGAGCTCAGTGGCTCTGTGACCCCTGAGGACCAGGCTGTTCTTTCCCCTCTGCCAAGTGGCCGGACAGTATTGCTGCAGGTCAGTGAAATTCCCCTGATGGCTCCCAGGAGGTGCTTTCTGGTCTCACTGACTAAACGGGGTCATGGTGCTCTCTCTAGCTGTGCGAGAAGCAACAAGATGAGTAGCTGGCATTTGCAATGTCCACAGGTGCCAGTGGGTTCTGATGACAGGTAGAGGCTGGCACATTGTGCAGACAGCACCTGCTCTAACAAGAATACAAGCAACTGCCACACAGTGCCGTAAGTGCTATAAGAATTTGCTAAGACACTATTTTGGATAAGTTACATAACCTCTTTGAGGCTCAGATTCCATGAAAAATGAAAATAATACCTACATCACAGAGCTGTTGTCGAGATAAATATGAAATAAAATATTTACAAGTCTCTGCCTTGATACCTGACATACAGCAAATACACATTTATTTCATCCTCCCCATCATCTACAGAAAAAAATCCAAAACAAACACTTGTTAATCAAATAAAACAGCGCTTACTTGGAACACTTCCTCTTGAATTGTGCTAGATATTTGTTTTTTAAAGAATCGATTTGACATGCAAAATAAAAGTAAACATAAAAAATTCAGAGGTTGGTATGTGAGGAATTAATTTAAAATGCAATCATGCCTCACTGTATTTGCAAGAAAGCTCAGTAAGTACATTTAAGCGTCCAACACGTTTCCCCCAGATCATCTGATTAAACTTTGTCATTCTCCCTCAGGCATGGAACTTCTGACTAGTTCCCCATTCCTGCCTGCAACTGGCTCCTTGCTAAACGTTAAGGGATTTTTGTTGTTTTTTAATTTCGTTTGTGCATTTGCCTTCGTTTTGCCCCCAACAGTAAAGTTTCTGAGACAGTCTGGGGTCATTTCTCATCTGAACTAAATCACAGTAACTGGCAGTTTTGCCTCTAGATTCTGTTTCTTACTAGAGGTTCAAAACACTGTAGTTTGATCTATTTCTCCACCTGCATCCTTGACAACATAATCAGATGCTTCTGCAGTAGATTCGATTTATTCACATTTGATTTCAAGACTCTTTATCAAATTATCCTCATTACATCGCCTCCCAGTTCCACATGCATCTTTTCCCTGGCAATTATGCAGAAGACCTTAAGTTTCCTTCTTTCCCTTCTGACATGTCTTCAGAGCCTCCTGCTCTCTACCTAAGATCCAAGATGTCTTCCTTTTATTCAAAATTTATCTCAAAGCCCACCTCCTCCAGGAATGCTGTGAAGTCATATCTGTTCCAAGACCATTTGAATCATTGGTCTGCAACAAGGCTGAAAAACCAACAGTGACAAACGGTCTATTTTTCCCGGAATGTAAGCGCTGCCATGCTCCATATGAAGCCTAGCCTGTCTTAACTCTGTCCATCTATATTGTGCTTAAAAATCTCTGAAGCACTTTCTCTTGAACTACTTCTTATATGAGCTGGCAAGCCTTATAGCAACCACCGCACAAGTAAGGGAGATAATGTCCTATTTTATAGTTACGATAACTGACACTCTACAGAGTTAAGAGACTTGCAAAGATCAAGTCTCAGCTAGTAGGGGCTGAGCTTTGAATGCCCTTGACCTTCCACCATACAGTCCAGTACTGCTTCTGTCGACCTGAGCTGGCCCCTGTGGTCTGCGTGTGTCTCCCTCCACCACCATAGAAATGTCTAGCAAGTCCCTGTACCTAATAGGATTTATCACTTACTTTTCTGACAAAGGCATGTCAATCACAGGAGGGATGAGGATCAACACTTGCATTTTTAAATTTTTCTTTTTCCAGGGTCTATTATAATGGCTAGCACTCCTGGATACTTACTATCCTCCTCTTCTATCTGTCTAATCTTTCTATGTTTTGCTCTCAGAAAGACCTGTCATTGGGTTTAGGGCTCGCCGGAATCATCCAGGATGAGCTCATCTTGAGATCCTTAAGTTAATTACATCCGCAGAAATCCTTTTTCCAAATAAGGGCACATTCACAGGGGGACAGAACAGGGACAGAGCTTTGGGAGGTCACTATCAACTCCCTACAGATGTGGGTTATAGGACAAACATGACAAGGTTGCTGACTTTAAGATAATTGTAATGGGGTTGAAATGAGAAGGCAAACTGTTCAGAGACAATTCTCCATGGGTCACACTTATTCCTCCGTGTCTTGCAAGCGAGGCACTGAGCGTCCTTTGTTCTGGGCTATCTTTACAAAGGTAAATATTTATCAGACAGCTTTGGTAGATAGAGATGATGTTTCTCTTTGGGATGATGGGCAGGCATATTTACTTCCCATTATCAAAGATTTGCCCGCCCCCACCCCGCCCTGCACTGTTGGTGGGAATGTAAAATGGTGCAGCTGCTATGGAAAACACTATGGTGGTTCCTCGAAAAATTAAAAATAGAATTACCACACGATCCAGCAACTCCACTTTTGTGTCTATCCCCGAGAGAATTGAAAGCAGGTGTTACAAACAGATATTTGAACACCCATGTTCGTGGCAGAATTACCCACAATCACCAAGAGGTGGAAGTAACTCAAGTGTCCATTGATGGATGAATGGATGAACAAAATGGAGTATATCCATCCAGTAGAATATGATTCAGTCTTAAAAAGGAAATTCTGACGCTTGCTATAACATACATGAACTTTGAGGATATTATGCTAAGTGAAATAAGCCAGTAACAAAAGGACTAGTATTGCATGGTTCCAATTATATGAAGTACCTAGAGTGGTCCAATTCATAGAGACAGAAAATAGAATGGTGCTTGCCAGCGGCTGGGGGCAGGGGAAATAGGGAATTGTTTAATTGGTAAAGTTTCAGTTTTGTAAGATGAAAAAGCTCTGAAGATTGCTCATACAACAGTGTGAATATACTTAACACTACTGAACTATGCACTTAGAAGTGGCTAAGATGGTAAATTTTATGTTATGTGTATTTTACCACAACTTTTTTCAAAAGCAAAAGTTATAATAGCTTAAATAAAACAAGACCAATTATACAACTATGGTCTTATGTCTGTAACAACAGATGAGTGAGGCAGGATAGAAAATTCCTGAGGGCTTCTTTAAGCCCACTGGGAGCCACTCGATTGATAGTACTCTCTTCTCTCAAATAAATCTTGGGTCTATGATTCTGGAAGATGGCACTTGGTTCCTATCCCCAAACTCTGAGATTAAACCAGGGAAAGAAGCAAACATTTTCTGAAGCATAGTGAATTTCTGTACATGACCACAGGATTTAGGGTCACCTCCAGGATCTTCTGCAAACTTTATCCTCTTGCAATGAGTAACGATGACAAACATTTGTCTTATATAATACCTCAATCCAATATTGAACAGACTTCTGGCCCAACTCCTTTCCATTTTAGAGAACAGATGTCTCCTGTTTGTCATCGTTTTCCACACTTTAACTGGTTCTTGATGTCCTCATTTAATTTCTCCGGGATTATTTGTTTTCTTATCGTTTTTGGAGACATTCTTAATCAAAGCTTCTTAAAAATTCAAATAAATATGTGTCTGTTGAGTTCCCTTTGCTTTGTATTTTTTAAAATCTTTTTAGAGAAGTGTTCTGATAGGTTATAGTGACCAAACTGATGACTTGGTCAGGATGCTACTGGTTACCCAACCAGGCTGCAGTGTCCCAACTCTTCATGTTCACAGGGATGAGCTGCAGGAAACGCATTGATCTATATTTGCCATTATCCTCAAGTTTGAAGCCAGAGGCCACATATGACTTCTTTTCTGCCTCAGAAATAGTTGCAATTATGAAAGGTAGGATTGTATTTCCTTCGTGTTTTGGCCCCATTTTGCACTTCTTACAGAACCTTAGCTGGCTCCACATCAGTCGGTCAGAAAAGGCTGCTGTGGTGGACTTTGAAATCGCTCCCCAATTTTTGACTTTAGAAACGTCTATCTTCTTGCATTTTAAGGGCAGAGGCTCCCTTCTGAGGGGAAAAAAAAGCCACAAAATGCTCCTGATACCGTCTGCGAAAAAAAATTTAGTTTTTTTTTTTTTTTAACTTTCCTCATTGCGCAGTTTCTGATAGCTACCTTTCCACTGTCGTTGTAAAACCTTCCCATCGCCCGACGGCCGGACCTTGACCACCACCCATTACAGAACGGCAAAGGAAGGGCCGTTGTGTACACATGGCAACAGCAAACAGGAGACTGAACTTCACTTGTCTTTTATTGGGCAACCAACCCATGGAGCACCTCCGTTCCCTCCTAGAAAAACACCAACTTTTGTTTGGAGGTCTAGGTCATGACCTTCACTTGGAGAAGCCAGAGTGGTCTGCCTGAAACCGTCCAATCCCCCGGCATCAGCCCCAGCTTCATGGACAGCATCCCCACCTCGCCCCCGCCAAGATGGTTGTTGTGGTCGAGGCCAACCGTGGTGTCCAGCAAAAACAGGGGCGGCCCCGGAGTTTTTCTGTCAAGAGTTTTAGGGCTGCGAGCCTGGTTAGAACGGGGAGATGGGAAGGCTGGAAGCACTGTTTTGACTTTGACTTCGATTTGCTAGTGTATTGGAAATATAGCTCTATCCACACGATGAAATTGTTTTTAAGTGATCGTGGTGGGTACGGTGCGGAAGGTTCTTGGAAATCTCTGTCCTTGACACGCCTACTCCTGAGTCAAAAATCTCTGCCACGGGTAAAAGCGCTCGCTCACATGCACAGATGCAAAATCGCGTGGCCTGTGACTCAAAAATGAAGACTCGCAGGATCTGGAGTCTGCAGGTGACGGCATTCGGAGACGCGCCCGGGCTGGGGCGCGGGCTGGCGGCGGGTTGCGGGGCTCGCGCCCTGCGCCCCACAGCGGCTCGCGACCACCGCCGCCGCCGCCGCAGCCCGGCGGGTCCGCCCGGGACCCCGCCCCTCTCCGCCCCGCCTCCCGCGGCGACGCGCGGGGCAGCGGCCCCGCCCCGCCCCCGGCGCGGTGGGCGGACCCGGGCGCGGCGGGGCGGGCGCCCGGGGCGCGGGCTCCGAGGAGACGGCGGGCGGCACTAGGGGGAGCTGCTGGCGCCGCCGCCGCACCAGCCCCACGCCCGCGGCCCCCAGCGCCGCCCCCGCAGCCCGCGCCGCCGCGATGGCGGAGGACAGCGAGTCTGCGGCCAGCCAGCAGAGCCTGGAGCTGGACGACCAGGACACGTGCGGGATAGACGGGGACAATGAGGAGGAGACGGAGCACGCCCGAGGGTAGGCGCGCGGGCGCCTCGGCTCCGCTCGGACGCCGGTCCGGGGGCGCGGGCGGGGCCCGGTGGCCGCTCCGAGGGGGTCCCCGCGTGGGCGCGCGGGGCTCCGAGGCCGGAGCCCATGGTGAGGTCCGGTCGCGCGGCCGGCGGGCGGAGCGGCGCGGCGGAGCGGAGGCCTCGGGGTGGGCGGGGAGGCGCGCGGCCCCGGTGCGGGGACCGGCGACGCAGCTGTCACCTGCCGCGCGGCAGGCCAGCCCTCGCCCATCGTCGCTGCCGGCCCGGCCCGCGGGTGACTCAGTGGGACCGAAGGGAGGCGCGGCCCCCTTCCCTTTGTGACTGCGGGGTTCATGGGAAGTCGTCCTCCTCTCTCCGCTCCTTGTCATCCTCTGCTGAAGTCCCTCCAGACCCTCCCACCCCTCCCCCAGCCGCCACCGCCACCCGAAAAAATGAGGAGCTTGTCGCGGGGTGGGGGCTGGGGAGTGGTTTAGATTTGCTCCCGCTCCTGCTGGCAGGGAACTGAGGAAAGTTGTGTCTCCCGGGCCGCGGCCCCCGCCCGGCGCCCTGCCGGACAGGGGGCGCGCCGGGGGTTCCAACCTGGCCGCTCCCGGGGACGCGCAGGGTTGCCCGGGTTGGGCACGTCTGCACACCGGGTCTACAGAGCTCTCAAGAGCAGGTCCGATCCCCGGATTTAAGGTTGGTCCCGGGGGCAGCGGCCCTGCCCAGACCCTGCTTGCAGGGCCGTCATTTGATCTCCAAGGCCAAGTGCACCGTGCGTCTTCACACCCGTCCAAGGCCAAGTGCACCGTGCGTTTTCACACCCGAATGGGTTTCTCATGCCTGTACACCGGCTGGCTGCCTTTTCTCCCCGGCAGACTTGATTTGCTCTCCATTAGAGAAAAGATTGATTCTGGTGAAGGGCGGTATTGAAGTTCTCTTTTTGGGGACGGAGGTCATTTTAAATAAAGACCGGTTAGATTCAAACTATGCGCTGGCCCGGAGCACTTCATGCTGCCCGTTGCAAGTGAGATTTTGCAAACCTGAGTGACTGATGAGGAAGTGGGTCAGCTTAAAAACATGATAGGAGGCCTTAGTCACAGACGGCTTATTTATTCAGTTGATGGAGAGGATTCTTTAAATGATTGATGATTTAAAGTGTAACGCATTTGCATTCTATTTAATGTCTGCTTGACGAGTTATTTAAGAACTTTTACTGAGCTTTAGTGTGTCATAAAATATTAAAAGAGATCAAGAAAAAAAAAAGCTGACTGAATGTATCTCCCATTTGCAAGTCGCTTTTTTTTTTTTTTTTTTTGCAGTGAATACTTCAGTGGCAGCTGCAAGTACCCAGTGTTATAATTCAAGTCTAGAATGCTTTTTTAAGAAAGGAAAGGAAATTCTACAGAATTCTGAGACTGAATTCTGTTTATGCAGTTATACAGATTCGCCTATGATAGATACCTAAGTGTGGATATCTTTTTGAAACAGTGACACTACCAGAAATGGGCCTAGATGTTCAAATGTAATGGATTGCCCCCGAACTTCAGCACCCGTCCAACATCTTTCTGGAGCAATCGTGGACTTTTTCTTTCTCCCCTGTAATTTCTGTTTATTGTTCTTTGTTCTTTTGAAGGTTTGATTAGTACTTCTTTGCTTTCACAGTCAAGAATGTCTACAGTATAAAGAATTATTCATCTCTGTGCCCATTGATCCCTCCCGGTCCCCAGGAGCCTTGCTGTAGGCTGTATGAAGTTCCCAGATTTGCACCCAAAGTCACCGCCACACCCTCTACAGTTTTTAGTTTTGTATATCAATGCATTGAATATATGTTAGCATAGTTACTCAAAATTTAGGGACGCCCTATCAACTGAAATGTTTTAACCAGGAGCAGATAACATAACAGCTCCTAGTGGGAGATATTGATATGGATTTGTTATAGTTTTCTAAGATGTAAAGAGAGTAGTAAAAATCCAAGTTGCTGTGCTTGTTGAACTGCTTTTTTGGAATTGAATTTAGATATTATGTGCCAAATTGGGAAGATTAATTATATGTATTTTTTTGTTTTCATTTCGTTTTTTGGAGGGTGGTGGCTCACGTATTGATGATATGGCACAGTAAAAACCTAGATTTTTTTCTTAAGTAGCTGACATTTGTAAATGTAAAAATTTGAAAGACACCTCTTTTTACACTTGACTTCTTCATTCTCCACCAATTTAAATTAAGTGACAATGAGCCTTTGGAGGAATGAGTAGGTAAATGCTTTACCTTTTAAAGATGAATTATCATTTTGAGCCTACTAGGTATGGGTCAGTGCACGAAGCAATAATTTACAGATAGTACCCTTGTGGCCCTTAACAATTAATTTACCCCCACAATTGAATATAATCTATTTAATAGTTGTTTCAGACACATTAAAACTAGAACCTTGGATAAAAGGACAATACCAAATATAAATGTTACTGTGTATACTTTCCTTCATTTTCATAAAATTTTCTTTATGGACTAAAAAGAATATTTCATTATTGTGGATGATACCAGAAGTCCACAAATAACATATAATTTATGTTCAATTAAAAGCAATTGCTTTTATGTTTAATTAAAAGCAGTGTCTTAAGTATTACAAAATACTTGCATCTCACTTTCTTTATATCTTATTTTTCATGGGAAGTGTGCTCTTCATTTAGCTTTTTGGTCCACCCAAGTATGAAAGTAGCATACCACTATAAAAATCCCACGAAATTCCAAAAAAAACATGGGGGAAAGGAGGGATTATCCATTTTAATTAGACTATATTCAAAAGAGTGTCTTTTTATTATCTTTACATAATATGCAGCAGTTAGAACTAGACTAACAGAAGATTATCTGGAAAGACACTTTAGGCAACTTACTTTAACAAATGATTTACAATAAGGGAAGTAAGTAGGTCTTTGTAAAGAGTACAGAGAAATGGCAAGTATGAAGCAGATTAAAAGTTCTAAAGTAATTTTGTTTATACTGTTACTTTCTTACGAAGAATCTTTACATAGATAAAAATTAACTTCAACTATCTTCTTGTCTTTGCCCCATGGATAGGCATCTTATCTATTTGTGAAACATAGTGGACCAAGGTCATTATCTCTTATTCAGCCTACCCTCCCACATTAAGCATAGCTGTTGCCCAGTGTTGGAAACAGGGTCACAAAGTTGGCCCCAAATAAAAATTACCATTTAAGTTGGCAACAAAGTTAAATCTCTCCTTGCTTTATCAACACTGACTTTCAGAATGCATATTTCCTGGACAAGTTGATGTTTTTCATCTCCTTTCCATGCAGGGAGCTTTTTCCTCAATATTCGCTATAATGGAATGGGAGGCAGCTGCCAAGAATATTTATTATAGAGAGAATAAAATAAACATATATGAATTTGCCTTTGTTGGCAGATAAAGAACTAAATTATTCCCTGGGGTAGATAGAAAATAGTTTATTGTTTGAGCATTATTCCCAGGCCTTTTAAATATATTTTTCCCCTTAGAAATATTAAAGAGCTGGTATTTAACAAAGATTAAAACTTTAGAATTCTTTGAACAAAGAACATAACCTCTCTTCTCCCACCCCCAAGTTAGGAAAACACAATTGAAGTTATTCTCTGTGCAGAATGTTGTTACTTCTGACTTTATCTTTGTCTTGTTGAGATTGGCTCTGGGAACTTCTCCTTAGTCAACTGTGTAGAATCAGTGGAAAGATGCATAAAATAACTACAACTCAATAAATTTTGGGGGGGATGGAAAATTTAAGAGCTCATTCAAAGCTGCCCTTTCTGAAATATGAGGTTATCAACTGTCTGAATCAAAACAGAGAGGTATGTTGAAAACCTCTTCCTAAGGAAACTCTTCAGCTTAAGAAATATAATTCGAAATTATCAAATGTCTGCTCAGAATTGTATCTGAAATGGTAATACCATCCTGAGGCCCAGAAAAAAGCTTTTCCAGAGTTTAGCTAAACTATAGAAGATTTCTAGGTTTAGGATAAGTACTATGTGATCTTGAGTTGTTTATTAACACAAAATACACAGTATATATAGAGAAGTTAGTCACTTGCTTAACTCAGAGATTGGAGCCAAATTCTGTACCAAGTTTAAGAAAGAGGTCAGTTAATTGGTTTGTTGTTATTCCACCTGAAAATGTGTTAATGACTTTTACCCATTATAAAAGTAAAATATGCTTATTAAAAATTCAAGCAATAAAGTATATGTAGAATGAAAGCCCCCAGTCAGCTTATTTCCTAGAGATACCACTACTGACAATTTAATCAACTCACATTTTAATATATGGATAAAGTGTACAATTAAATAGGACCATACTTTATGTGGATTCATTTGTTACTTTGTATTTTTCACTATTAGTATGGTCTGCTGGAACTTTCTACAATGATGGAAATGTTCAATCTAATAACTAAGGAACTGTATTTTAAATTTTATTTAATTTAAATAGCTCAATGTGAGTAGTGGCTATCATCTTGGCAGCTCACATCACATCCTGCCTTTGAATTTTATCAGCTTTTGTGGTACTCAGAATGTTTCTTTGTTCTTTTCTTGCCTTTTGCAGAATATGTTGTTTCCAAAATTCGCACGCGCGCGCGCGCGCGCGTGTGTGTGTGTGTGTGGTTTAGAAGCTGTATAGCCTATTTTTCTTCTCCTGGGAATTATCTTTAAATTTGGAACAAGCATGATTTATCTGTATTTCTCTATCGATGTCAGAAATCACCATTATCCAAAATATTCTACTACCAAATAAGACAAAATGCGTAGGATGTTTTGACTTCCCTTTCCTTTCCTAGGTTTTGTTGAAATACTCTGGAATTTTAATTAAATGCGGTTTCTTTTATTGTATGTGACTTTTGTATCCGTTAAAGCTTTTTTCTTAACGATTACGTTATACTCACATCCATAGTATCAAAAACATCCTAGACTTTCCTGAGAGCTTTGCTATTTTCGTTGCTGACCACTATTCCATGTAAACCTCACCTTCCTTTTTCCTTGAGTACTTTCTCGTTTAATTTTTTTCATGAGTGTGTAGATGACGTATTTTCTGAATTCCTGTACGTCTCGAGATGCTTTTCTTTTGCCCTCGTGTGTATATCTGTCTGGCGTGCGTGTAATTCTATGCTAACAGTCATTTTCTTCATTCTCCACAAACGTCGTTATATTATCTTCTGGCATTTAGTGGCACAGATGTTGTTTCTCTGCCAATCTGCTTCTCTTCCTCACGTAGGAAGCCTTATTCTTTCTTTTTGTTTCGACTTGTTTTTAGTCTAGAAGCTTCTAGGATTTTCTCTCTATTTTTCTATAACCCCCAAATTTCCACATCCTTTTGCCTTCTAGGATCACTCTTTTTTTATATATTTAAGCAAAACAGCTTGAGCTCATTCATATTGGTGGGGATTTTGGGGGACTGAGGTTTTCGTGGTCCTCCAGCTTGTCCATGTTGCCACCAGCTCCCCCATCACTAGCTGCTAATTCTTTGGGCTCCTTTAGCATTTCTCCTTAGATACTTGACCCTGGGCGGAATACACTTAGCTCTCTTTCATGCCTCCTACCCCCCACCAAGATCTGCCAATAGAAGCCCGTTGTACACACCATTTACAGAAAGTTTTGTGACGGATGAGGGAGGGCTAACGTCAGACATTATTTTTCACCAGAGGGATTTATTACTGCCCATGCCCCTCTGTAGCCCATCACTTCCTGCAGTGTTCTCGGCCATCCTCTGCCCCTCTGAGAATGGTCTCTCAATCGTCCCAAATTCAAGGTCCAGCTTCGCTGCCCTTTCTTTCATGAAGCCTTCCGGGGCCATTATGAGCAAAGGCCCTACAGCCCGTAATGAGTGTACCCTTCATGTGGTGGCCTTTCCACCAGTCACACACACCCCCGTCGCCCCAGTCATCTTCTCAGGCAGACCCTCATTTTACTATGAAAGAAGCTGGTGCTCACAGAGATAAGTGACTTGTCCAGGATTACGTGGCTGGTAAGTGGAGAACAAGGTGTTTTGTGTCCGTTGTTTAATGTATGTGTGTAGCATCATCTACAAACTAGCTCAAATAAAGGAAGGTTTTATTTTAAACATATAGTAGGTTATCTCAAATGACGTATGGCAGAACTGTATGGGAATTGGGGAGCAGCAGTTCAGGAATTCAGGGTCTACCTATCTCTCTAGTCGTCCTCCCTTCCTCCCTCTGTCAATCAACTACTAACTTCCTGAAGACACTGTTTCTTGGTTCAGATTCTGCAGAAAGGATCTCGTTGGTTTTTGGCCAGCAGGTCCAGTCAGTGGTGACAGAGAGTGGGAAGCTGGAGGCATATGGTACAAGGTCACTCAGGGCCACCTCCGTAGTGAGGTCTGTGGTCAGAGGCAGTTTTGGGAGGAGATGCAGACAAGCCTGGCGCTCAGAACACGTGTGCAGAACGTGAGCATGCGTCTCCCTGTCTACACGCTCCATCCCCGGTCCTTTCTCGGCACATTGCACACACATCAATAGCTTAATAGAGATTTGTCGAAGGCAGTCCAGGGGGTCTTGGTCCCTACCAACGAATTAATTTCTAATTTAAAAAATTTCTCCCAATGCGCGTTAGGACTATGCGAAGGATTTTCTTTTTCTAATTCTAATTGAAAGGACGGAGACGATAGAGTTTTTAGTCGTGTGTGTTCTGTGCTATATAGGACCCAGAATGGTAAACTAATAGCTAATTTTTTGAACTCCTGGTATGTTCTTCCTACTTTGTATATACTTTTTTTATTTCTTCCATCTCGAATCACTACGACAGATGAGGAGACTGAGGAAATAGCTTGCTGCATCTCAGATTCAGACTTAGGGTCAGGCCTCTCGCTGTCTGACTGTCAACTCCTGCCTTTGCAGTAAACTACCTGGTCCCATTGACCATAACTTAATAAAATACAAAGTGATTTGTCCGATAACATTTCAAGCTCATCTTCCCATCAGCCATAAATTACCAACTTGAGTGCCTCAGGAGCCAAAATTCACCAGTGTAATGGGCACACTGAATGTCGGGGAATTTAAAAATCAGTCAATACATGTCTCCTCCCCTCTGGCCATCACCAGGTGGTCTTCTGTATTAGTGAGTTTGTTTTTGATTAGTTTGTGAAATCAAACTAGATTCTGCATATAAGCGAAATTATATGGTATTTATCTTTCTCTGTCTGACTTATTTTACTCAGCATGATAACCTCTACATCCATCCATGTCATTGCGAATGGTAGGATTTCATTTTTTTTTTAATGGCTGAGTAATATTTCATTGTCTATATAAACCATAACTTCTTTATCCAGTTGTCTGTTGATAGGCATTTAGGTAGTTTCCATATCTTGGCTATTGTGAGTAGCACTGCCATGAACATAGGGGTGCATAGATCTTTACAAATTATTGTTTTGGTTTTCTTTGGATATATACCCAGAAGTGCAATTACTGAGTCAAAAGGTATATCTATTTTTAATTTTTTGAGGAACGTCCAGACTGTTTTCCATAGTGGCTGCACCAATTTGCAATCCCGCCAACAGTGTATGAGGGTTCCCTTTTCTCCACATCCTTGCCAACACTTGTTCTTTGATTTATTGATGATAGCCGTTCTGACAGGTGTGTGGTGAAAGCTCATTGTGGTTTTAATTTGCATTTCTCTGGTGATTAGTGACCTTGAGCATCTTTTCATATGTCTATTGGCCATCTGTATTTCCTCGCTGGAGAAGTATCTCTTCAAGTTTTCTGCCTATTTTTTAATTGGATTGTTTGTTTTCATTGTTGTTGAGTTGTATTAATTTTTTATATATATTTTGGATATTAACCCCTTATCAGATGTATCATAAGCGAATATCTTCTCCCATTCAGTCAGTTGTCTTTTCGTTTTATTGATGGTTTCCTTTGCCGTGCAAAAACTTTTTAGTTCGATGTGGTCCCATTTCTTTATTTTTTTCATTTACTTCCCTTGCCCGAAGAGATAATGTCTGAAAAGAAATTACTCGTAGCAGTATCAGAGAGATCACTGTCTACTTTTAATGATAACATCAACATAGTTTGCAGTGAACGCTCTTTTCTTTTCTGCTTCTGTCACGGCTGTCTCATCCCCTTTCTGCCCCAATGTGGTCTCACACATGTTCAGATCCTCTCCCTGGGGGCCCCACCCTCCAACACGGGACTGGCCAGGCCTCCACAGAGTCAGCTTCCTGTAAGAAGCAAAGCGGGCCGGGGAATGTGGTACTGAGCGCCTCTGGATGACAGTGCTGCTGGAGAATTCACTGCCGCATGCAGGTACCCAGCCTGCTCAGCACTTGAGACAGGTAGTGCTTTTGTGTGTGCTTTGAGTCCCTGTGAGTTGGTGGCCTGTCATGATCTCCCAGCCACAGGAGAAAATCCAGTGCACAGGTCACTTCGTGGAGATCCCAAACTGACTTGGGATTTTAACTTTATAGTTTCCGTTTCGTTAGCACATTGTGCTGCTGATACTGGCTTAGTAAACACACACACACACACGTGAAATATGGGCTCGTTTATTCTCGTGGCCGTGTTCACTCTGTGTTCAAGTTCATGCAGTACTTTGCCAGAGAAAGATGACGACTCAGTTAATAAGATAATTTCCCATAGTTTCTTCACTTGGTTTTTTGGGGGTTGGGGGGACGAGTACTGGTTCTTCACTACCCTTTGGGTATTTATGAACGTTTTAAAGAAACCAAAGAGAGAACAGTGAAAGCAGAGTTTTGTTTTTCCAAATGATATTTTTTTAAAAAAATTCTTTTTGCAAAAACATATCATGTTTAATTAGAATATTAGACATATCATCAAGCAAAAAGACAATGCCGTGGTATATTCATATATACATTTTTCTATTTATATATGTTTACAAAAATGCAAATATACCATTCCTGTTGTCCTGAAAATTCCTATTTGTCACTTGGTATGCCACGAACATCTTCCCAGGACATTGCATGGCCCTCTCCTGGTCCTGGGAGATGGCTGGCTAGTCCATCTTATGGTTTTACGGAGCGTACCATCATTTAGTTAGGCCACTATTGTTGGGTCCCTTCTTCCAAAGCAACACCATTTTTTTCTGGCACGTGGAGCGTCTTCCTTCTTCCCACTGGCTGGAGTGTACGTACCTGGGAAGTCGCCTTGGACCAGGTGAGCCCAGCACCTGCCACGGGACGGCCGAAAGCAAGGTGGAGGGAGCCTGGCCCCGCCTTCTGGCAGAACCTCCCTCAGTGAAGCTGAGACTTTTCTATAAAAGAATTAAAATTTAGCTCCCGCGTCAGATGCTGTTGTTATTTTGGGGCACTACCCCGCACAGCCTGGCCAGGATGCTAACTAACATTACATCTTTATTAGCTTTAGCTTTGTAGCCCCCTTAATTTTTTAATTATGCGATAGTTTGAATAGATAGTATACGCATATGGTACAGAATTCAAAAGGCACGAAAGGGCCTGCAGTGGAAAGTAAGTCTCGTTCTCCCGCACCGAGTTTCCCTCCCGTAAGCAGCTGTTCTTGCCCCATCCTTCTGGTGCTCTCTGCACGCCCAAGGCCACGTGTGCGTGCGTGCGTGTGTGTGGGGGCACCCTTATGCTTACAGATGCGTTCAGTGCCCCCATGGTAGCATGCTGCACCATTGCTGCTCCTTGGTTTTTTTAAGAGTATATCTTGGAACTCGTTCTGTGTACGGAACCATGTAGACCAGCCTAATTTTTTAAGAGGCTGTATGTTTTATCATTGAACGGATGTACCATTATTTATTTAATCCGTCTCCTGTTAATAGATCATGAGGTTGTTTCTAATCTTTTTTAAAAATTTTTTTATTTTATTTTTATTATTTTTTTATTTAGGCGAAGCAGCCCTTGGTTGACCTCACAGATTGCAAGGAACTTGTCAGCTTACAATACCTTATTATTATTATTATTATTATTATTATTATTATTATTATTTTAAATTTTTTATGCCTACAGCACCGGGTCTTCCTAGGTGGTCTCCCATCCAAGTACTAACCAGGCCCGACCCTGCTTAGCTTCCGAGATCAGACGAGATCGGGCTTGTTCAGGGTGGTATGGCCGTAGACGGTTGTTTCTAATCTTAATGGTGCTGAAATTAATATCCTTGAATGCATGTCACTTCTCGAGAATATTTCTCAATATTTTAAAATCTTTTTGGGCTGGCAAATTTTAGGGAGCCAATGTGGTGTTTTGAAATGAGTTTTATGCCAGGATTCACTAACCCCTCAGTTCGACTTCAGAATAGTCCCTTCACCTCTCTGGGCATGTGTCTCTTCATTGGGGAATTGAAGAATTTGGCTCTCAACGTCATATGATTTCACAAGTACATATTTTGTCCTGGGCCCGAGTCCTTATTCTCAGGGTTAACAGGAGCTGGGAATAATTGGGGTGAATGGTCAGTAGACAGGTGCGTGAATGGACCACACACCTTGTGTCTCAGACATCATCGAGTCTCAGTGCTTTCCTTGGATTACTCTTCTGCCGTCACAGCCCAAGGGGAAGGGGAAGAGGTAAATGTCGGCACAAGAGAGACCCCAGTCCTACCTCCTCTCCTGGCTTGTCCCAGCTTCACGCTGCCCCTTGTAGGCACCATCAGCTTTTCCTTTTCTTTTAGACTGTTTCTCTGGGCTCTGGGGTGTTCCTGTCCTTTTCTCTTTCCTCCACCATCCCAAAGCAGACTGTGACCTCTAGCTCCCTTCTGGATTTGGGAGGGCACATCCTTTTGTGCGTGAGAATTCCAGGTTCACCTTTTCGATCCTTGGTGGAGAGTGCTCTCTGCCTAGCCTCACCTTGGCCAGTGACCCTTGACTTTGTCCATTGAAATCCTGTTTTCTCTCCCGCTTCTGGCCTCTGCTCTTGGTCACATGTCATAGACTCACCTCTCAGCCCTTCTACTCGAGATATCGCGGATGAGCCACGTTTCCCTGGAGTCCCTCAGCCCGCCTACCCCGTGCCTCTGTTACCCTACTGCTGTGGGTGATGCTCCTCATTGCAGATTCACCTGCCTAAGATGGCAGTTTCCCCTCCACACCGTGCATGGCTAACTCTTTACTTCTTCACAAGATTTTTCTGGGTGAAAAAAAAAAGCATAATTTTTTTTTTTTGCCACACTCCGTAACTACGAAGATTTTTGTCTCAATACGAATCAAATAGCTGAACAATTTGTATTTAATCTTTCAATTATATGTAATGACCTTAAATAGTTTCATGAATTGACTAGGTCTGTGATCAGCATTGGGATATAGAAAAGAGGAAGGAAGAAATGAAAGTTAGATATGCAAGGGGAATTTAGAAATAGGAATAGAATTGGAAAAGCACATCAAATTGTTAACTTTGCTGACACGTGTTAATATTATTAAATATAACAGTGTTACTATAACATTGAAAGGAATCTCCGCCAGAAAAAAAGATTTTTTTGTAACTTATTCTCTTCCTTTAATAAACTGTGAAAGGGCCAGAAATGAGAAAAGTTAGGTAAGTAGGAGCTAGTATATCAGCTATTCTAATATCAGAAAAACATCTGTGAGCATGCGTGATTAAAGGCTGTAGGAAATAGGGTAATTTTTCACTAATTTGGACCATCATGAAGTATGTTCATTATTTCATGTTTAGGAACAGTTTTACCTAAGAGGCAAAGAAATAAGCCTTTAAGAAATCTGTTTATCGAATAGCTGAACAATTTGTATTTAATTTTTTAATTATGTATAATGATCTTAAATATTTTAAATATTTTCTCCTTTACCCTGATCTTGAACAACCTGCAAAGACAGGTCTCACTTCACAAACTAAACTTCACACTAGACTAGCTTCTGGTCAATGAGTCTTGATAAAACTTTATTATGAACATGAACTCTTAATAGAATTGGTGTTTTTATGGGAAAGAGACACCAAATTTGTTTTTTGATCATGGAATAATCGTGGAAAGAGAAGGCTAATGAGAAAGAACTTATTTCCCCACATTTAGATTATGGTTAGAATGGAAAGAACTAGAAACTTGGAAACAACCCTATGTCTAAGAGGGGACTTGGTTAACGGAGTGCAGACCAGAAGCCGGACCAAGGGAGCCAGCCAGATTCTGCACCAGCCACTGGTGGAATCCAGGGCTCCTTGTTCAGCCCCTGCCCAGTGCCAGCTGCTCAGTATCCCATGTAGATATTGAAATTGTTTGCCGGTCCCACCGTGACCTCTGCCTAACACTGCAGCCTCAGTAACTGCAGCCACCTGCCTCCTTGGCTCACCTTTACAATGATAAAAGGTCATTATCAGGCTCTGCCCCTCACTGGCCGTAAACTTGAGGGCAGCTTTGAGCTCTGAGTCTTCTGAGTGCTTTTGACCAGAGGTGATGTGACTTTGAAGAACCTCTGGCAGATGTTTCTACATCACACCCAAGAGGAGAAGGGGTGTGCTGAGAAAGGGATGAAGCTACCCAACTGAGGAGGTAGCTGAATCTTGCTTTCGGTCAGAGCATCCTGAAGCCAGATGATGGCGGCTGGAAGACTAGCTTCCTGCTCTGGGTTGTACATTACTCTTGGGGAGAAGAAGGCTGAAGTCATTACTGGAATTGCATAGATGAGCCACTGACAAAAACACACTCACTCGTGTGACTTCTTCAAGAACTCGAACTGCAGGTAGAATCCGTTATTGAGCTGAGTGGCCATGTGATCGCCTTGTGTCAGATGGATGCCCCTGATCCAGCATGAGGACAGTCTCATGGCTGGTACACGGGAGAATGTGACTGCCTGGGCTGACTTCCCACCGCGATGGGTGTGCGTTCTCTCTCATCAGCAGCGAGGCACCATGGTTCACCTTGGGCCACCTCTGCTGTTTTTCATAAACTGCACCAAAACCTCCTCATATGTTTTCTCCCCTGTAGTTCCTTTCCCTATAGTAATGTGATTTAGTTTCCCAAACACAGATACACACACACAGTACTAAAGATCTGCTATAATTCGATAAAAGATAACTAGGATACTGAAAAGCATTTCAAAGATCCTGCACTGCTGGTGGGACTGCAGATTGGTACAACCACTATGGAAAACAGTATGGATCTTCCTCAGAAAACTAAGAATTGATCTGCCATATGATCCGGTGATCCCTCTACTAGGTATTTACTTCAAAGACTTGAAAACCCATATCCAAAAAGATATTTGCACACCGATGTTCATAGCAGCATTATTCACAGTGGCCTGGACACGGAAGCAACCGAAGTGTCCTACGATAGATGATTGGCTAAAGAAGCTGTGGTACTTATATACAATGGAATATTACTCAGCCATAAGAAGAGATGAAATACTGCCATTTGCAACGACATGGATGGACCTCGAGATAATCATGCTAAGCGAAATAAGCCAGACAGAAAAAGTTGAAAGTCACATGATATCACTTATATGTGGGATATAAACCTGAAAGCAACAAATGAGCAGGACAAACAAACAGACTCATGGACATGGACTATAGACTAGTGGTTACCAGAGAGAGGGGGGTGGGAGGAGCAGGGAAGGTGGGCAGGTAAAGGGGGGTCAAAATATGGGGTTTAGGGGGAGGGTGAAGTGGGTAAAGAGGATCAAATATATGGTAGCTGAAGGAAAGTGGACTTTGGGTGGTGAACACACAATAGAATATACAGATGTCAAATTGTAATGTACACCTGAAAATTATATAATCGTATTAACCAGTTTTACCCCAAAAAACTTAATGAAAAAAAATTAAAAAATAAACAACAACAAATATCCTGATAAGCAGTTCACAAAGGGGGACCTAAAAATTACCAGTAAGTGTCTAAAAAGATGTTCGGCCAGTGAAAATGCATAAACGAGACAATATAGTGTAGTAATGACAAGGATCCTGGCGGCAGACTGGCCAGATTCGAGTTCTGGCTCTGCCGTTATCCGCCACGTGGCCTTTACAAGTTACTTAACCTCTCTGTATTTTAGTTTCCTCTTCCATAAAATGGGAATAAACAATAATAGTAATAATTATGATAGGACTTACCTTACAAAGTCGCTGTGACGGTTTGCAAGATCGATGTCTGTAAGGTGCCTAGGACAGTGCCTGAGACAGTAGGTGTGCTCAAGTGTTAGCTGCTGTGATGATGACCGTGATGATGTTGGCGGCGGTGCCAATGCCACCTTGTTCTCCAAAGCGGTTACATCAGTTTCCATTTCACCAGCAGCCTGCGAGCCTTTCCTTACATTCTTCTGATATTATTAGACTGTAAAACGTTTGGCAAATCAATGGGTAAAAAGTAGAATCCGAAGTTCTTTCATTTTTATTTTCCTACTGCTGGTGAGGTTGAAAGCGTTTCATAAGTTTATTGGCCATTAACGTTTCTTTTGTGAGCTTCTTATTCATATCCTCAGCCCATTCTTCTGTCGGTCTTTTATCTTCTCCTCATTGATTTTTACATTGATTTCTCATTCATCCAGCAAATATTTATTAAGGACCTTTCATATGTCAGACCCTGTTTTAGGTGCTAGGAAGACAATGGAAAAACACTGTCATATGGATCTTACATTCTAGTTAGAGAAAGACAAACCAATAAACGATATATTTTTAGCTAGCAATAGTTATATGAAGAAAAGTAAAGCAGACTATTCATAATAATAGCTAACATTTACCGAGTGGTTTCTATGTGCCAACTACTGACACTAATGTATTAACTCATTTTATTCTCAGTTTTGAATTTATTGACAACGTCATTCTTTTACAGGTATGGAAGTTACGGCACAGAGAGGTTAAGTAATGTTCTCAGAGTCACACAGCTAGGAGTAGCCGCCAAAGGAGCCAGGATTCAAAACCACGTGGTTAGACTGTAGCTAATGCCTGCAGTTCTTTTCTTCTCGAGGCTTCTGGGAGAGCTTTCCTCACTCAGGGCCTGTGAAGCAGTGCTTCTCATCCCTGTATAAATACTGCCAGATACCTCCGGGTTTGGAGGAAGGGTAGTAAATTTCATGCCAAAGTCTGTTGGTCCCTGTCAATTTATTTTTAAAGTTCAGATGAGAGAGAGGAGGAAAAATAAAACCTTAAAAAACCAGAGTTAACAAAAATGATAACAGTTTCCCCGTTATACCAAAATAAGTTAATATAATTTTAACACAGCTTTGTGTGTGTGGGGGTGTACATAGTATCAATTAACTCCTAAAATGTAACTTAACCGAAAATTTCATTATACAAGTGTCCAGTAAGTTATAGAATAGGTGATATAAACATATTTAAGGAATTTTTGGTGAAAGAGTCTGCTATGTTTTTATGTCTCTATATCTATTCCAGTTGTCATGAGTTTAATTTATCTGTTTCAGAAAACAAACAAAAAAAAGATTCAGATTTAAGACAAAAATTTCTGGATTTTTTGTTGGTGGAGATATTCCCATCCAGCTGGATGGACATCCATACCAGTCATCACCTCTCAGCCTATATCCCTCTGGATGAAAGCTTCTTGGAAATTCGGAGATATTTTAAACTGGGTGTATTGGGTAGAAAAGCCGTGAGTTCCTGGGCTCCTGGTGGTTTCTAGAAAAGCCATAACCGGCAGCAGTTAAAGGATGGAGGCAGGAGAGGGATAGTTCTCTGGGCTTTGAACCCAAGGGCATGTCTTTGATGAATCCGACACAATTCTGAGCACATAGTAGATGCTCAAGAAATACGTGATAACAGGCTGCAGTCGACTTTACCATCCAGGTAGGGAGGACTGTAGCTTTCAGAGGTATTTTACTGTCTGGCGATATGGGATTGGCACCACCTCAAGAGCCAAGATCATTCACTCATTCATTCACAAAGCCTTTGTTATAAAAGTCTACTAGCGTCGGCATGGAAGCATTAGAGACCTTAGGGGTACAGATATCAATAGCTTTCTTCTGTACCCCCCTCACGCACACCAACACAAGTGCACACATCAATTACTCAATCACAATACAGCAAATTCACTGCTTTACAAGGAACCAGCCGTGGGAGCATTGAGGGAGGAAAGCCTGAAATATTCAGAGTCCCAAATCAGAGAAGTGGAGATGTACTTCTCTATGGCACATTTCACACTCCAGTGTCTGGCTGTGATAGGTTCGTTTAAGCCCAATTGCGAGTCAGATATTTATGGGAGCCCTTAGCCACTAGACGATTTTAAATATAAACATCACAATACAATAGCGCAGATTTGATTCTCCTGGTGAAAATGAACTGCTCCCTTTGGGGTGAGACTGCCTTACTCTTTTTAGACCACTAGGGTACCCCTTGGCGTACCCTAGTGGTCTAAAAAGAGTAAGGCAGTCTCACCCCAAAGGGAGCAGAGAAGTACGAAGCTGCAGTTCAAGTGCTTGTCTCAGTGTTTCTCATTGTGGAACGTACCTTTCCTATTTTAACATGATAGAGGAACAAATTATCCATTTTGAATTAAAAAGTGTATGATTTTAATACATGGAGAACTGACCGAGAGTCCTTTTGTGACCTAAGTGTCGGGTGAGAAGGCTAGCACTTTCTATCAGTGAGGATACTCTAAGTTACAGTGTGGTAAAAACAGCCCCACGATTCTGTCCTGTAAGTCAACAGAGCTTGGGAGAGTCTCCGGCCTGCAGTTCATGTGTGCGGGCAGCGGCTTCTGCTCCACAGAGGAACTCGGGGACACAGGCTCAGGGTGGCGCTGTCACCTCTCGAGGCCATCATCCTGACAAGGCTGCAGGCCTTGGCTGGAAGGGCAAGTGAGCAAAGAGAGAAGTCTGACGGCTGGCCGGGCTTTCACGTGGAAGGAACACCTGTTACCTCTGCTCATCTTCCACTGGCTAAGCCACGCGCCCGCCCACGCCTCACGTCAGGAGGGCAGGAGGCCTGAGCATCATACCCTCCAGGCCCGCCGGAGAGGGGATTCAGAAACAACTGGTGAGCGGCCTGAGTCTTTGGTGCCGCTGCTGCCCTTCCTCTTCTCTCCCAGTGAGAGAGACACTGATCGGCCCAGTGGCTGGGCCCAGCAGCCACCATGGGGGCAGGGAGGGGACAGACGCAAGGGGACAGACGCAGAGACCGGCTATTTGCAGGGTGGGGTTGGGGAGTCACTAGAGGGCCAGCACCAGCTCCTCCTCACCCTCGTCCTCCAGCCAGGAAACGGAGAAACAAACACACACCCCCAACAAGAAGGAGAGTAAAGTCAGCATGAGCAAAACTCCAGACTCCTCTCCACCAGCGCCGAGAGGATTCAGGAGGGACTGGCAGATGTCACTTTAGGCTCCCCACCTGAGAGCTGGTCCCAAAGGCGATAACGCCTGTGAGTGGACAGTGACCATTCTAGGGCCACCAGATCCATGTACGAAGGTGGCATAGTCTTCTTTGATATCACTTTCACACCAGAACATCGCTTCAAGCCACCAAAGGTTACATTTCCGACAAGAATCTATCGCTCTAACGCTAATCGTCTAGTTCTGTGCGTGGACCTAAAGATATTCGGAGTCCGGCACGAACCATTTCTCAAGTCCTCGTTTCTGGCTGCTCACTTCTTACAGGCTACAGTCCTGGCGACCCCCTGGCAACAGAGCAGAACGTGACAGGATGGCCAGACAGTGGCCCAGGAGCCACGCCACGTAAATTGGCTTTTTGCAATTCTGACATTATTTGTGTGCCACAGAGAGAGCTGCTTATGATTTTGAAGGAGCGGGAAGGGGTGGATGTTGGTAAAAAGTAGGGTAGTTCTGTAACAGATATTATTCAGTCTTATTTCCTAAGGTTTTGTTGTAACTTAAGATGAGCTTACTATAGGAGACAGAATGGGTAGTAGCAACATTGAAAATTGTCATTCGTCTCTACAGCCATGCCACCCTGAACAAGCCCGATCCCGTCTGATCTCAGAAGCTAAGCAGGGTCGGGCCTGGCTAGTACTTGGATGGGAGACCACCTAGGAAGACCAGGTGCTGTAGGCGTTAAAAAAATAAATAAACAAGTAAATAAATAATAAAATCGTCATTTGTTCTGCAGTATTAGCTGAAGCGTAGAACAGGGGAGAGTAGACATTTGGGTCCAGTTGCTTGTAGTCAGTAAATGCAAAGCAGCTTAATTTTGTACAGGTGACACACGTGGCTGTTTATGCGAAGTCCTTCTGAGACGACATACTTTTTTGTTTAAAAAAATTGGAACTTGCTTTCTCTTCTTGGAAGGGAACGTTGATATTTAACAGTTTTTAGGGATTGTCATTTTATATGTACGTCTAATGGACACGTGGCTGTAAGATACCAGGTAGGAAATGAGTAGTTATGTGTTTTTGTTTTGTATGCCAATATATTGTGAAAAGATTAGAGGCTTGAATCATCATGAAAACCTGCAGTAAAATGCCTTAAGCTGTTCACCGTAAAGCGTGGAATACAACTCGCTCGGCGAATTGGCTGTATGCTGCGAACTACTGAAGTCTGCATTTGTTACTGTGCTAATAAACAGTATTAAAGCAAACGCAAAAAAATACCGGTGACCACGAATGATGTTTACCACACGTCTGAGTAGGAAAAACCCAGTTCCCCCCCGTTTCTCCTTTATTCTCACGCTACTGTCACACACAGCCCTTCTGACACCAGATGTGGGTGTTTTTCCTACACCGCACAATTCCGCGACTCCATCTGGGTGTCCAGGAACTCAGCTCTTTCCGACACTATCTACCTGGCGGTTGCATCATGTCCCATGGGTCAAGGGCTCGATCCTACATGGCTGCCTCCTCCCTACTTCAGATGACATCCGCAAGTCCCTTCAAGTTCGATTAATTTAGATGCCCAGAATTCAGGAAAACCATCTACTTGCTGTTTACCAGTTCATTATAAAGGGTATGGTAAAGGATACTGATGAACACTGGATGGGAGAGGCGCGTAGGACAAATGCGAGAGGAGGTAGCAGCTCCCACGCCCTCCCCAGGTGTGTCCCCCTTCCACACCTGCCCGTGTTCACCAGCCCAGGAGCTCTCTGCACCCTGTACTTTTGGGATTGCTGTGGAGGCTTCGTGAGTGGGCCTGATCACTCATTAACTCCATCGTCAGCCCTCCTCTCCTCTGTGGAGAAGGGGAAGGTGGGGCTGAAGATTCCAAGTTTCTAATCCTGGCTTGGTCTTCCTGGTGACCAGCTCCCGTCCAGGAGCCCACCGTGTCCCCTCATTAGAACAAGACTCTCCTGTCACCCAGGAAAGTACAAGGATTTTAGGAGCTCTGTGCCAGGAACCGGGGAAAGAGACCAATATATCTTTTTTTCTATTCACCTATTTTATAAAGAAATGAGAGAAATTTTGTTCTGAAGGCGCATATAGTCCAGTGAGGACAGCAGATAACACTGGGCTTGGAAGGATGTGCAGATGGCAAGGGGTCCCCTGAGTTAAGGCACCTACTAAAGATGAGGGAAGGAGCAAGGTTTCTCCGAGGAGGTGACACTGGGCCTGCATCTTAAATGACAAGCAGCTGGCGGGGACACGGAAAGAAGGGTGTCCTGGCTGTGGAAACAACATGTTTAAATGTGTACTAATAACAGTACCTGTTATTTATTGACCGTCTTCCTCCACGCCAGCCACTAGGTGGCGCACTTAACGGGCCCTGTCTGGTTAATTTCCCGTAGGCCTCCCGTTTGTGTTTTATCTGTTGCCTTAAGAACAACAGATGCTTCATAGGACAGGACTTTTCTTTGTTCTTGCTGTACTTTATGTTCCAGTGACTATTGCTGTCTAACAAACCAGCAACCGGTTTATTATGCCCGCAGATCCGATCCCATGGGTAGGGGATTCGGAAAGAGCACGGTTGGATGGGATCTCCCTGGGGGTCTTCAGGTGGTTGCAATCAGATTTCGGCTGGGGCTTCTGTCAGACGAAGGGCTAGACACCCAAGCTAGCTCATCAGGGCTGGCCGTTGATGCTGGCCGTTGGCCGAGCTGAGCTTGTTTCTCACGCAGCGGGCCGACCTGTGGTCTCAATAGCGTGGCAGGGGTCTCAAGGTCATCTGAAGGAGAGAATGTTTTATGAGAACCACGCGGGACCTGCGTGGCCTTTTCTCACCTAGACTCGGAAGTCACGTATTGACACATCTGTCGTGAGTGATTGGTTGTGTGTTACCAGCCTGTCCGCGAATTTCAAGGGGAGCGGAACTAGATTTTGTCTTTCATTGTGGTGGTGGGGGGTGGGGTGTCTTAAAAATTTGAGCATATGTTGAATACTACCACAATCCATCTTCTGACCAAAAATTATATATGTCCTCCCACATGCAGAATACATTTGCCCTAACTGAGGCCCTCCCCCAAATTATGTCGTATTCTGGTTTATTTCTTAGGCTCAGGCTTGAAGTCCAAAATTTTGTCATTTAAGCCAAGGCTGGGTGTGTTCGAGGCCCCTCACGGTGGGTCCGAATACCCATGAACTGAGCTGCTGCATCGTCCACCCTCCACCCATCGTGAGACAGTGGACAGGCGCAGGACAGCCACTGTAGATGTCCCCATCCAGAAAGGGGGAGATAGAGAACACCTCCCCATCTGTGGTCTGAGCCGTTCCAAAACTTAGCAACCTGACACCGGTTCTTTGATTCGAATTCAGCCCTACTTTTGGGGAGCTGCTCTCCATGGCTCTGGCCTCTGACCTTTGGGCTCTGGGTTGCACCCTTTGAGTCGTCCGTCTGAAAGGAAACTGACTTAGCAGTTGAGTGAGTAGCCTTCTGCGTCTGCTTCCCGCTTATAAAAGGCTGAGGGTCCAAAGGCCTCTCTTCATTTTGTTCTGGTCTGTCATTCTTTTAAAAGTGTCACGGGCTTCTCGTGCTTTAATTTACAATCCACTCCACTTGGCAAAAGCCACCCACAAATCTCCTGCAGATAAGCTTTCCTCTTCCCTGGGCTCCTGCTGAGGCTGCTGTGGGGCAAAGATTCTCAGAGGCGGGATCGGTTAGCGAGGATATGCAGGGCACATCCTTCGGTAGCTTAGAGGGCCTTTTGTCTGATTGGAAAGGTCAAAGAGGCAGCACCTAGATCTTTCTGACGTCCTAACGAAGGGTCAACGTGGCCAGTGAGGTTTGACTTTCTCTGTCCTGAGACTCTTTCTTAATATGCAAATCTTTTGCCTCCTGGAGATGCTGGGGTAAAGTATGGCTTTATTTTTTAATCTAGAAAGCACTGGCTGGGTTTATATAGTCCCTAACTTGCACTCAAAACCTGAGCAGCTCATTCTTTAAGCGCTCCTCTCTCATTTTGTTATAGTCAGTGGGGAGAAGCCAGCACTTTCAGCTCTCTGCCCAGAAATCTTTTTAGTTAGATCGTCAAGTTCATTAGATACGTTTTCTATTTTCCACATTATTCCTGGCAGCAGTTTTATCAACGTCCCTCTACTACATAACAGGGACCTCCTTTTCTAAATTTTTTCTTTATTTGAAAATGAAGAAATCATTGAAATACCGTTTCTTTATTTTTCTTCGAGGCCTCACCAGCAGCCTCCTGGAGGCCATCTGGCTTCTGCTAACAGTCTCCTCAGGGCCTTTCCACCTGGTCGTGATGCAGGTGCCTTGAGTTTTAGGTTTTTGTTACAACAGCCCTCCATTTTCGGATACCGAATTTCTGTTCTAAGTTTTTATTGCTGTGTAACAAACCATCACAAACCTAGTGACATAAAACAACTACCACTTTATGTGCTTGCAGATTCTGTGGGTAAGGAAGTTGGGGGACAGTTTCTCACCTAGGGCTTCTTGTGCAGGTGCAGTCAGATGTTGCCTTGGGGAGTCTTCTGCAGACTTGACTTAGCTCATGGTCCAAGAGGGCTCCCTCCTGCGGTCGCTGGCTGGTGCCAGCTGCTGCCCGGAAGTTGAGCTGCACTGTCTACCAGCCTGGTGGTCTCGGGGCAGTCAGACCTGTTACATGACTCCTGGCTTTCTCCAGGGGTGAGCATCCCAAAGGAGCCAGGTGGAAACTGCATGGCCTTTTGTGACCTAGCCTTAAAGTCACAGAGTGTCACTTCTTCTGTGTTAAGAGCAAACGGATAAGATTTGCTCAGATTCAAGGGGGAGGGGAAGAGACCTCACTTCTTGTTGGGAGAAGTATCGAAGAATTATCAGACATGTTTTGAAACTGGAGTAGTGTCTGGCCAAGGGAGAACCTCACAATGTAATTGCAAGAAGTAGACATGCCCACCTCTTATTATATCTGATTGTTAGTCTTTGGGCGATACCACGTGTCCCCAGTAATAACAAGTTATGGTTTAAGGAGCTTCGTGTATTTATAATGTATTTTTGTAAAATAGGGACACAGTACTTCACATCGTATACCTTCTATTCCAAATGAATTAGAGAATCCCCCCCGCCAAGTCATAAACAGAGGGAAAAGTATAAAAGGATATTTATATAATTTTAGAATAAGGAGGGCCTTTCAAAGCAAGATTTAAAAGCCAGGAAGCCACAAGAGAAAATTTTTAAATAGTAGACTCCATAAAAATTTAAAATGTCTCTGCAGGAAAAGATATCATAAATACAGCTGAAAGCTAAAGAAATAAACTGGGTAAAGTATTTGTAATCTAAATAATAGATAACAAACTAGGCAAAGTAATCTAACCATAAAGTAGTATTTCATAGGTCTATTGCAAAGATTAAATGAGATTAAAGTTCCCAAAGTAAAAATATCTAATAAACGATAGTTTCTATTCATGCTAATATAAAGAGTACCTACAAATCCATTTTTTTAAAATATGGCTAACAGAAAAAGGCTATGAATGAACAAATCGTGAAAAATATAAATGGTCAATAAACACATGAAAACATGTGTAGCCTCACTTGTGATTAAATAAAGAAAAGTCGAATCTGCAGTGAGATTTTTTTTCTACCTGTAAAACTGTCGGGGATGAAAAAGAAAGGTAATATTTCAGTCTGGCAGAGCAGTGGGGAAACTGACGTTTTTCTTTGCTCGTCTTTGTCCTTCATAGGCAAAGGTGTTTTTTCCCCTGCTCTGGCTTCTTTCAGGATTTTTTGTCTTTGTTTTTCTATAGTTTGAAAATGATATGCCTAGGTGTCGTTTTTTAGGGCATTTATCGTGCTCAATGTTTTCTGAGCTTCCTGGATCTGTGGTTTCGTGTGTAACACGAATTGGGGGAAATTCTCAGTTATTATGGCGTCAAATATTTCTTCAGCTCCCCCTCTCTTTCTTCTTCTTCGGGAATGCCCATTACGTGTGTGTCGCACCTTTCGTAGGTGTCCCATGGTCCTCGGATAGTCTGTTCTGTTCTGTTCTCTTCGCTTTTCAGTTTGGGGGGGTTTCTGTGAAGGTTCCCCTGGCTATATCTTCAAGATCAGAAGTTCTTTCTGTAGCCATGCCCAGTCTTCTAATAAGCCCATCTAAAGCATTCTTCATTTCTGTTAGTGTTTTTCATCTCTGTCATTTTTTCCCTTAGGATTTCCACCTCTCTGTTAACATTGCCCGGCTGTTCTTCATGCTGTCTGTTTTGTCCGTTTGAGCCCTTAGCATATGAGTCATGGTTGTTTGAAATTCCCATCCTGATAATTCCAGCATCCCTGCCATGTCTGCTTCCGATGCTTGCTCTGTCTCTTCCAGCTGTGTTTTTGGCCTTTTGGTATGCCTTGTAATTTTTCTCCTGATAGCCAGATGTAATAAACTGGGTAAAAGGAACTGCTGAAAATCGGTTTTTAGTGATGTGGTGGTGAGGTGTGGGGGATTGGGAAACACTCTATAGTCCTGTGACCAGGCCCAGTCTTTTAGTGAGCCCGGGCCCCTGGACCGTGAACTCACCAGGATGTCTCCGTTTTCTCCTCCCCACTGTAGGTAGGACAGGAGAATGGGCTGGAGTCGGGTGTCCCGAGGTCAGTCAGGCCCCTGGCAGGTCAGGCCCTGGGGGCCTCATTTCTCCCGAGGGCAGACATCCTTAGGAAGAACAGAGTTCTCTGGTGTGTTTCAAAATGATTCCCCCTCACGGTAAAACTCACAAAAATGTGGGAGAGCCCTGGAGTGTTTGATGCTCAGACTTGTCCCCATGTACCCTCCAGCACTTGGTCAGTTACAGTGGTTTTCCTAGCTGGGCACCGGTTCCTGTGGTGGTTTCAGCTGGTGACTGTCTGCTCTGGGGAGCAGTGACTCCCTGCATTCACCTCTCTGTCTCTCCCAGCTGAGGGTAGCAGTTTGTCCTGTGTCACTGCCGCTCTTACAGACCCAGGAAGAACTGTTGATTTCTCAGTCTGTTCGGACGGCATGATGACTTCCAAGCTCCTTACCTGCAGAAACGGAGACTGTGACTTACTGTTGGTGGAATGGAAATAGATCTAACATTTATTAAAGCAGTCTTAATTATCTACTAAAACTAAAACTCTGCACGCCCTTTGACCTAGCATGTCCACCTTTGGATGTGCTAGCATGAATGAACAAGGATGTAAGTACCAGAATATGTTCTGGCAGCTGCATTTCTAATATAGGAGTGAAGTAGACGTATTTACACATATGGGATGCTCTCCAGCTGTTAAAAAGAAACGAGGTAGCGCAATATATCCTTGGGAAGAAGTCCAAGACATATTGTGAAATGGAAGGAGGAAAAAGACAAGTTTCAGTATGTTTAAGAATCAGTTTTTGTTTAAAACTTACTCATAGTAAGAACGAAGGCATGCTTAGAGAAGACAGACAATTTTGGAAGAATATATTCTGGAACAACTATTGTGTCTTATGTGATGAATACGTATTTGAGAATTAGGTAACAATTCAAGAAAGAACAGGTGAAGACCAACAGGGCTAATTGAGAACAGTGAGATGCAACTGGTCATTTCCATCACTTTTCCGACGTCGGGCAATAACGAGATAATAACCTCTGACTCTGAATTTTAATTGACCTTCTGGGGACATTACAGTAGGATAGGCCCAAATAAATGGAAAATTTAAATCTCTTTGTGCCTCATTTGCTTTCAGAAGAGGACACGCAGAAGATGACAAAGGTTCCAAACAGAAGTGTTTTACCAAAAAAATGTTTTCCTCATTTGGAGTTTTTTTCATTGTTAATCCGTCTAGGAAAAGTCTATATCAGGAAAAATGTACCCCTCTGCAGAAAAGCAGTTTCTTTGGTTCTGTCATGTCCAGATTAGTGGTTTGTTGTACTCAAAGATGTTTCTAATGAATTTTCTTTGATAACATGTATCGCTCCCTTAAAAGGCTAAATAGAGCAGTGGCGTTGTGGTAACTGTGAAAGCTGTTTCCCTTCTGTTGTGAAATACGGTTTATATCTACAATTTTCCTGCTCAGATGACTTCTCAGCACCCTGCGGGATGAAGAGTATAGACTGATATTCTTCTGAGTTACTCGTCCTGTTAACTTCCTAATCCGACTAAATTTCATTTCCCACTTACCTCCTCACACTACACCAAGCCATTCTTAGACGTCAGCAGAGTGTCTGAGAGTTGAACTCAATTCTGACACTGTCTGCCCAGAGATGGCATCAGATCCCACAGGTTATGCCTTCGGGCATAAGTCACAAGTCCAGATTTTAACCCGTAATTCGGACAGACGGGCTGTAAATCAGATTCCCAAGACCTTCTCCACGGGTTCCGTTAATTTGCTGAGAGCAGCTCACAGACTCGGGAAACATTCTACTTACTAGATTACCAGTTTATGCTAAGAGTATCCACCTCAGGAACATTCAGGGCGAAGAGATGCATAGGCCAAGGTGTGGGGAGGGGCTAGAGCTTCTCTTTTCTCTCCAGACGTGCCAGCACCTCCACGTGTTCACCAACCCAGAAGTTCTCCAAACCCTGTCCTTATGGGTTTCTATAGAGGCTTCTTTGCATAGGCACGACTAGTTAAATCACTGGCCATTCTCCTGCCCCTCTCTCCTCCCTGGATGTTGGGGGTGGCACTGAAAATTCCAACCCTCTAATCACATGACTGGCTCCACTGGCAACCAGCACCGTCCCTAGGTGCTTTCCAAAAGTCCCTCATTAACACAAGAGACACATTTAAGCTGTCATCATTCAGGAAAGTCCAAAGGTTTTAGGAGCTGTTGAGTCAGGAACCATCAATGAAAAACCAAGTATATGTGAAAAATAATATATTTTGGTCATCTGAATGATCAAATATACATGTTTCTTATAAATCACAAGATAACACATCCTAACATAGTTTTTTTCTCCTACGTGTAACGTGTGTTGTTCTAAATGATCCATTTTATATAACGATCTGTTTTGTTTTACCCCCTGTGAATTTCCTAACAGAAGTGCCAGAGGGGACTTGGGTGCCAAAAAGAAAAAGAAGAAACAGAAGAGAAAAAAGGAGAAACCAAATTCTGGAGGCACCAAGTCAGACTCTGCATCTGATTCCCAGGAGATTAAGATTCAGCAGCCTTCAAAAGTGAGAGCCCTGTTTCATTTCAGCCTGTGTAGCTGCTCATGCATGTGAGCTCAGCGCCCTGTCGGATCAGAGGTGTAGTTAGGGTTTGGTCGTGACTGTGCCGATAGTAATCGGAGGGTATTTGCAGCCTTCCTAAAACTGACACAGGCACCCAGGTAACTAAGACGTACACGCTGTGCTTTTGTATGTATGAGGAGACCGCCTGCATTTTTCCCATTTCTCAGCAAATTAAGTTTATAGATTGTAGTCGTAGAACAGACTCTCAATGTGAGCGGTTAGGTTTTGTTTTTTGAAGTTACACTAAATATTTGATGACTTTTAGTTCGGAAGATATTCACGTTTTAATTTTTCTGGGTGTCTGTCTAATTATCTGAATAGCACAACACCATCTGGCAGCAGATTTCAGCAGGAGCAGCCACAGGTAAGTCTTACGTTGACTTTGAATCGGACCAGTCTTCGGTGGCCGTTCTTTATTCCCTTGCCGAGGGTGGGAAATCGCTCCTAATGTTCCCCCTGAAGACACGTTTTTGACTAAAGCAGAGGTTGTCAGGCTGGGCCTCGTGCTGGCAGATCAGTACATCCGGTGGTACAGATGGCAGGTGCCCCCGTCTGTAGAGCCAACCCCAGTCACCCCAGCTGTGAACAGAGGCCGTGCGTGCCAGACTCGGGGAAGCACAGAGCCTTCTTGATGCAAGACACTCACAGTAACGAGGAGCAGAACTAGCTGTCATGGACTAGAGCTATTTTCATGCTCGCGGCGTGTGGTGTAGTGGGAAGGGCTCGGGAGGCGAGTGGGGAGCCCGGGCCCCGAGGCTCTCAAGCTCGGCCTTCGCCCAAGGTCCTGCCCATCCTTAAGCCCATTTCCTCATCTACGAAACGGGGACGATGCCTTGTCCCCGACTCACGGGGCCGTTGTGAGGTTACAGGTAGATCCTTGTTATTAAGTGGCTTCTACGTTATTAAGCACTCTGCCTCCGTGGCAGGGATGCTCATTATGCAAGTTTTGTGGGGTTTATTATTTTTTTTTCTTGTACGGAGTTTGCGTATACGCACAAAGTGAATCTTGCAGGTAGTTTTGTTGTTGTTGCCTGTTTTACATGTAAGGACCAGGAATCACTGAGAAGGAAAATTTCTTGCCCCAGTTTTCCCCTGACCGCCTTTATGGGGTGAGAAGAAAATGGAGTCTTCCTCCCTAGTTTTTCACCTTGGTTCTCAGGTAATAAATATTCTATCCACTGGACCTAATTTCCAAGGTAACGCATATAAGGTACACCATAAGCTTGCAAGATTTGTTTTTTCCATTTCTAAACATTGCTTCATCAGATAAATTCGGGGTCACTTATATGCAGTTGTGACTCTCTCCTTATGGCTTCTGTCATCACCATCAGCTCCTACCATCTCTGTACCCCTAGTGATTTCGAGGCCTTCTCCTATTTCTGGTCACTTAGAAGAAACTAGAGCCAGCCAAAGCTGGAGGAACTGTTAGCATGATATGGTAGAGAAATTCTTTTCTTTTTAAATTAAGAATAAGTCAAAATTGTTTTAATATGGGTTCTTCTTCACTGTGTGTTTTAAAACTCAGCTCCTTTTTTTTCTAATTTATTTTTTTGAGCTGATGCCAGCTCTAGATAACCCCGTAAATTATAGTGGACTGTGTTTAGAGAATATTCTGTTGTACACTCAAGAACCACAATAAAATGATATTTATCTAGATTCTTGTAGACTTCTTAGTGGTAGAGGAGTTAGACATTTCTTCCTAGTAAGTATTAAATTTGCATTAATAAGTATTAGATTTGCAAAATAGGGGGCGAAGTGTACAACCGATGTACTTCACAAAGAGAAGAGAGAGAGGAAAAGAAAATTGTCTGACTCCTACACAGGAGTAGAATAGTGGGAAGCTAACGCGGGGTTGGTACCCGCTCGCTTCTCCTAACGCTAATTCATTTCTCCCCAGGTGGTCCTACTACAGCAGGTGGATGGATAGGTTTAAGGATTTATCGTAGCTGAGTTTTCCTGACTGCTCTGTCACCGTGGATTTGAAAATGGTGCTTTAAGAAAGCAGGGGGATATAAATAATTCATAAATGGCGATTTCACGTAAACACCGCTGGTCAACCTGGTGAGGCTCATTAGTTAGGTCGAGTAGAAAGCACGCTGAGTAGTTCTCTGTGGAGTCAGGACAGCACTGGCTTCCTTGGAACAAAGATGCTCGTTCCCGTTTCTTACAGGATAGTTTGCGTTTGATATATGAGTGTTGAACAGTTTGCATTTGATATATTAGTGTTGGGGGCTTTAACTCCTTTCAGGAAAGAAGAATTACCGTGACACATTCACCGTAGACACTGCAGGTGTATTTTTTGTAAGAGTGGGTTCTGCTTTGCCCTCGTTAAGATAAATGGATGCATGCTCACGCATCATTAGCTGGAATATGCTTAGTTCCCATTCGAGGTATAAGGCTCCTAACAGATTGTGTTGTCCGGGGTTCAAACGGATGCAAATTTCTCTTTGCTAGAAACCAGTTGCTTTTATATTGGAGGTTCAAAAGAGACCCAAACAGGAGAAATCAAAAAACACGATGAATTAGAACAGCAAAGTATTTTGTTAAATTAGTCATATGTGTAATTGAGATGTGAGCCTTGCGATTTAGATTTTAATCAAAATGTAAGAGCTTACGAGAATTGGGGCAGTCCTGGGTGATGCTTTAGGCTTACAAGGGGAGACATTAAGACTTGAAGCTACCTCTGGTTAGACTCCCGCACTTCGTTTCCTTGAATCATTGTGGTGGCAAGAATCTTAAAGGAACCCAGTTAGTAAAGGAACCACGGGACGGTCTGTACGAAATAAACCCCGTTTTGTACTGTGTCAAACAAGTAAGCTCCGGGTTGAAGGCTTTGCTGCAGACCACACACATCGTGGTCAAAGTTGAGCAGACGTCCAGAGCTGCTGTTTGTAAATCACCAAGGGTCCCTGGTCCCTTTCCTTGGTCTTTATGGCTTGTTGACATGCAGGAAGCCTAAGGGCTCTGAAATTCCTTCCAGCCACTTCTGAGCTATAGTAAAGAGCCAGTCTTCACAGGGCATCAGAATTCAAAAACTAATCAACAATTTTGCATATTGAAAAAAACCATCGATTTCCATATTCAGTCCCAGGTCCTACTCATTTCCAAGATAGTCTCATTTTCCACATAGCATGACGTTATTTGAGGGATTTCCCCCCACCACCCCCCCAAAAAAGCTGGGTAATCTTCAGAAATAACGAATGTTGGCTTTGATGAGAGAAGTTTAGAATTTAAAGGTACATCAATTTTATAGGCTGAGAATATGTTTTACTTAAAAAAGGAGGTTAGCCTCCAACGTTGAGTTGGGGAGAACAGGCTAGGAGTGGTGCCCAGGATCTGATTGACAGAGGAAATGGCCCATCCTTGTGGGAGGGTTTGTTTCTGGAGGACCATCAGAGCAGGAGGAGAGGGCAGGGTGGTGTGGGAGGAAGGCGCCCTTACAGGCTTCCTTTCTTGATCCACTTCCTTCCCAGCTCAGTGCTGAATGCAGATTTCTTTCCTTCTCTCTCTCTCTCTCTCTTTCTCTCTCTCTCTCTCTCTCTCTCTAGCTCTCTCTTTCTCTCTCTCTCTCTCTTTTTCTCTCTCTCCTTAACAAGCTAAACATTCCCCTCTCTGCCTCGATTCCATTCTAGAAGTTATTTCCTTTGTCCCCACATTGCTACTGCAGAGCATTAACCCTAACAGTGACACCAGGGCTAGTGGCTGGCTGGCTGCTGCTGTGTGACGATGGTGCATGCCTTGCATGTCACTCCCTTTTGCTGCTCCGCCCACATGACTGATGGTCAGGACCCTTTGCAGATGGGTGGGAAACCAACCGAAGCAAAGGGTGGTTCGATTTCCTTCAGATTTCTCAAACTGTCAGAGCCCCAGTGAGACTGTAGAGCTATCGTAGTCTTTAACACGATATGTCCGCTCGTATTTTAACACGTGAGCGTACGTGAGCCCGAGGCCCTGGCCAGGCTTGGAGGAGGGCTGTGTGTGTTCCGGCTGCCGTCCCCGTGGCAGAGGCGCGCGTCTCTGCCCCGGGTTCTGGAGCGGCGGCGGGCTCGTCATGGTTTGTGTCTGTGTGTCTTTGCTGTCATAGAATCCTGCCATTCCAATGCAGAAGCTGCAGGATGTCCAGAGGGCAGTGGAGCTGCTGTCCGCGTGCCAGGGCCCCGCCAGGAACATCGATGAGGCTGCCGAACACAGATACCAGTTTTGGGACACACAGCCGGTACCCAAACTAAGTAAGCTCCTTTGCCTCCCCCACCCCAGCAAAGCCGCGTTATCAACAAACAAACAAACAAACAAAAAACCACACAAAACACACTTTACTTATAGAACTCATACCGCAGATTAGAAATTTACGCAAAATACTTTTCTTCTTAAAATATAAGTATTGAGTAGTGACGTTGGCTGTCAGTAATAAGAATTTTAGTTTCCCCACACTTGAAACATGGACGTTTTAAAAGTACCTATAAAATAGGGAGTCTCCTCCACCCCCTACTTCTTGGTTCTGAGCTTAATGGAGTGGTTTTTCCTATACGCAGATTTTTAGCAGCCACACATCTTAGTTATTCCGAAAGACGCGGATAATTTGCCCTGTTCGGTCTTACTGACGTGGGAACGTTCATGCTGTTGAACAGGAGGGTTCTGAACACGCACCAGTGGTGTCGAGTGTATCACGAGTGCAATGACATTTGTAATAAGGGAACAGGGACCCCTCGGGAAGAAGGCAGCCAGGGCTGAGGGGCACTCAGGAGCCTTCGGAATAGGCTTTGCCTGCTCCGTCACTTCGGTTCCCATAAAGGTCATTTGACTATTCCTCTTTCACGTTATACAAAAAAGGAGGACGATGTAAATAAACATCACATGAATGTTTGTACGTGTATTACGAGCTCAACCTGCTGTTTGGTATTATGTTTACCTGAGGAAAGATTGCCCTATGATTATTTCTATGTTTTTCTTTCTTGATTGTTCGGGTTCCCGAATCTGTGTCATCTAAAGGATTAATTGCCATCCCAAAGTCTTAATTGCCCAGTTATGTACAAATAATCAGTTTTATCACATATAAATCAGGGCACAGTCCTTCTCTGTGCCTTCGATAATGGTTTTCAAACTTTTTTCGGAGTCACTGCTTGTCTCCTACCCATGAGCTTCAGACTGTGAAAGAGGAAAGAAAGAAATTTTCCTCCCTGCCTTTTCTTTTAGGCTCTAGAAGCGTATTTGATCGTGCAGGAAGACTCTCTAGAGTGAATTGACAGGATTTTAAGTGATACTGGATTGAGTGACCATTAGCTAAAATGATGTATTTCATTGATCTGAATGTATTGAGTTCAGCTGAATGCTGCTTGGCAAACTGCTGGTGGCTTTTAGGTCACCTCCTGGTGTGGAGAAAGCCAGCCCCAGGGCACCTATCCCTAGCACACCTCTTTGGGAAGATAGCCGGTTACTCACCACGCTTCGTCCCCTCCCCTAAATCCAGTCCCTAGAACCCCTTGTGTGGAAGAGAGGGGGCCAGACGTAGGGGAGAGTGTGTGAAAGTTAGGGAGACTGTGCCTCTCTGTTTCTCTCCGGAGCCACGTTCCAGTTTGGTCTATACACGCCCAGCTGTTTGCAGCTTCTCGAACGGCATGATGCCCTGATGTTGTGTGAACAACCAAGCCCTAAACCAAGGTCTAAAGGGGCTCTCAGGGAACAGCTGGGAACCTGGCCACTTGGGCTGACACAAGGAAGCCTAAGGTGTTCCTATGGTGATGCGGTGCTAGAGTGGAGATAAGACAAAGGAAAAAAAGATTAGAAAGAAGAGAAAAGAAATCCCTTGGAGCTAGTACAAACCCTGTGACTTCCACCTGGAAGATGGCTGAGATGGTAGGACCTTGTACCTGAGTGTCATTAATACAGCAGACACTTGGGTTCTCCCCTTCTGGTCTTATTTGTTTATTTGCTCATTTTTTTGTTTTGTTTCGTTTTGTTTACATATAAGCGACATACGTTATATTAATCTCAAGTGTACAACATAACGATTCGATGTAAGTCTGTATTGCACAGTGATCACCACAGTAAGTCTAGTTAACATCCATCATCTCACGTAATTACAGAATTTTTTACTTATAATGAGAACTTTCAAGATAGACTCATAGCAACTTTCAAATCTGCAATACAGTATTATTAACTATATTCTCTATCCTGTACATGACACCCCAGGGCTTAATTTATCTTCCCATCCCTGGGAGTTTGCATCTTTCGACCCCTTTACCCATTTCTCCATCCCCCACCTCCCGCCTCTGATACCCAGTCTATTCTCTGTAGCTAGGAGTTCTTTTTTTTTTTATTTTTTTATTTTTAGATTCCACATATAAGTGAGATCATACGGTATTTGTCTGACTTATTTCACTTAGCGTAATGCTCCCAAGGTCCACTCATATCGTCACAAATGGCAGGATCTCTTTTTTAGGGCTGAATAATATTTAGGAGATATTTGTCGAGCATCTATTATTAAATGCCAGGCTCTGGGGTACACACCCGGGAGACAGTGCTGGGAAAGTAGGGTGAGTGGCGGCCTCATGGGGTCGGGTTGGGGTGGGGCGGATGAGGGAGGATGTACTCCAGGTAGGAAAAGCTTAGTCAGGGAAAGACGTGCGTAAGCTTATGCCTGAAAACACTGGAGCGACCAGCCCCGGGAAACGTGTGGAGGGGGCATGGGGGGCTTGCAAGTAGAGGGGAGCCCCAGATGGCCCTGAGCCAGGCCAGCCTGAGGGCGGCCAGTGTGGCTAAGCCTGCGGAGCAGGGCGGGCGGGGCCGAGGGTGGCCAGGCAAGCAGCGACCGCGTCAGGAGCTGGAATTTCCTCCCAGTCACCTCCGGGAGCCTTGGAGAAGGAGTCGGAAAAGGACACCTTAGTGGCACCCTCCAGAGACAGTGATGACGCGAACTGCACAGCCAGCGGTCCGGGTGGGGAGACGCACCGTCCTGAAATTAATTTCAGGTTTTGCTGGGAGGTGTCAGAGGCCCCCGCCGCCCTGCCCCTCACCCCTAATTTGCAGAGTAAAAAGAGCACGTCTCTAAGGCTGCCCTGGGGCCAGCATCGTCCCGGGCGGTGCTGCACCATCATCGGCCTGTCATCCGGGGCTGGGACAGAGCGGAGCCATCACTGCCGTTTCATTAAACACGTTATCGTCGGATGACAGAGGATTTCTCCTCGTATTGGTGAAAGAGCAGTTATTCTCCGCCACCGCCCAGGTGCCCTTTTCACTTGAGAGGCAGCCGAAGCAATGCCCTACGTGATGCCATGTGTTAAAAGCTCACGGGCCGTTCGCATCGCCCGCGCGCTTCGCCATCCCGCGTCCTCTGTCTCCCTCCCTCTGCCCCCGTCCAGATGAAGTCGTGACGTCTCACGGCGCAATCGAGGCGGACAAGGACCACGTGCGCCAGGAGCCCTACTCACTGCCGCAGGGCTTTACGTGGGACACGCTAGACCTGGGGAGCACCGAGGTGGTGAGTCCGCGCCCCGCGCCCCGCACCCCGCACCCCGCGCCCCGCGCCGCGCACGGTCCGCGGGCTCCTCGCGCAGCGACGCCGCCTCTCTGCCCCCGCAGCTCCGCGAGCTCTACACGCTGCTGAACGAGAACTACGTGGAGGACGACGGCAACATGTTCCGCTTCGACTACTCGCCCGAGTTCCTGCTCTGGTGGGTCCCGCCGGCCGCGGGTGTCCGCCTGTCCCCGCGTCCCCGCCCCCCACCCCCGGGCGCTCACTGGCGCCTCTTTTCTTTACCTACGTTGACTTCAGGGCTCTGCGTCCCCCGGGCTGGCTCCTTCAGTGGCACTGCGGGGTCAGAGTGTCTTCGAACAGAAAACTGGTAGGGTTCATCAGCGCCATCCCAGCAAACATTCGGATTTACGACAGGTGCGTAATTGAAACGTGCCAGTGCCCGGTTTGCTGCGTTGCTTTTCCGAGAATTGCAGTTGTGATAACAGAGGCTTTTAAAAAATGACTTAATGCCATTGATAGTGGGGGGGGGTCGTGTTGGGGTGGGGGTAGGGGTGTATGGGAACTCTGCACCTTCTGCTTAGTTTTGCTGTAAACCTAAAACTGTCCTAAAATATGTTTGTTTAATTTTTTAAATGTTGGTCTCTGGACAACAAAAAAAAAGCACAGTTCTCTCTCTTCCTGTCAGTCCCATATACGCACGCAGAGATGTTTTATGTACATATGCACACATACACAAACATGGATATATGTATGTGGCAGAATAAACGAAGCTATAAATGCTTATTTCAGATTCGTTTCTGGGGAAAATTACTTTAAAAAAATTGGAGGGAGGGATTTTTAAAAGCCTTTCTCTTCATAGGTTCAGCATGTTGCGGGTCTCCAGCTTGCAAAGTCAGATGTCAAACGCGTTTACTTTGGGTTAGCTTATTTACTGCGAAAAAGCATTTGCCCTCAAGGGACATTGTGTGTCAGACGAAATGCCTGCCTGCCGGGAACCAGAGCAGGGAATGGGCTTTGACGCTCTCCAAGGTCCGCGGTGGCTCAGGACAGCACCAGGTCTGTCCTGGCCGGGGCACCTCTCAGGGATCCTGGAGATGGCATTGTACCCAGAGTAACACCTTATCAGGTTCTGCATCAGGGTGACGGAATTAGTGTGATTGTACACGTCACAGGAAAAACACATAGAGGAACTTGGAGGCACCTCTGATCCAGTTTCTAAACTGAAAACTTATAAAAGACCGAAGTCCTGTAATTTATTTAGACCATGGCGTCTCCATGGTCTAAAGCTGCGATCCTTTTGGCAGGCGAGTATGGGGAACAGTGTATCAGTCTGACTTTGTGAAATATCTAGATGATAAAAGATTTTCCTTAAATATTATGTTGAAGGAAGTCTTTCTGTTTCATATTCTTATGTTTTAAAAATGTTTTCATCTTAGGTTTGCTCTAATTTTTGACATCTTTGTGTCCTAGTGTGAAGAAGATGGTCGAAATCAACTTTCTTTGTGTTCATAAGAAATTGAGATCAAAACGGGTAGCCCCGGTGTTGATTCGAGAAATAACAAGAAGAGTGAACCTGGAAGGGATTTTCCAGGCCGTTTATACCGCTGGCGTGGTTCTCCCTAAGCCAGTGGCCACGTGCAGGTAATAACCTTGCATGTTCCTGTACTTAAGCACTGAGCCTCCCTGCTCTGTTGCTACAAGTATTATTCTCCTGACAGGTGGCGCAGAGGGATTTCGGCTTACCCGTGGTCATGTCATTCGTGGGTAGCAGAGATGGAGACTAAACCATTGAGCCGGGTCCTCTTGCCAGGGTACTTGTGTGCCAGTGACCCAGAGCTCTATTTTAGTGTCTCTTCCGTTTGAAAGACTAATGCTTTCTCTGTGTTGGGGAAACCCAGGGCGTCATGATCTTGAATGTCCAGTGTGGGACCATTTTCTTCCCTCCTCTAACACTCGGTCTTAGACTGTGCTCTCCAGTGCTCTCAGGAACTCTTCCAAAAGCTTGATAAGCATCAGTGGGAAAGCCCAGACATACTTGTTCACTAAGAGTAAGAAGAGGCTTAAGCTCTCTTTTTATGACTCCATCTGCTCTTGCCGAGCTTGCAAAGGTTAATCCAGTGAGAAAATTGTTTATCAGATTGTCACTTGACTAACCTGTTTCTGAAGCATCAGACTTTATCTCCTTCCGCTGTTTTTACAGACTCAATAAAACAATACTTAAGGTAAACACAGTATAAAAGATACAACTATAAAATTACTATTTCCTGTTGAATTATTCATAAATAGAATAAATAAGACTTCACAGGCATATTTTAACACAAATCATTCATCCCAGTACCTAAACTGGAATCACTTAAGAAATTCAAGCTAGTTTCTCAAAAAGTTTTCTTGGTGTGAGTTGTATAAACATGAAGACTACTCATTTAGGCAGGATATGTTCATGTTTTTAAACTTTTGGGTTTGCTTTCTGTAGAATCGATGATGGTCATTAAATATTTGCAAACCGGGCATTATTAATATGACTTTTGCCATTTTAAGATTCCTGTTTACTGAAAGAGATAAAAAGTCGTAAACTATAAAGGAACATGTTATGAATGTGGGACATATTTTAGAGGTAAAAAGTGACTGATAAAATAATTGCGTAGGAAGAGGGCCAGCATCCAGCACTGCGCCAGATGCCACGTAAGTGTTCATTAAATGTTCTACAACTGAGAACTGAGCTGAGATAAAAGACTAAAAACGTGGAGAGTTAGAAATCAATCAGATTTTCAAACTTTATTGTATTCCAGATACTGGCATCGATCACTAAACCCCAGAAAATTGGTAGAAGTGAAATTTTCTCACTTGAGTAGAAATATGACTTTACAGAGAACAATGAAACTGTACAGACTTCCGGATGTAAGTAAGAATGATTTGCAATTTTTCAAGGCTGTAACAACTGAAGCTTTTCATGTCGAAAAGAATTATTTGCAGGAGACTTAAAAACTGGCTGCTGCATCTGTGGACATGAATATGTAGCTAAAAAGACTACATAGAATTCAAGGCCTGTAAAAGTAAGGGCGTTCACTTGGAAATACCAGTTCGTTTGTTTTTAAGGCTTTTTAGTTTCTTCAGATTGTGGTTGGATGGGATTGAAGTCAAGATATGTAAGTTTTGAAATTTTTAGTATTTATGGTTTGTCAAGTAAGAGGAAAAAAGTTCAGACTTCTGGTGATAATCTTAACTCAATGGAATGGTATTTGTCTTTCTCTGTCTGACTAATTTCACTTGGGTATTACCCATTTTGCCACAGATGGCGAGATTTCGTTCTTTTTTTATGTCGTCGCTGATGGCAAGATTTTGTTCTTTTTTTATTACTGAGTACTAGTCCATTGTAAAAATTTAAATGCGCTTACCAGTCTTGGCTTGGATGGTGTGTTAGTAATCTATCACTGTGTAACAAATGACTACAAACGTAGCAGCTTAAAGGGACACGTTTTCTGTCTCCCAGGTTTGCGGGTCGGGAATGAAGGCACAGCTTAGCTGGAGCCTCTGCTTCAGGGTCTCTCATGAAGCCACCGTCAGGTGTCAGCCAGAGCTGGGTCTCATTTGAAAACTTGGCAGGGATGGATCCACGTCCAAGCTCACGTGGCCGTTGGCAGGCTTGAGTTCCTTGCAGGCCAGTGGACTGAGGACCTCCATTCCTTGCTGGCCGTCAGCCAGAGGCTGCCTCAGTTCTTTGCCACGTGGGATTCTCCACAGGGCAGCTGACAGCAAGGCAGCTTGCTTCATCAAAGCCAGCGAGGAGAGAGTCTTCTAGCAAGAAGACTCTGCTAGCAAGATGGCAGTTAGAACCTTATTCTCAATTCACAAAAGTGACATCCAGTCACCATTGCCATGTTTCGTTGGTATGACACAAGTCACGGGTCTCATCCACACTTGGCGGAGTGGATCACAGGGGCGTGACACCAGGAAGTGGATATCCCTAGGGCCATCTTAGAATCTGTCTGCCACAGGTGGGATCTTCTATTTGAAGTTTTGATTTCTTCAGAGTTGTTCTTTTTGGGAGGAGAGGGGGGCGGTATTTGCAAAGTAGTTCAGGAGATATTTTAGCGTGGTTGAGGGATTCGTGTAATGTAGCCATGTTCCTCTCGAACATGGCGAGAAGGTGACCGGTCATGGCCGTTCTATGCAGCGGACCCTAGTTCCTTCTGTGTCTTGGCTCCTTGTGTGTTTGCCAAATGCACATAATCAGTGCCTCGTGGATCAAGGTCCCTTTTTTCTCGATGGTAGACGAGAATTATCTGAGGTCTGACCTTAGGCAGAATTTAATAAGGAGAGAAGTGGTGGTGAAGGGAAGCAGATGCTGCAAGGGTCAGGGTCATCATTCTCTTCGGCTTCATGACCTGGCAGCAGGACCGGAAGCCATGCTCTTCTCTCTGCCTTCGGTGTTGGTGCAGACGGCGGGGGCTCAGACCGATGAGCTCACTGCCTCTCTGTGAGGCCAAGCAGGGAGGGGGAACATAGATCAGAACAGATGGAAATAAAAACCGCAGGTGACATAAAGAGGGAGGGTCCACACAACCTGGGGAAGAAGGAGCGGGCCTCAAGCTAGGGTGACAAAAAGGAAGGTAAGCTAGTGGAAGAGAATGCTCTGAAATGGAGAAATAGGAAGATGTCCCAGGAGGTCACACTGACATCATAGCAGTCAATATTTACTGACTCCTTTGAAGCTGGAAACAATTTCTGCTAATGGTCAAGCCCCAGCGTGACCCAGAGGGACAGAGTCCCAGGGGCATACATGGCAGTGAGGAATAAAGAGGCACAGCACACATCTGAGATGAGACACCGTTTGTTCTCAGTGTTCTCCTTGCCAGGTGTTAAGTACTTTGCTACCTGCAAGTTGGATTAAACACTTCAAGCATTGAACCTAAGGCAGTCCAGCTTGTGTCTAAGGAAAGTGCCCACTTACATGTCGGTTACCCAGAATGCAACGGAGAATAAGGCGTTTTTCATACCTATCATTGGTTTATTCAGGCCGATTGGAATTTGAGCTGCTAAAAGTATGTCTGACATAACGTCCATCCGCCTTTATGTTTTTGTACGAGAATCAAGCAACTCAGATAACGAATTTTAATAAGTTGGTAATAAATCACTGGTCAGGCTTTGTTTTTTATTTTTTTAATTTTTTTTATGGTGACATTGGTTAACGAAATCCAATAAGTTTCAGCTGTACACTTTAACAGTAAGGTATATATGTGTTTACACTGTGTGTTCACTTCCCATAGTTAGATTTCTTTCTGTCACCACATATTTGACCCCCTTTACTCCATCTACCTTCCCCTCACCCCCTACCCTCCGGTAACCACTAGTCTATAGTCCATGTCCATGAGTCTCTGTTTGTCCTGTTCACTTGTTGCTTTTAGGTTTATATCCCACATATGTGATATCACATGATTTTCAACTTTTCCTGTCTGGCTTATTTCACTTAGCAGGATTCTCTCAAGGTCAATCCATGTTGTCACAAATGGCAGTATTTCATCTCTTCTTATGGCTGAGTAATATTCCATTGTATACATGTACCACAGCTTCTTTAGCCAGTCATCTATCATAGGACACTTTAGTTGCTTCCATGTCCTGGGCACTGTGAATAATGGTAAATAATGCTGCTGTGAACATTGGTGTGCAAATATCTTTTCGGATATGGGTTTTCAAGTCTTTGGGGTAAATACCCAGTAGAAGGATTGCTGGATCATATATGGTAGATCGATTCTTAGCTTTTTGAGGAACCTCCACATTGTTTTCTATAGAAGCTTTGGTTTTTAGTTCCCCAATAAACTGAAATTTATGAAGTGCTCTCCCATATGTTGTTCAGTATAATCTTACGATACCCTTTCGAAGTTGGTTTTTCTTATCCCCATTTTACAGATGTGAAGCCTAAGGCTTGTGAAGTAGCAGTTGACACTTAGGGGCCTGTCACTGATAAGTGGAGGACTTCGGATGCAGGCCCCAGACGTCCATGTTTCACCTGTCAGATCCCTTGGCTTCTGCCCTGGCCTCCAACACACGGCCAGACATCTCGCTGTGCAGTCGTGAGAATGTAGGTTAAGGCAGGAAAGGACAATTGTCAAGGTCCAAACAGCTCTCGTTGGCATGTTCCAGTCTCCCTCCCTCCTTCGAAGTCGAAGGGACGAAAATAAAGAGTAAATTAATGAAAAAGGGGGGAGGGGTAAGAAGAGACGAAAGTACAGATATTCGGAAACTGGAAGGTGCCGACAGCAGTCTCTTGAGTTAGAAGCCTGACAGGGCAGCCTATGGCAGACCACCCTCCCCTTCACAGGGGACCAGCTGGGTGACACCGCCGCTGGCAGTCACATCATGTTACGTGTACGTGTACGGAGAGGAACCTCACTGAACACAGCTTGTGCCCCGTGGACCAGCATCATTCTCTGATTCATCATTACTGATTCTGCGTACGGTGCCTGCTTGATCTCTTTTTCGTGGACTTCTGAATATGGGTTAACATTTATTGTGGCCAGTATCGTGCTAGACTTTGAACACTCATAGTCTCATTTATTACTCATAACAGTCATAGGAGGGCAGGCCATTGTCCCCATTTCACAGAAGAGGACACGGAAACACCAGACTGTTTTGCCCAGGGTTTTGTAGTCAGGACAGAATCGTCCCGGAGCCTAGGCTGTTAGCTACTGCTGTCTGAAATGCTAAAGTTTCTCCAAGAGTAATGCATTTCCCTACCCTTAAATATTGGTTTGTTTTTAATTTGGTGTTGAGCGTTTCCAGACAAAATTGGATTTTTCCTTTTTATTGGTCAATGCTCTTAAAGGTGAAGGAATTTGAAGCCAGTGTCTTTCTGCTGTTGCAAGGACACGCTTGTGAAGACGTGCCAAGACACCTGAGACAGTCTAGATTTAGTAGCAGTAGACCATTGTTATTAGTGTTTCGTGTCCTGCTGCTTCTCTTTAAAAAATCAAATAAATAACCATAATCATTGCTTACACCTCTACTCTGGAATCTTGGCTGTAAAATAGTTCACACCACATAGTTTGACAGAGAACAACACTGCTTCTGTGTCTTGATAGGCTCTCGGCTTTATTTCCTTGTGAAATGTGCAGGTTTTACACTCATTTCAATACACATAGAGTCCAACGAGTAATGCATATATGTTGGACCGTTGTAAAATAAGTCTGATTGCGATACAGAGTTTGCTTATGAAATTTAAGATCTTCTCAGTTACTGGAAATGTGTTTTGTTTTGTTTTTTTTTTCTTTTTATTGACTGATCAGAAAACATTGTCACTTCATTCTTTCAGATTATGCCAGAGCTTACCATTTTTACCTAGGCTTAACGTTCTTCCTACCTCTTCCTGAAGACAACAGCTATAATCTAAGTGTTTATTTTACATTTTAAAATTTATTTCATGCTTCTATAGATTTTTTTTTTGGAGAGTTTGTGATTTCATATTAGAAAGAAGGGGATCTAGGCCCTGAGATACATAAGCCATTGCTGGTCAGCAAAAGTATATATTCTCCCCATTTTCTCACTTTTATTTTTTAATAGCTGATATAGTCTGATGTTCTCTTCTGCTTTAATGCTACTATAGAAACCCAAAGGGCTTATAAATTGCTAAGTTTATATACTTCTCCCTGCCCGTTTGCCCAAACGTGCTGTTTCGCTGTCTTCCGTATCTAATTTCTACTACCCATTTTTCTGACCTTCAGAGACTTGAGGTAGCAGTTCTCCAAGTGGTCCATGGACCTCTGGAAGCCCCCGAGACCATGAAGTCAACTCTATGTTTATAATAACACTAAAACATAATTTGCCTTTTTTAACTTTCATTATCTTATAAGTATACTACGAAGTCTTCCAGAGGCTATATGAAATGTGTGCTTATATATTCTTTTGCTTTAAAATTTCTAGTTTAATTTCTAATATGACAGATATGGATAGATATAACCACAGAAGCAGAGCTCTTTGGGAGAACTCAATAATCTTTAAGAGTGTAAAGCGAGTTGGGCAGACCAAATTACTTGCAAACAGCTGCTGGGCAAAAGATGTTGATTTTAGTGATTTCGCAGTTATAAATATTCAGTGCATGAGAACTATGCTGCAGAAGAATATTTTGCTTTAGGAAGAAGTTGGCAGGCCTTTTCCTCATTTTTGAATGTTCTGTTAAATAGATACCATGTATCCTGTTGCTTTCAGTAATTCATCTAACTGCTTGATATTGTCGATTGTTAATGAACCAGTAACAGAAGAAAAAAGTTTAATATTGAGAAAGACTATGTAAAATGTATCAAGGTTATCCTCGTAGGAGAAAATACTCTTTTTTCATGACTGCAGTATATGTTCTATATGGTTTTGGTCTTCCTACTGGCATTTAGAAATGTGTATTTATCACATTTAACAGTATTTGGAGATCACATCGGCTCCATCTTCTCACGAATTGCAGTATAAAAATGCTACCGATACTAAAATTGGCTCAAGGGAAACAAAAGAAAAATACAGTATCATACCTAGTTTGCACATAAATGCCAGGCCACAGAAGTGTCATCTTTTCATAGCTGACAGTGACATTTTCCCCTGTCTGCAGCCTTCATCTCATCTTACTGCATAACTGATTGTGGTACAAAATGCAAGAGTTCATTCACCACCTACCCAGGCTGGTGCTGTCCTGCTTTCCCGGAGGGCTAAGCCCTGGATCGAAGCCGGGACCTAGAGACTTCTCGTCCTTGGGCTTCGAGATCCATGAAAAGACTAGAATAAAAGTACCAGTTCTTTATTAAGTGTGAAGAACTTAAAGTCTCTCAGGTTAGACTGTTTAAACTGTATTTTAGCTGCATAACTATGTCTTTATAGATTATATAAATCACAACTGTGCGGCACATAGTAAGTGCTCGGCTAAGGGCTGTTGGGTCTGCAAGTACGAGGAACGCATCTCCCATCTCCTCTCCACCACTAATCAATAATCAATCAGCATCCTTTGTCGTTGAACCTTAGAAACCTCAGCACAACTACTAACACTGAGCAGAGCCAGCAAACAAGATGAAAACCTAGTTTCCACCTTGGGCTTCTGCCATACTGCTAGTCTGAGGCATAGTCTGCAGGGATCGTCACGGTATCATTTCAGAGGCAGTTTTTTATTTTTATTTTAAAGCATCCAGAAATAATTAGGGCAGAAAAGAGAGCGTAGCAGTATTTACATACAAATTGTCACTTAAAATGTGTCCAGTTTTTCTTCAAGAAAAAAAAAAAAATCAAGTCAACTGGAAAAAGGAAATTGCATTTCTAAGTCTTTAGTATTTTGTTTGTACAAACAAGCCGATGGAGTGGGTTTTCTCACTTCTGGGCTCGAGCGTCCTTGTGCCTGGACAGTTGCTAGAGAGCCGAGTGATGTCTGGAGTTCTTTTGAGGACAGGCAATTGAACAAATCCAAATGTCCTGAACTTTAGGTTATTTTATTGCTGTGGCCTCATGAAAAATACTGCTCTGGAAAGATGGCTTCAAATGCCTCTCCTGTCACCTTTTAAACAAAAGATCGCATGAGAGGCCAGCACCAGTCCTTGGCAGGCAGCCATTTGCCTTCAGAAAATGTTCGGCTATTAAAATGCTTGCCTCCCCATTCTGATCGATATGATTTGCTTTTATTTCGTTTTTGTGGCTCTTGAGAACAAAATAGTTACATCCTTTTCACAGGCCATTGAATAAAATAAGTTTCTCAACTCTTTTCAACTGTGTTTTCAAAATGTCAGACAGCTTGGAAGTTGTAAAGCCTAATACATCAGAACACATGCAAAGATTGCTCTGTCCAGTTGTGTAGGCTGTTAAAATTCTTGGTTGGCATTGGTATATAGATCAACTTGGAGTGTTCCCTCTGATTCTGTTGGGTTCACGGGCAATGCTGACCAAAGACCAGGCACACGGAGATAAGACACAATACACTGTCCAGCATATGTTCTAACTCAGTGCTTCTCAAAGTTTAACGTGTATACATACGCATCACCAGGGAATCTTTTTTTTTTTTTAATTTATTGATTTAAATTAGTTTCAGTATCCAGTACATTGGTTAGACATCTATATAGTTCATAAAACAATCCTCCCAACTGCTCCCTCCCTCCCCTGGCCCTCCACCTAAACATCGTATTAATGCTAACTGCATTCCCTATGCCGTGCTCCCCAGGTTCTGACTGACAGGTGCGGGGTGGGGCCAGGAGTCTGCAGCTCCAACAAACTTCCCTGTGACGCTGACGGAGCTGGTCAGCAGACCGCGTTTTTAGAGCAAAGTACTTTCACTCCTCTTTTTACCACCCGATTTGTTTTCTTTTCCCTCGAACAAGGTGACAAAGACTTCAGGCTTGAGACCGATGGAACCGAGAGATATCAGAGCAGTTCGAGAATTAACCAACAGTTACCTGAAGCGGTTTCACCTGGCCCCGGTGATGGATGAAGATGAAGTAGCCCACTGGTTCCTCCCCCAAGAGCACATCATTGACACGTTCGTAGTGGAGGTAAAGATAAGGTGACACAATAGTACAGAGGATTATGGAAATACTGTGCTGTCGAGTCTGTTTTCCAGAAAGATCCCAGAGTGCCCATCTCTGTCCTCTCCTCCGTGACGGACACGATCTAAATCAGATTTCTTTAGAACCAGGTTTTCTTACAGCGTCCACTACTGGATAAGAGCATATTTTTACTTCTTGTGAATGGGAAATTGGGTTATTTTTCTGTGGTTACCTCTGTCATTAGCTGCTTTTTTCTGTTTTCAAAAAGCCACTTTGGATGATCTCTACTAAGGGAGATACATTCCAAAGTTTAATCTTCCTTTGGTTTGCAAAACTGGTTGTAACCGGACTACCTTTGGTCGAGATGGCATAATTTAGCCACTAAACTCAACCTTTATTCAGAGGAAGGAAAATAACAATTTAGATTTTCTGATTATTGGTTGGATGTGTGTAACATAGTGCTTTTTTAAACCTTTTTTTTTTTAAGCTTGGAATTTGTTGTTCAAATTATGTGCCACTTAGAAGCTCCTTTTGTTGAAGTGGGATTGGGTCGAGAAGTTGGAATTAAATCTGGTAAGTTACCCAGATGAGAGAAAGAGTGAGCAAGCCGGTTAGAAACTTCTGTAGCAGTCTGTTCGGCATTCAGGCGTGAGCCCTGAGCTGGACGTGGATTTTCAGCATCATCGGGCATTGTCTGGATGTCGGATTCTGGCCAACCTAGGGCAGTAATGGTGGGAACAGATGGAGTGAATTCAGAGGACATTTCTTGGGAACAACTGAGCGGTCCTCGTTTTTAAATCTTTATTTCTAAAGCAGGGCTGGGGTGGGCATCTTTGTGTGCAAATCTTTCTTCACTTATATAAGTTTCTCCAGAGCAGCAGAACCCGAAGTTTTTGATCTCAGGACCCCTTCACTCTCTCAAGAATCATTAAAGACCCCAAAGAGCGTTTCATGTTTGTGGGTTACATCTGCAGATAGTTACTGTATTCAAAATTAAAACAAAAAATTTTAAGTATTATTTTGTAAGTCAGACAAAACCACATACCATACGATCTCACTAATATGGGAACTCTTAAAACAACAACAAACTCATAGAGAAAACAGATTGGTGGTTTCTAGAGGCAGGAGGTCGGGAGTAGGGGTGGATGAAATGGGTGAAGATGGTCAAAGATATAAGCTTCCAGTTATAAAATAACTGATGTACAGCGTGGTACTATAGTTAATAACTCTGGTATATTAGAAAGTTGCGAAAAGAGGAGATCTTAAAAGTTATCACAGGGGGAGAAAAACATAACTATGTTTGGTGAGGGATGTTAACTAGACTTATTGTGGTGGTTATTTTGTAATCTACACATAAGTCATATTGTAACATGAAATGAATATAAAGTTATATCCATTATATCTCAGTAAAAAAAGCAATAATTGAAAAATATGTTGTTTTACTTAATAGCCATATAACAATAATAAACTCCATTACATTTTACCTGAATAGCATATTTTATATGAAAAAATAACTTTTTTCCAGAATATCAAAATTAATGAAAAGAGTGATATTGTTTTATATTTGCGCAAGTCTCTCTAATGTCCGACTTCCTAGAAGACAGCTGGGTTCTCACATCTGCTTCTGCATTGTCCGTTGTGATATATTGTTTTGATTGAAGTATATGAAAAAAAATCCTTTACATGCAGTATTGAAGACATGGAAAAGAATGAGTATTTTAATAGCCTTTTCAAATAATTATGGATATGAAGTATCTGAAATCATATTAATGAACTTTTATACTCTGTTAGATTAAAATCCACTGGCCTATCTTATTTTCGAATGACTCATTTACCAACGTATGAGTTTGCAACATCGTATACCGATCGTTTGGAAAAATATTGGTTCGCTGAGTTATATAAATCTTCCAAATGTTGATGTTTCATTATATCAAAAAATCACACTCATCGACATCACCACCGTTGTCATCATCAGAAAAGTTTAAAATAAAGCTCCTTCTGGAACGTACAGGATTTTCCAAACTGTAACTTGCACCTAAAAGCTCAAATGTTATCATTAGCAACACATCCTGCCAGTTTTTTTCCTCGACACGATAGGCTTACAACATTGATTTTCAGGATGTGCCAGATACCCAAGTCTGAACGACCAGTTTGCCAGCCCCACTTTGAAGTGATTTTCCATGAAAAAAAAAGGCTAGTGAAGCACACAGCTCAGCCCCCTGAGGGCTTCTTAAGACGGCCTTTGTGCCCCGGCGCGGGACAGACATGCTTTGTGTGTGTGCTCCCTTCCGCTTCATCACACAGAGGACTTAAAAGATGAGTTCTTAAGGGTCGAGGGTTAATAGAATTAATAATTCTTAATGCGGGACATGCTTAAGTGAAACCTGTTTTTAACCTCAAGGGTGTGGCTGTGAGGAATGAGGGGGCCACCGCTGTGGTTTGGTGCCACTGCCTTGTTTTGTGCAGCCGTCCACACGACGAACCAGGCAGGTAACTTCTTAGTGCTCTTATGAAAAGTGGTTTTGACCTCATAGACTTCTGAATGGGTCTCAGGAACCCACAGGCATTCACAGATCCCACTCTGAGAACTGCGGCCCTCGGGTGGACACTTAGAAGCCAATCTGCCGGGTCTAAGTGCCACACCCTTTAACGTTACCAGAGATTGCCAAGTGCTTCTTAGCAGCGCATGAAAGAATTTCCTCACATCCTAACACTGGGAGGTAGTACTCCACTTTAAATGTAGGCCAGTCTGATGGGTATCAAGTGGTATCTTGCTTTTAATTTATATGTTCTTATTACTCATGAATTTGAACATCTCATCATAAATCTGTTAGTCATTTTTACTACTTCTTACATAAATAAGTTTGCTGTCTATATACTTTGGCCTGTTTTTCTTTTTGACTATAATCTTCTTGATGCGTAAGTTTTTCCACATGCTGACTACTAATACTTTGTATTGTGGTCAATTTCTGGGCTCTCTGTTCTGTCCCACTGATCTCTGTGTCTCTTCCTCTACCAGTCCCACGTCATCTTGATTATTACAGCTCTGTAATTCACCTTTCCATAAAAATTTAGAGTAAGCTCGTCTTTGTCTACGAAATACCTTGCGTTAAATCTATAGATTAATTTGGGGAGAACTGACAAGTCTTGTAATCCATGAAAATGGTATATCTCCATTTATTTAGATCTTTTAAAATTTATCAGCATTCTGTAATTTTCAACATCCAGATCCTATATGTATCTTAAGTGTATACCTAAACATATCATTCTCCTTGAAGCAATTATAGAAATGGTATTATGTTTTTAATTTTGGTTTCTGTATGTTTATTTTTAGTATATGGAATTGCAGTTGCTTTTTCTGTATTGACCGTGTATACTGAAACCTTGCTAAAATCACTTATTAGTTCCAGTAGTTTATTTGTAGATTTCTTTGGAATTCTACACAGACAGTTATGGCATCTGCAAATAGAAACAGTTTTATTTCTTCTCTTCCCATTGGTATGTCTTTTATTTCTTTTACTTGCTTTATTGCAGGGGCTACATCTTCCAGTACTTTGTTGAATAAGAATGATGAAGGTTGATATCCTTGCCTTTTTCTTGATTTTAGGGAAAAAGCATATAGTCTTCCACCATGAGGTATGGTATTAGCTATAGGATTTTTGTAGACATTTCTTCTCAATTTGAGATTATTTTCCTCCTTTTCTAACTTGCTGAGAGTTCTTATCATGAATCTTTCCAGTGCTTTTTTCTGCTTCAATTGATATGATCGTATCATTTTTCTTCTTTAGTCTGTTGATATGGTATATTACATTGATTTTGAAATGGTGACCACCTTTGCATTCCTAGAAAATATTCACTTGGTTATGGTGTTTAATTCTTTCTATACATCTTGGAATTTGGATTACTAATATTTTACTGGGTATATTTTTAGGTTCCTGAGAGATATTGGTCTGTAGGGATTTTTTGTGTGTGGGGGGGTGGGGTACTGTCTTTTGTTTAAGTATCAGGATAATAGTGGCTTCATAAAATGAGTTAGGAAATGTTACTTTCCTCTTCTGTTTTCTAGAAGAGATTGTATAGAATTTTCTTTAAATGTTTGCTAGATTTCTCCAGTTGAAACCATCTGAGCTTAGAGAATTTATTTTTGTTAAAATCATAAATTCAATTTCTTTAATGATATAGGACTATTCAGATGATCTGTTTCATCTTTATTGAGTTCTAATAGTGTGTGGTTTTAAAGAATTGCCCCATTTCTTCTAAATCGTCAAATTTATAAGGGTAAAGTTGTTCATAATTATTCTCTTGTTAATCTTTTAATGGCTATAGTATCTATAGTGATAACCCTTATTTTATTCCTGCTATTGATGATTTGTATCTTCTCTTTGTCAGTCTTACTAGCATCAAGTTGATTTTATTGATTTTTCTCCAGAGAACGAGGCTTTTGTTTCATTGGTTTTTCTCTATTTTTTGTTTTCCTATTTTCAATGTCACTGATTTCTGATATTACATTTATTTCCTTCCTTTTGCTTGCTTGCTTTGGGTTTATTTTGCTCTTTTTCTTCTTCCTTGAAGGCGGGACTTAGATTATTGAAACCTTTCTCTGTTACGATGTAAGCATTTAGTTCTGTAAATGTCCCTCTCTGCACTGCTTTAGCTTTATCCTAAACATTTTGGTAGGTTGTATTGTCATTTTCGTTCAGTTCTATGTATTTTTTAATTTCCTTTGAGACTTCCTCTTTGATCTATGGATTTCTGAGAATTCTGTTGTTCGATTTTGATGTATTTAGAGATTTGCTATTGATTTCTAGTTTCATTCCATTATGATTGGTGAACACACTGTATGATTTCAACTCTGTAAAGGTTCTTGAGGTTTTATGGCCGTGTGGTCCATCTTGGTGAATGTGTGTGTGTGTGTGTGTGTGTGTGTGTGTGTGTGAAATTTTAAGTGGAGTCTTTTTATATGCCAGTTATATCCTATTGATTGTTATTCAGATTTTCTAAATCCTTGCTGATTTTCTTTCTAGTAGTCTATCAGTTGATGAGAGGGGTGCGAAAGCTCCCAATTATGATTGTGGATTTGTCCATTCTTCCTTAAAATCTGTCAGTTTTTCTTGATGTATTTTGAGGTTCTTATTTGGTACTTATTTATTTAGGACCTTTATATCTTCTTAGTGGATCGATCTTATATTATCATGTAATATGCCTCTTTGTCTCTATATTTTCTTTGCTCTGAAGTCACTTTATTGGATATTAATATAGCCACTCTTTTTTTTTAAGTTAATGTTTGTACAGTATATCTTTTTCAGTCCTTTTATTTTCAGCCTAATTATGTCATTGCAAACAGCATCTAGTTGGGCCATATTTCTTTATCCACTCTGTCAGTCCTTTTGACTGGTGTATTTGGACCATTTACATTTGATAATTATCAATATGTTAAAGCTTAAGTCTACCATTTTATTTGTTTTGTTTATATCCTCTGGTTCTTGTTCCTCTGTTTCTTTTTCTTTGCCTTCCTATAGGTTATTCGAACATTCTTTTAGGATTCCATCTATATTTATTTAGGTTTTCATGACGGTTGCTCTGGGTATTACGATACGAATGTGTGATTTACCAGTCTATTGGTATGAACGTTTTACCACCCCAAGCAACCTCACTTCCATTTAGGTCCCTTTTCCTTCTCCACTTTTAAATATCATTATCTTGAATATCTGATGGTGTTATAATTTTTGTTTCAGTCATTTAAGTAGATTTATAAAACTCATAAGGAGAAGCATATCGTATACAGTTGACCCTTGAACAACACGGGTTTGAAGTGTGTGGGTCCACTTATATGCAGATAGTTTTCAATGAATATGTGAAGTACTGTAAATGTATTTTCTCTGCTTTATGATTTTAACATTTTCTTTTCTCTAGCTTACTTCATTGTAAGAATACAGTATATAATCTGTGTTAATTGACTATGTTATCTGTAAGGCTTCTGGTCAACAGTAGGCTGTTAGTAGTTAAGTTTTTGGGGAGTCAAGAGTTATATGTGGATTTTTGACTGAACAGGGGGTTGGCCCCTCATCTCCCCATTGTTCAAGGATCAAATGTATATCAAAATTTCTACCGTTTCTATTGTTTGTTCTTTCCTCCTGATGCTCTAAGATTCATTATTATTTCTGTTCTGTTTGAAGAATTTTCTTTGGCTAATCTTAAAGGTATGTCTACTAGCAACAAATTCTTCTGGTTTTCATTTGCCTAAGAATGTCCTTATTTCTCCTTCATTCCTGAAGGATAGTTTCACCAAATAAAGAATTCATGGTTGATAGTTTTCTTTCAGCACTTAAGAAAATGTGCTACTTCCTTCTGGCCTCTGTGCTTTCAGATGAGAAATCTGCTGTCAGATGAGTTGGTATTCTATAGGTAATGCATCATTTCTCTATGTCTACTTTCAAGATTTTGCTTCATCTTTATTTTTTGGAAATTCAGCTATGATGTCTTGGAGTGGATTTCTTTGAGTTTATCCTGTTAAGGTTTACTCAGCTTCTTGAACCTATTGTGTGTGTTTTGCCAAATTTGGGGAGTTTTCAGCTATTATTTGTTCAAATACTCCATGTTTTCTCATTTCCTTCTGGGACACCAATGAAGTGTACGTTGGATCTTTTGTTATTGTCCCACAGATCCCTGAGACTTAATTCATTTTATTTTTCAGTCCGTTTTTTCTCTTTTGTTCAGACTGGGTCAGTTCTACTGAAATCATCAAGTTCAGTGATTCTCTCCTCTGTCAGCTCTACTCTACTATTAAACCCATCCAGTGAGTTATTTATTTAATATCTCGTAAATTATTTTTTAAGTTGAAAGTCTTTATTAAAGCTTAAAGTTTAGGTCTTAAACTCATCTCTAATACTAAGCTGCTAATACAGCAGAATAGAGAATCACTTTAGCTTAATGCCTCTAATTTCTTAATGTCTAAAAAAAAGTTGTAATGAATCAGAAGCACTCAAAAGTCAGATAATCCATCCGTATGGAACTGTTTTTTTTCTGCTGAAATCCTAGCGATGGCATGCACGGGGGTCTAGCCTCCTCAGCCGTATAATTCAAAGATATTGTAGTTTGAATTAGATACAAACCTCATAGGCCACCACAACTATTGAAACACCCCAGTTTCTTGTATGGAGGCATACCAGTGATTAAATCAATGCCACTTTTTCATCCCTTTTGATTTTGATAGCTTCAGATCTTCTGTTATTCATATATCTACATTTTGTTGCAGTACCAGTGCCTTTCTCAAGCCTCTAAAACAGCTTCTGAATTTTATCCAATTTGGATTTAAGCTGATGCAATTCTTACCTTGTGCCAAGAAGATGCTAGATATTATACGGTATCTTTTAGTTGGGAGAAGGCTGTCTTTTAACCCTTAGCACTCCTATTTCTGCAAAAACAATGAATCTACTTTGACCACTTTTCCATAAGTCTGGACTCATCACTCATCCCAAGGAAAGCTTTCCTTTTACAGCATTCTGCTTCTTCAGATCTTTATGCAGATCATTCACTAGCATTTAGGCTAAGGTTACAACCCCATGCCCTTCTCGATCTCTACTCAACATACTCTATGGGGCTCCGAATCGGACTGTCAAGAGAGAAGCAAGAGTTATTGCTTTTTGCTCTAACAGAAGTTATGGTGTAAGTCACAGGTCAAAACGTTAGCTTAAATGCATGGATGAGATTTGTTCTAGGAGGTATTTACCTGACGTTACCTTTGTTCTTTAGAACTCCAGTGGTAAACTAACTGACTTCCTGAGCTTCTACACACTCCCCTCCACAGTCATGCACCACCCTGCTCACAAGAGCCTCAAAGCTGCCTACTCATTCTACAACGTTCACACGGAGACGCCCCTGCTGGACCTCATGAGTGACGCGCTCATCATAGCTAAGTCGGTAAGCAGCTTGCTCTTTTTTGTGCTATGTGTTTCTCCAAATATGTGTATCAAAGTATATAAAGCATCTTACTGTATTTTACATCTTACTGTGGAATTCACTGGAGGTATTTTTTACTGTCGACCATGAGTCAAAGGAAAAGTTTTGATAAGAGTTTCTTTCAAAATGTTAGTGGCCCTTTTCATCATTAATTCTACTGCAGTTTAACCAAAAAGACATGTTGTAAACATTAGAAATTTTAACCCTTATAAGAATACATAAAATCCGTAAGTACTATAAGAAAAATACATGATTCTACGACACAAGAAAAATACATGAGTATTTGCCTTACAGTGAATAATTAGCAACAGTAAGTTTTTTCATTTATCTAAGTCGTCTCTGAATTTTAAAGGTAAAGGAATTTTATTTCTAAAATTAAGGGGATTATTGTTAAAATTTACAGAATTTAAAATGAAAGGAATTAAATTCAAAATATGCCTTGCTATATTTGCATTATTTATCTTCATCCTCAGTGTAGTAGTCAGGATAATTGTTGAATTATTGCTACAAGTAAACATTTCCCTTTAAAAAGAAACTCAAATAAGCTGACAGATACATTTCGACGTTATTATTGTCGAATAAGAGAAAATATTGTTAATGAGAAATTGGGAACAACACATCCAAAGTGTCTTCCTTGCATTTATCTAGTGTTAGATCATTAAAAACATTTTTTAAAAAATCTATTACTGTTGGATCCCAAAAATCAACATTATCCTGATTCTTTGATCCTACTACTAGTTTTCAACTAGTTCCCCCACCACCAAAAAGGCCTGTAATAAGTTATTCAAGGTAAAAACTCTGAGAAATCAAAATTTAAGTGCTTCATCTATATCACATTTTGAATAGTATTATCTAACATTAAAAGAAATTAGATTTTTACTATTAAAATTTTACTAAATTTACTTCCCAGCATCAGCCTGAGACAGGTATACTATTTAAAGTTTTTAAAACTTCAACTGAGTCAGAACTTAGAAAGTTCTTGACATGAAGCCACCTAGCCAACTGTTCTTGCTAAAATAAGGACAAAGGATTTTCTGAAATCTTAATAGATTATGTCAGTGTTAGCCAGCATACTATTTTTTGATTTAGCATTTCTGGATAATCTTGCTAACTCCATCAGATTCACTGCTAGTTGTATAAGACATTTTTGAACTGAATTCTTAACCTATACTATAGATTGCTGACATTAAACCTTAATACAAATGCAGGTTATTATGAGAGGAAATGAGTGTTATACTGAAATACAGACTATGGAAAACACTCTAATCCTTTGAAATTTTAAATGTTAAATCCTTTTTACATTGGCAGAAAGGATTTGATGTATTCAATGCATTAGATTTGATGGAAAATAAGACATTCTTGGAAAAACTCAAGTTTGGTATAGGAGATGGCAATTTACAATATTACTTGTACAATTGGAGGTGTCCAGGAACAGATTCTGAAAAGGTAAGAGAAGTTAATATGCCCCTTGTAAACTTAATAAATTTACCTAGGAAATTCCATACTTGCTTCCTTTAAGGACTGTTGAGATTTTTAGTGGCTTTTTAAACATACAGATCTATTGTACTACATTTTCTTATTTACCTATTCTTACTATTCCATTTCTTCCCACCCTTTAGGTTGGACTTGTATTACAATAGGGGGCTATTTCCATTTATAGAACTCTGACGCCGTCATTTGTTAATATTCCATTGAATGATTCCTGGAACTGCCATTCCAAAGAAGAATAAAAGCACAACTTAAGTGAAATCGATGCAGTTGGTAACAATCAGAAAAGATGGGGGAAAAAAAATTCATGTGACCAGTACTACATATTTCTAGCTAGAACGTTAACATTCTTCCTTTCTTTTTTTATCACCGTTTACCTATTTGTAGGAGGGATGAAAGGGCACAAAGAGCACATTCCTCTAATTTTCAGACTTTTGGCTATGTCTCGGTGAAGAGGAGGTATTTTTCCATTCTCTAGAAGAGGGACTTTTTTAAATGGAAGAAACAGAAGTCACAGAAACGTAAGAAAATCTTTGCTATTGTGTGGAGATAAACGGCTGCTTTTCTGTTTATTAAGTGATGGTCTGTTTGTCTGTGTAGCAGAATGAAGGATCCATTTGGGAAATTTTGACTCATATTACCTTGCCTGCTATCATTTATGGCATCGGCACTTCCGTAACTTGATGAATCATGGGTGTTTACATGTAGAGCAAGATAAAGATGTACTGGTGATGACTACCTTTATTTCTCCAGAAGCCAAGTTGCCAAATCAAGGGACACACACATTTGTACTTTAATTTTCAACAGGTCAGTAGACTGGCTCAAAAAGTTTTGTGCAAATAAGGGTGCTCTCGGAGATAGTATGCACCATGCTGACTAGGCTTTGCTGCTGCTGCTGCACAAACTCGTTTTTTTCTCAGCAACAGCGAGGATATGTGAGGAAAAGAAAATGAAACCTCTGAAGTCAAAAGAAATGCCCGGTGGAATTTAGTGCTATCAGGACATTGATAGTTTGAATGTTTTTCTTACTTATGCAAAATTGCACATATTCCTTTACGCTGACTTTAATTTATCATGAAAGCTGTCATATTAATGGAAAATGTCTTATTTGTAAATAAGTATGCATAATTTTGTTACTGGTGTTTTTATCTAGAATTTGAAAAACCAAGTTTCACGATGTACATATATATGTATATATTGCCAGTAGTCCGAGTTGAAAAGAGATGCTGAATGAGGCCACATAAATTGGCCATGACTCAAATACCACAAAATTGATACTTCTTCCTGCCTTTCCTCTTCCAGTGCCTAGGCTGTTCAGTCCAGAGAAATTTAATTATTTTAGACAACATGATGATGCTTTTCCTTCATGTTGTAAGTGGTCAAATGAAACCAATCATATCTTACACCAATCATATCTAGCAAGAGCTAGCAAACTGTGGCCCATCATCTAAATCCAACCTATAGCCTGTTTTTGTACAGCCTGCAAGCTAAGGGTGGTTTTTACACTTTTGAGTGGTTGGAGGAAAATAATAACATTTTGTGTCATGTGGAAACTGTATGAAATTCAGATTTCAGCATCCATAAATAAAGTTTTATTGGAACACGGCCATGCTCATTCATTTATGTGTTGCCTGTGGCTGCTTCACACTACAAAAGGCAGAGTTGAGTTGTTTCGACAGAAACTGTGTGAACCAAAAGACCTAACTTAATTGCTGTCTGGCCCTTTACAGAAAACAGTTGTTGAGCATGATTTACACTAAGGAGCTGAAAGCCACGCCTGTAGCTTGTCATTATGCTCAAGACCAACCCAAAGCCACGGTATCCCTGAGACTACCAGCAGAGGGCGCGCATGGGCCCTGCAAGTAGAGCATAATTTAGTCCGGGCTGTTTTTTTGGTCCGGGCTTCTTGAAGACAAATAGGGAGACGTCCCATTTAGGATGATTCAAACCCAATCACATTATTGTTCTTAATAGAAGATGAAAGGCTTCGAGAAGCAAAACTGAACCAATTCACTGAAACATTTTTTTTCAGATACCAGCATTAAGTAAATGAGATTTTAACTTCATTTGGAGCCAAGGCTCTAGTTGAAAAATTATGTTCCATTCATTTTTATGGCACGAAGTCGTGCAAAGTAGGTTTTCAAATCATTGCAGAATTGTCAGTCCAAAATTTTATTATACGCTTACCTCCTGATGAAACTGTGGCACTGTTCCTTTATTCATTTATAAACTTCGTTCCTGAATTTATCTTTCATTTTATTAATAACTAGAACATCTGCCTCTATAAGATTACCCAATGCACATTTCAAAATAATAAAACTGCTTGTGTTTAAGTAGCCGTTAGAACTAAATTTCAATGTCATGTTTTCCATATTCAAAAACACATCTGTCCTGCATCCCTTGTCAACGCTCTATTTTCTATTTCATGAGGTATCCTTTGCCTTTTGTGTGTGTGTGTGTGTGTGTGTGTGTGCCAAGATGTCATTCAGTGAAATTTCAATGAGTGGAGGAGGCATAATCCAGAATTTAGGATGAAAATAGACTTTGGCGATGCTTCTCCTTAAATTAGAGAAAGTAACTTTTCCAAACTCACACGAAGTAGCAGACACTTGAACACAAAGAGCCTTGATTATGCTCCATTTACCAACATGAAGGATGCGGGTCATTGCAGATCCACCTCTGAGAACCCAGGCTCCTTAGTTAATTTGTTATTCTCTTCCCACCTCATTTCACCTAAGTACTAGCATGCTTTGCATGTTAAATTTCCAAGGGAAACAAGTTAACCCTATAAAGGGGTGAATTCTAACTAGTCGAAACACTTTATCTGGCTTTTTCTGTGTCAAGCCTTTCTTCCAAGCCTATGCTTAAGCCCAACTACAAAGAAAGTCAAATCAATAGGAAAAAAAAGTGTTCCTGAAGACAGTGTATTTATTGCTTGGCATTTAGTACCTTTCCTTTAACTTATAACATATCTGCAGTCCAGTTTCACCTACCCTGCTAACTAGAACCATGTTTATTGTGGCACATTTTCCAAGATTGATAGATGTTACGTGCTGTAGGATACAGATGTTCTTGATCACAGCATTGTACCAGCCTTTTAAAAAGTGAATTTATACATGCATGGACATTAGTTTCAATAAACTTGTTTTGATATGCATTTCTGAATATTTTCTGCAGTGTTTTAAGCTTCAGCATATCTGTGCTGTAAAAGGAGTCTTACACATTTGAAAGTATCTGAAGAATATATGTAAAAGTAACTGATTTTATTAGTTTCAAAGCTTTTTTACAAGGTGTGATTTTCCAATCATATGAAATGACAAGTTTATACAAGATTACTTTGAAGCAGCTTTTTTACTTTTGGGTGGTTTCCTTTTTTTATTAGGGTTTGGAATCAGTTTCTTTATTTTAAGGGGTTGTAACACTACAGTCCGCTGACCTTCAACAAGCTTCCTCTTATGCTTAGAGAAGTCTTCAAAGGAAGTTGCCAGAATCTCTTTGTCTTGGCTTTCCAAAGATTCAGTCTCTGAATTTTCCCTGGAGTCTTCGAGTCTGTCTTGAAGCCATGGGACATTTAGACTGGGAACTCTGGGAATTATAGCATTTACTTCATCGACAAAGTCGGTGGTGTCCTTTCTGAATCCCAAGGCCAGGACACATTTTAAGCCAATGACAGGCGCGATTCTCTCGCTGAGACGAGGAACCTGACAAGCAGGAACCATTCTGCTTAAACTTAACTGAATCAGGTGTGAGGTGATGATGGCAGGCTTGGCTGACTTACACACCAGGACTAAAAGCAGTTCGTCCCTTTCCAGAGCCCTGGTGACTTCGTTGACGCCAATGGCAAGCTGCCTCCTGGCGTGGACCGGGGTCCACCCTGCCACCTGTTGGGCGTCTTCTGGCTGCTTCTCCTTCAGATCCTCACTTGCATCAACATCTGTGCTACATCTGTCCCTGCTTTGTTTTTTTAAAAAAGGCTGCTTTTTCTTCCTCCTCTTATCCTCAATCTTCTTAAGACCAATAGATGTGAATCTGTCTTCGAGTGTCTGTAAGAAGAAGTGTATGTCCTCGCGCTCCAGAGCGCTCCAGCAGATGGTGTATGGGTTGTTCAGTGAAGTCTTCACAGTCAAAGGCCTTGTCTTCCGGACAGAGCCCCTCCCTGGTGCCTGAGGAGCTGCGGCCATCCTGAAAATCCTTCATCGTGAAGCAAAACAACAAGGAAAATGTGTGTTAACTAGCAACGCATGTCTTAAGACTATCCCGGGTGTACTAGTTCTGATTCTGGATAGGCTATCTCAAGCCTGATTACAGAAAGACCAGTTAGGTGACCACACACTTAACTTCTCTCGTAAGATTAAGTAATTTATTTTCCCCATTTTTTTATGATTTTGTCTTTATTCATATACAAGTAATATGAGTGTTCTGCATTATTGAAATCACAGTGAAATCTTATTTATTTCATTTATTAAAAATATTCCATGTTTCTACTTGTTCATAATTATTCATCCTTTCAATGACTGTATGACGTTAATCTTATAGATTTGTTACTATTTTGAAATAGCTCTCCAGTTAGGGTTCCATTCATTCATTCATTCCACAAATATTCACTGAGAACTTCCAGTATGCACACAGTGTTTAGGCACTGGGGTTCATCAGTGACAAGTCCCCATGTCCACCCACAGAAGTCCCCATGTCTGCCTGCATGGAGCTCACAATCTATGAGGGCCCCAGAAGCCTCTGCCATTTATAATTAACCAGGTGTGATACTTTCAAAGAACCGTTACAGTACTATATGCACATTATTGAAAACTCAAACAATGCTTTCATTCTATGCCCTTTTGTAAGCCTCCCTCCCTGGACCGAGCTTCTTGTGTATCCTCCCTAAAGCATCTGATACACAGCAGGTGGACAGCCCCCCTTTCCATGGTTATTCCACGCTGATTGCTCCTCCAGCCAGCAATTTGATGACAACTACGGAAACTTTGTAATGAAACTTAGAGAGATTAATCCATTAAGAAAAAATAACCCGAAGGATCCTTACTGGGAAAATGTTATAAAGCACTGGTTTAGGGGGCATATGCTGTTTCTTCTGCCCAGAGGCAACTGCATATTCCTTTCTCATCCCTAAGTTTTCTTCTTCATCATCTTCCTAAGCTCAGCTAAGGGCCGTAGGGACCCACGTGGCAAAACTCAGGTAAAACAAGCCAGCGCTAGAGGAGTCTGGAGGTGGGAACTGTCCCTATTTCCAGGGGACCAGTTTCTCATTCTAGATGTCCCCTCATTCCAGGTCATCTATCCCACCGAGGCTTGCCCTCCCGGAAAGGCCCCATGCACGATTAGTTCTCCTCACCAATTCAACTCCTACATACTAGGCTGGCTGCTGATGCAAGCGAGCAAGTGCCTCTGTGGAGTGTGTCAGAATTTATAAGACACTTTCTCCATGTATTACTGAGCCTCACAAAATACCTGTCATTGCCCAATATGTGATTAAGGAAACAGACTCCAATCAAATAACTTGCTCAAAGTCACAGCTGGTTTCCAAATCTAAATTCTATGCTCTTCCGACGCTGGCAGCACCTTTAACCTGTTAAAACATACAGATGGTTGGTCCCTATAAAACAGGGCCACACTCGTAAAAAGCTGTGAACCTGATAAAGACCAGAAGTAGGGACCGTGAGTATGGAACAGGGAGCCTTTCTACTCTGGACAGCCCTGAGAACTGGTCTCCCAACCTCTACGGGTCCCCAGTATTCTTTCCAAGTCACCTTCTTAAAGAAAACCAAAATTCTGCTCCTTGGGGTAACAGCAGACCTTGTTCATGTCAGTACCGCCCACTTCCAGAGATTCAGTATCTACTGCCTTCACCGTAGCTCCAGGGCACAGCCTTCCCGAACTCCCATTATCTCCATGCTCCCCCAAGCACAAGGGTGCATGGCAGAGGCTGCCATCAGGTTGGAGGACAGAGCTCCTGCCAAGCTGCAAGTCAGTTAACGTGTCAGTGTTCAAATAACAGAAAATAAATACTGAAATAAGGACTTACCGTTATGTGCTCTGGAGGGGGAGCCAGGTAGGCATTTAACTCCTCCCGTCTTCAGAATCTAGTGGGGGAGACAAGAGCCAAGAAGTTCGGATAAGCAGAATCTTATGCCCTGTAATCCGAACACAAAGTCCTGACTGGTAAGGAGAAGTAGCAGCTTCAGGGGAGTAAAACAAAGCCTTGTTGCAGTGCCTTTTGAGCTACTGCCTATAGGATCAAGTGCAAACTCTAAGATGACATACAAGGCCCTCCACGCTCTGCCCCCATCTCCTTAGAGGCCCCGCCGTGCACGTTATTTCGCACTGCTGAATCGCATACTACTGAATGAGGCCACTATCTCACCACATCTTTATACACATTCCCTCTCTGCAATACTACTCCCACCCTCAGCGCCAGCTTTCCTACTTCCACAAGTATTTCTGGATGATCCATGATGCACCAAGCCATAAAGTATTACAGAATAAAAAGTCTCTGGCTTCACTGAGCTTAGAATCCATGAGAAAGGCATATCAGCAGGTAATACGATACTATGTGCTGCACATTCAGGTCAGAGAAACACAGAATTCTAAGGGAACATATAGCAGAAGCCCGGTTTAGTTGAGGGAATTTGGCAGGGCCTCTTAGAGGAAGCTATCTTTTAACATATATCTGAAGAATGCTTATCAAAGGAAGCAGGAAGTGGAAAGAGTATCCAGGGAACAGCCTTAAAGGAAATGAAATAAGTTCAGTGTCATTGGGGTAGAGATGCTAGAGAGAGTGGTGAGGTATGAGGAAAGCAGGTAAGGACCAGACAGTGAAGGTCCCTGCAGGCCTTACAGTGGGAAGCAATGAACGTCTCAAGCAGAGGAGTGGCATGATTACGAAAGCACTGCAGTAAGATCTTTGGCCTGGAAAGGTCTGCAAGGGTCCTTTGCCAAGAGTGGAAGCAGCAAAGTAGTCCCGGAAAGAAATGATGGCGGCATGCACTAGAGTCGCCGCAGAGGGTATGGACAGAAATACACGCTAGCTGAAATAATCAAGAAGGGAACATTTACCCAATTGTGATCAACTGGGAGTAAAGCAGACGAATGACTCAGAGATGCCTCCGTTTACGGATCCGGTAGCGGAGGGGAGAGCTCCAGTTCCCAGAGGCTGCAATCCTGACCCGGAGTTAATCCCTCCCTTTGTATGCGGCCCCTCTACCCAGTGCCTTCGTACCTCACCACTTAGCACAAGCGATTGTAGTTACTACGTGGTCCGTCTCCCCTTCTAGGCTGTGGTGTACCGAAGGGCCAGGCTGGGGCTTTAGTATTTCCTGTAACCAAAGGATGCTCAACTCCAGGCAGAGCGCGGGGCGTGAGCCAAGACCCGGAGGCCGGAAAATGGGCCCGTCCGGACGGTGGCGGCCGGGGAGGCAGGCGTCTGGGGGCGGCCTGGGGCCTCCAAACTCCACCAAGTCCCAGCCACGATCCCACCCGGGGTGGGACCCTCCGGCTCACGGGCCCTGCTCCCACTCACGATGGCGACGGCTCCACGTGCGCCCCCGTGCCCGTGCGCGCCGCCCTCGCCCTCCCCGGCCCCGATTTCCAAATGCTCGGGGAACTTCTCATTTCCTCATCCTGCGTTAGCTCACTCGCCGCGGAGAAGGGTTACTCACTGCTTCGCGCGGCCCGGAAACGAGGCCCCACGTATAAAATCTCCGAGCTGTGTTTGGAGCCAGGGCGGCGACTCTGGACAGGGCCCTACCGCAGCAGTGCGCAGGCGCGCCGCAAAGTCGGTCTCGCGTGATCTCACGGTTGCTACGGTAACTTGCAGCTGCCTGGCTGGACTGCCTGGTTTGGGGGCCGGGCTAAGGAAGGTTGGTCAGCTCACCTGTCACCCTCTCTCTCCCTTCTGACCTAATTTCTACTTTTCAGTGCCCGGCAGCCTTAGCCATCTCTCTCTCCCCGCTTTTCTGTATTTGGCTTGCCTAAGGGGCGCAAAACTCTAGCCCCGGTCCCAGTGCCCCCAACTCCATGGAATCCCTGTGGGAATCCCCAAACGCCGTGAAAATAAAGATAAATGGAGGATAAGGAGTGCTTGGAGGAAAAAGCATGTTTGCAGACAACAGTGTAGGCAATATTGAGCCCCCTGAAAGAGAAGGAGAGTAAAGGCTGCTTTGAGTTCTGCGACAGTAGTTAAGAAAACTCTTCCAAATGGCTGTTGTGGTGACACCAACTAATGGAGACTAACGGCCACGAATGGGGTCGCTAGGATGTCATGGACAATTGTAAACCAGCTGAAGAACATGTTCAAGGTCAGGCATCAGAATCTGTTGATTTACGCTTGGCAAGAACTTAGAAGACAGTAGGTTACTTCTGAGCTAATGAGCCTCCTCCCTCCCCACCCCGTTTCTTTTTCGGTCTAACAGCCGCCCCGCCTTCCTTTTCCTCTTCTAAATATCTTTTTCTCAATCTCGTCACGGCTCCTTTTGTTTCTCTCCACCCCGTCTAGTTTCTGTACTTTCCATTTTCATCACCTGCACGTACCTAACTGCCCATAAAGAAAACAAACAAAAAAAAAATCTGTGATGTTTTTTATCAAAGATGATTGCAGGCTACACAAGGTAAAGTACAAGATGAATTTTAAAATCACAATCAGAAAGATTAAAAAGAACGCAGTAATGGTGAGTTTGAGTGTAACAACAGTCTTTGTTTCATAAAATGAATCCTGTTGCTTCATGGAGATGAACTGTAAACATGCAGTCCTAGAGTAGTCTTAGATCTAGCATTGAAGCTGTAAGATAAATAGAAAACATATGTCTAATTGAAATGCTAGAAATGTGTGTAAGATTTGGTCCCCTTAAGGTTCCAGATTTACAGTTCCATATTGTGTAGTTAGAGTTATGGCATCAGTTTACATTTGCTCGGTAAAGATTACCTTCTGTTACCTTTCAGGGCTCTGGAAGGCTGGCTAGGTAGGAATCCTAACTTCATCACTAATTAGGCATGTTAATTAGCAAGCTAATTAACCCTCTATGAAGTGATAAAAATAGTAACTGTCGTGAGGATTAGAAAAGATAATCTGTGGAAGATGCTTAGCACAGTCCCCGGCACATAAAAAAATGCTCCATAACAATAACTGGGATGAATCTAATGACAACCTGAATTAAGAATTAAGTTAATAAAAATTAACGGTAGCCTCTATGATTTTAGTGCTTCTGTTCTAGTTTAAGACTAGTCATATAATTTCCACAAGAATCTTGCTAAAATGAATACATTGCAAAGATAATTTTTCTCCCATGAATATCACACAAACGTTATAATAAAGTAAAAAAAAAAAATTTTTCCCTTGACTCAATTACCTCAAAACACATTTCCTTTCAAAATTGTTTCACATTTATGTGTGCATTTGTGTTGTTAAAATAATAATATAGATTAAATTTTGTGTAGTGATTTCTGTTCCATATAACGTTTTGCCATGTTTCTTAAACATAGTCTTTAAATTATCACCTTAACTCATATATTTGGTATCCTATACTGAAAGATCAGCTTTACTTTTTAATGACAGCTATTATTTTACCCTTTAAAACTCAGTTTGGTCTTTGACTAACAAAGCTTTTTTTTTTTTAGTATTAACTCTAGAATTGAACTACTGTTAGATATATACACATGCCATGATATAAGAGCAGTTTAAGATACTTGGTGATAATTCATGTCATTAGCCACAGTCCTCTGATGAACTAAATGAAGCCCCAACAATTAAGTGTGTCAATAGAACAATAGAAGAATATAAGAGAATTTATTGACAGATTCTTCTTTCTCTTTATGGCATCCTAATCTTTGCAAGCTGTTGTTGTCAGTGCAGTCTAAACCAAAAGGCCTGAGACCCAGGGGGGTTGATGGTGTGCTTCTTAGTTTGAGTGCCAGAGAAGATGAGATGAGATGTCCCAGCCAAATCTGTGAGGCAGGAAAAATGGGACAAATTCTTCCCTCCTCTCCTTTTTGTTCTATGCAGGCCATGGATGGACAGGTTGATGCCCACCCATTGGGGATGGGTCAACTCTACTGAGTCCACCCATTCAACTGCTAATCTCATTCAGAAACACTGAGAAATAATGTTTAAGCTGGGTACCCCATGGTCAGTCAGGTTGGCACATAAAATTAACCACCACAGTGTGACTGTTCTTATATCATATGTAACAATAACAATTGTTACACAGACAGTAATCAGTTACTAAGAACAAACTAATTATGAGCTACAAAATCAAAGAACGGCCTTTGAGTCTGCTATTGAAAGCTCCGCTAGGTAGGACTGTATTATACTCCAAAGAGGCAATATAAATGTGAGGCATTTCAAGTAGTTAAGCAAGCCGTAAACAACAGCGTGGTGGCAGTGCCACACATCCATAAATAGCACCACTAAGGAGAAAAAGAACCTAATTGGACTCAGACCATTTATTATACTTACACGACAGCAAAAGCAAGATCAACGTGATGTCTCTAGTCACAGAGGTCAGATAAACATAGGTTTATGCGTGGTGGGTCACCTTGCATTGACACACCAACTTTAAAACTCAGCCTAGCAATTTCAGAGATATGCAGAAGCCAGCAACTAGCTGTACCCTAAGGAGGCGAGGGGTGGGGGAGGCAGAGCAGAGAGGACAAGATGAACAGCCCTCCTCTCAGCCGAAACTGGGGAAATGAAAGGGAAACAGCTACATGGGAGTCTCCCACAAGACGGGGAGGCCTGGAGGAATCGCAGGGCGCTCTGCCCAGGCGCCGGTCAGACTGCAGTCAGGCCTGGCCTCCGTGGCCAGGTGGGGACGTGGGAGGTGGTCAGGGGGCCTTGGCAGAGCTGTCCTATTAAAAAAGATAAATTTGAAAGACCTTAAGTCAGATGGTAATAAGGTCAGTCTGAGACATCTTTTTTATTTTTAATAAATCATTTTTAACTTTTTTTTTTTTTTTTTTTTTAGGGAAAAGTCCTAATGTCAGGGGTTTCCAACCCCCAGGCCACAGACCGGTACTCTTAAGAACTGGGCCACAAGGCAGGAGGTGAGCAGCAAAGCTTCATCTGCATTCGCAGCCACTCTCCAGAGCTAGCATCACCACCCCAGCTCCACCTCAAATCATCAGGCATTAGAGTCTCATAGGAGAACCCGTCCCTGGTGCCAAAAAGGTTGGGGACCACTGCTTAATGTGATATGATGCTAGACTTTTGATTTTCCATAGGTCGTAAAGAGCCAGCACCAATTTTGGAAATAAAATGTCTATATGATATGAAATGGGCTGAAAGTAACTGTCAAAACATGCCATATGTATTTTACATATACAGGCCCTATAATTTTAGGATTATTTAAAGTATATATGTAAATTATATATAAAATATGAATTAAATTATCATAGAATTTTTTCTGAAGCAATATGAGAACAAGTGATTGAGAAGCATTTTTAAAATAGAAATGTACACATGTGTCTGTGTATCTGTAGTAGGTGAAAAAAATGTAAATAACATTTTATTTTGTTCAATAGTATTTATTGAGCATCTTTTATGTGCCAGGGAATGTGCTAGATGCTAGATATGTAAGAAGGGAGAAACGATTTTTCTTCCTTTCCTTCCTCCTTCCTTTCTTTCCCTCTCTCCTTTCCTTCTTTTTTATTCAACAGGTAACAGTATTTATTGAATTCTAAATGTTGAGGTTAAAGTAGTGAACCAGACAAAGTTCTGTTGCAGGAGACAGCCAACAAACCAAGTAAAATATGCAGAATGTCAGATCATGACATAAATAAAGCAGGGAAGGGAGGAAGGGGGCGCTGGGGTGGGGCGATAAAAGGCCTCCCTGAGAGGTGACATTTGAGCGAAGACCTGGAGGAGGTAAAGGACTGAACAGTGCAGACCCCTGGGAAAGAATGTTTGGAGGTGAAGGCCCTCAGGCAGGAGCGTGCATGCCTGTGAGACCCGCAAGGGGGCCCGGAGCAGCAGGAGCCCTTTGCAGGAAGGTGAGAATGGGAGGGGAGGAGAAAGGAGATGGCTCCCAGCTGGGAGACCAGACTTACTGAATAATACTTAAAACTTAAAAGATTGATCAAGGCTGCTGGAAAAAGAGCCAAGGTACAAAAAATGGTTCCCTTTCTTTATACCAGTTGCGAACAGATTTAAAAAATTAATTTTTTTTGTAAAAGACTCCATGTACATCATCATCAAAAATTATCAAGTTACTTGGAAATAAATCTACAAAAGATGCACAGGACCTTCAATGGAGAAAATTAGAAAGCTTTATCTGAAAACATTAAATAAGACAACAAATTGAAAGGGATAAATGAGTCGCGAATAGTAAAACTGTCATAAAGGCATCATCCTACCCATCTCCACCCAAATGATGTAGAATTTCAGTGCGATTCCAAGAAAAATTCAAATTTTTTGTTTTGTGGAACTTGACTTATAGATGTTAAAACTTATATACAAGAACAAAGTGCCGAAAACAACCCTTCCTGGAGAACAAAATAGGGAGGATTTAATAATTAAAACAGTGTGGTATAGGTGGATGAATAAACAAATAGAGAGCCCAAAAAACTATTCTACAATTGCTATTTGTGTTTTCTCTTAAATACACTCTAATCAGATGCCCCCACCACTGCATTAAAACTCCTCTTACGGCCATCAGTGATCTTGACAGTGACCGAGATCCAATCATTAATTCCCATTAATTCCCAGTCCTCTAACCTGACATACTTTCTCACCTGCTATGCTTTCTTGACTTGGTTTCCAGGACAGCACATTTTCTTGATTTTTCTTACTTCGACGATCGCTTCCTCTCTGTCTCCTTTGCGTGGTCTTCCTCTTCTCCCCAAACTCTTAATGCTGGAATTTGCCGTGGCTCAATCTTCAGTCCTCTTCTCTTTCTCCTCTATGTACGTTTCGATTTATAGGACCATCTAGTCTCAAGTTTCTAAATACCATCTCTACGTTCATGAGTCACACAGTTATATACCCAGCCTAGACTAGACTTGGGTAGCCAACTGACTACTTGACATATCCACTTGGATATCTGATATCTCAAAAGTAACATGTCCAAAACTGAACGTCTGACCTTTGCCACCCACCAAACCTACTCTGCCTATGGTCCTTCCTATTACTCAGGTCAAAAATCTTGGAGTTATCCTGACTCCTCTTTTTCCTTCACAGCCCATATGGAATCTATCAGGGACTCCTGCTGACTCTACCTTCTTAATATATCCAGAATCTGAAATCTACTTCTCACTACCTCCACTGCTACCACTTGAGTTTGGGAGCTCCATAAGTTCTTCCCTGGGTTATTATTACTCTAAGGATCTTGCTTCCAACCTTGTTCTGTAGTCTATTTTCAACACAGTAATAAGAGTGATCCTTTTAATAAGTAATTCAGATCATGTTAGTCCTTGCTCAAAACCCCTCAATGGTTCTGTCTCACTTCCACTAAAACCAATGGCTTCATGCAAGGCCTTATATGATCTGGTCTCCATCTCCTGTCCCTGGACCTCTTCTCTTACTACTCTGCTCTGGCCACATTGGCTCCTTGCTGTTCCTCCTGCCTGGGAATCTCATTCCTTAGGGCCTTTGTGCTGGATGCTATCTTTTCAAGAGAAGCTCTTTCACAGGGATCTTCCTGGCCAGCTCCCTCATCTCCTTCAAGTTTTTACTCAAATATTGTCTTCTCAAAGAGACCTATCCTGATGACCCTATTTACAATATTAAGTCATCTCCTCCACCCATATACCCAAGGCTCTCCATTCCTTTTGCTCTGCTGTTTTGAAAAATCAAAAGTCGTTCCAAATCGGTAACTTTCTTGACACTGAGTTTGTCAGTTCTTTAATCACCTTGTTCCTCCGTGTTTCTATTTAAATGAAAAGTCAGAAATTAACTTCTCACATGACCGGGAAATGCAGTTCCACTTCTTTGAAAATTTGATCAAATGTGAGGCCCAATCCCATTCTGTGTGTCTGCAAACTTGGAGGGACTTTAGGTTTGTTCCCTGGAGAATGGGGTCAGATCGAATAGGTGTGTAGTCCTGTCCTTTACCATAATCGAAAACTAGTTAGCATGTGTTCGTAAGGTAAGTGTTTTTGCTTTATAAAGAGAAGAAAAGACGCAAAATGTCAGCCTTTTTCATTCCTGATAACCTGTGCCTAGAGATGAGTGGAGAGACGTGGGTGGTCTGAACAAATGCTGTCAACCGTCTAGGTTTCTAGGAATTATCGAGAGAACAGAGGTATAGACAAAAAAAAAGGAATCCCCAGGGAGGTCCGCGCCCTGGGGAGACCTCTATAAATTTCCTGCAAACAACCTCTTGAGAAGGAATCAGGGAGCGAGCCAAGAGAGCAGAAGAACTCATTTAAATTCCCTTCCCTTCGCCTTTCCTGTTGCAGCGGCGCCGGCAGCTAACCCCTGCGGGCGCGGACTCCAGGGCTGCCGAGCCTCACCGCCCCGCCCCGCCCCCTGTGCTGGCGGCCAATGGGCGCCGGCCGTGCGTGGGGGGCGCGGCCAATGGGAGCCGGAGGGTGGAGGCTCGCTGCTCTTTAAGGAGCGGCGGGAGGTGGGGGTCCCAGCAACTGAGTGTCAAGAGTGCGCCAACGGCTGGAGTGTCCCCACCATGTCCCTGCAGGTGAGCCAGAGATCGGCAGGTCGCCTCGGAGGGCATTCTCTCGGGAGGGAAGCGCTCAAGGGGGCGTGGGGCCGGCGTGACGCCCTCCAGGCGGCGGCGCGTCTCGGACCCAGAGGCCCGCGTCCTCGCCCCGACCCCCCCGGAGCGGTCCGGGGTGACCCCAAGGACACTACCACCCCTTAGTGAGTGCCCCCTTATTGCAGTGGAGACCACAGTGGTGTCATTTGTTGACGACGGGCCGGAACTCCCTATGGCAACTCTTGTGGAACCCCGGGGAATGGTTAAACGCAGAGCAGGCACAAGCCCCAGGGAGGGTGGACCAGGCGGCTCCGGGAGGACGGGGCGGCCCCGCTCCGCCACTCTTTCCTTCTTGGAGACGGAGGCGAGGGCGGCTGGGGTCTCACCCGCTCCTCTTCGCTCCTGGGTACGTCCGGGGGTTCTCTTGGTTAAGGACAGACTATAATTTAAAAATCCCGGTTTTTTTGACATAACGAAATAATCTATGTTCAAGGGTGGAAATTTTGAGGAAAAAGAACAAAGTAAGTAAAAATCATCAGGAATTTCTTCATCAAGTGATAACCACTGCTGACATAATGGATGCTTTTCTCCTATATACGAGAAATGTGTGTGCGCATGTGTGTGTGCGCGCGCAGGCATGTACATGTACACGTTCATGTGTGTGGGTATATGTGCACACCGATTATGCTGTTATGTTTATACAGTTTTGTTCCTGTACGTAACACTATGTTACGAGCATTTTTCTCATTAAATATTCTTCTAAAATACGATATTTTAAAATATCTGCTTACAGATTTTATGGAATGAGCACGGCTCACTTCATTAACCATTCTTCAGGCAATATGTTAGGAGGGTAAAGACACATACTCCAGAGTCAGCGGGGTTCAAATCCAAACCTCACCCCTTCTTAGCTGTGGCATAGTTACTAAACCCCTCTGTGCCTCAACTTTCCTTATCTAAAAATGGAGGAAAGAGACTATTAAAGAGTAAATGAGCTGCATGTATAGAACATTTAAAACAGTGCCTGGTGTGTGCTAAGTGTGTTCTTGAACATTTAGGTATTTTTTTCTTATGTATGACATATAATTCATATTGAACTTTCCTTCCAAAATAATCAAATCTTTCAGTGTCAGAACTTCCTTTTTAGCTTAGTGCTTCATTTTGTTTTGTTTGGCAAAACAAATAGGATTTCTAAACAGCTATAACCTCCAAATTTTATTTAAAAATTACAATGTGTTTACTTCCACAGCAAACTTTTTAGGCAAGCAGACAGACAGTCACATAAACTGGACACATTTCTTTCTTAGATGAAGACACTAAAAGGCAGACTGCTTTTTCTAAAAGATGCAGCTTTTTGTGTCTAGGGAATTCATGATTTTGCAATGGGAACAAAACTAACCCCTTTCTCTCTACACCCACGTTTGAATAACATAAGAACTGTGCAGTTCCTTAAGTGTGAGAATTTTTGACCTTGTTAATTCAATTCCTCAATGGGAAAGAGTTGCTCACAAAGGCATTTCACCCCCATGTGTGGGAGGACCATGTTCTCTGGCTGCAGAAAGTAAAGCTAGATTAGGTGAGAGTCACCCTCAGGGGCTGTCTTCAGCAGAAGCCAGGATGGTCACTGCTTCTAGGTGGTAAGAGACAGATTCCAGGCCCAGAAAGGCAGGATGTACTTACTGGGAGTGATGGTGGTGACACTGAGGTCACTGCTCCACCAGGAGTGTGGCCGGGGGCCTTGTGGTGAACACATGAACAGGAAAAGGTCTGGGGAGAGACCCAAAAACAGTGAAGAATCTCCATCGTATTTGCCAGCAAAGTGATGCACACATGCATTAAAGCAGGATGCGGAGGACCTGGCTCCCGAACAATCAGCTCGGTAGAGGCTGAAATTCCTCACTGACCACAGCGAGCCCCGCTCCTCAGCACAGAAACATAACTGAAAGTCCCTTTTGCCCAAATGCTTTGGAGTTAAATGTAAACAGTTGTACATTTAAAAGCTGTTTCTCATCTATGACAACTTTCAGCACACACCTAATATTTTCTCACAAATACATGTATTTAACAAAGGGCTCAGACAGGCTGTACCTCCTGCCAACTGTCTATACGGCACAGCTCTTGCTCCCAACTTGAATATTTACACCGGCCCTCTGTTGTGGGTATGTGGGGGAACAAACAAACACAGGCCCACCCAGCCTTTATGTGGAGCCCTAACACCTGCTGTCTGTGCTGCCTGGAGCCCTTCCCGGCTCCCTTCCATTCCACCCTGTGGCTCAGCTAAGCTCTATCTCCTCTGGGAAGGTTTCTTCCACACCTGCTGCTGCTCCCCCCTCTCTGTTCCCAGAGCACCCAAATATCACATGATCATTGTTGACCAATCATCTCCCAGGAGACCCTGCGCTCCTTGCGAGCCAACTGCCTGTTTATCCCTGGCTGCCTACCCAGGCCTGGGCCATCATAGGTGTTCAACACATCTGTTAAATAGTATGATACAAGTGATGCACTCTGGGAGGGTAGAATCAACAGAACAAAATCAAGAATATTTGTTATTAATCGTTTTTAATCCTAACACCTTCCTGCTGAGGCCAGTAGGATCCTTTTTTCAGCTGAAGCTGAATCTCAGAGGAGCTTAGTTACTTGCAGAGTCCCACAGCAGTGTGTCTCACCGCTAGAATGTAAATCCAGCATCCTGATGTGAGGCCGGCATTCTCTGCACTCCAGCTCATGATGGTTGGACGGGAAAAGGCCTCACAGAGGAGGACACGAGAATCACACTACAGAGCAGGAAGGTCCCAGGTCCAGGTGCCAGGGAAGGGTGTGCTGGACAGAGAATGATCCTGGGCCTGCTCTGGAATGGGCTCCTCTGCCTGGGGAGAGAGGAGGGCCAGGGACCTCTGAAACTGCATGTGAAACTGTGTCAGGGGCTGGACTCTTCCTTGGAGAGGGTCCAAGGTTTCATGAGACTGCCAGTGGTTCCATACCCCCCAAAATATAAAGAACAATTTTCCAGAAACTGCTTCATGGAAAGAGGAACCTCACGTGATTTTCGGGAAGCCTTAGAACTCTAACCAAAGCTGGGCTTGCCAAAAGGACTTGAGGTGCCGTCACTGGAAAATGGCAGGAGACGACAGCAAACAGAACACCAGAGACACCTGGTGCACCTGAAGGGGATGATCGTGACACCTCTATGAATAGCCCTGCCTGGCCTGGCCCTTAGGAAGTCCTGCCATTAAGGCAGCATTTTTATTTCGTCCTTATTATAGACACGACATGTGCGCATTATAGAAATTTGGAGAGCAGAGAAAGTATTAGAAATCCAGAAAACTTACCAAGAAATGACCTTTTTTTATGCAAAAAAAGATAATTTTTGCATATTTTAGTATATTTTTCTAGTCTTTATTTTTTCTGTATTACTTACAAAGCTGAGTGTATAAACACAACTTCGTATTTTTTGTTAAATTATAAAGTATTTTTTAGGTCTTGCTTTGTTGCAAGTACTTTTTTTAGTTTTTCTAGAACTACTTTTTTTCCCTCAAAGAGCCTTATAATAAAAATAATAGTAATTAAACTTTATTGAACCAGTCATTATGTACCAGGCACTATTTTAAATATTTTACATGTGTTAATTTATTTAAATCCTTCTAACAGCCTTGTAGGTAGGTGGTGTTATTGGCCCGTATTCCAGATGAAGAAACAGACACAGAGAGTTTAATAACTTGCCCAAAGTCACACAGCCCCAAAACAGTGAAGCTGATATTCAAACCAAGGCAGTCTAGCTCCAGAGTCTGTGTTCTTAACTATGGAATTATGTATAAAGCAGCTGACAATTTCCTAGAAAGACAGAAATATGAGGCAAGACGTTCATCCCTTGTCACTTGCACCCATGCTTCTCAGATCCCCGTAGGGAATAATTAGGAGGCTGGGCCATTTTCAAGGTTATTTAGGTTGGAGGGTCTCTGGTTTACAAGTGATTTTTGTTCCTTACAAAACAACTGTTCTAGTTGTGCTACTGGCCTGTCTTTGGCGCTGGATGGAAATTTTATCCAGCAACTCCCCTGAGACCCTTGGGGTCCAGACATTACAGTGGCCTGTCCGCTTCCACTGCAGGCCTTTGGATCTTTGGATCAAAAACGAGCTCTGGCTTTGGAGAAAGAAAATGTGGGGTGGGCGTAGAATGCTTCGTTGAGCTGCTTTCATTTGATACCTGACAATTCTGCTTATCTCTGGTTTAAAACAATTAACACATGTAAGTAAAATACAGTTTATTAAAAAAAAAAAAAAGAATGGAAAAATCGTATTAAGGAAAACAATCACCATAGCCTTTGTATATAACCTACTAGGTTAAAAAAGAGACAGGAGTCTACGGCCATGCCACCCTGAACAAGCCTGGTCCCATCTGATCTTGGAAGCTAGGCAGGGTCGAGCCTGGTTAGTACTTGGATGGGAGACCACCTACAAAGACCAGGTGCTGTAGGCGTAACAAATTTTAAAAATAAGGTATTGTAAGCTGACAAGTTCCTTGCAATCTGTGAAGTCAACCAAGGGTTGCTTCTCCTAAAAAAAAAAATAATAATAATAAATAAATAAAATAAAAATAAAAAGGAGACAAGAACAAAGCTTCTAAGAGCACTTTGTCTCTGTAAGGAATATGCTGACCGGGTCCTGAGCTGAGGGTCTTGGGGAGTCAGGTAGGTCAGAGTTCAGAGTCAAGTCACGAAAGGGGAAGACATGGTTTATTACAAAGTTTATAAACGAAGTTTCCAGGAAGCCAGTATCTTTTCACTAGTCAGCTCAAATTTGGCCGAACAACTTCTCTTCTGTAAAGCAGTTGAAATAAGTCTTTTAAATTTTGGTCTCAGTGTTTAAAGGGATCTGATTTACAGGCAACTGAATGCAATTAGAAATATTGCCCTCGGAAACTAGTCCACTAGATAGGGATAAATAATACCGATGTTGCAGAATGTGGGCAAAGAGGCCCTGAGAGGTTATGCCCTGGACAAGATATTAATTGGTAGCAAAGCTGTTGCATTAATAAAATGTGGACTTAGGGAGAAGAGGAGGAAGTGTGCATGAGGGTGGCTGAGAAGCACCGAGTGTAATGCCATTACGGTTTTTTAATAGAAGTTTTTATTTGTGTGCTTTTAACTTGGAAGAGAAATATGTGTTGAAATTTCTCTGCCGTATTTTTTCCCTTTTTAAAAAGTCCTTTGTCTTCACCCAGTTCCTCCGGCCCCTGCCTCTCACGACCACTAGTCTGTTCTGTTTCTGAGTTTGCTTTTTTTTTTTTTCCCATTTTTCATTCTACATGTAAGTGAAATCATACAACATCTGTCTTTGTCTTATTTCACTTATAATACTCTCAAGGCGCATCCATATTGTCACAAGTGGCAGGAATTTTTTATGACTGAATAATATTCCATTGTATACATCTTCCTCATCTGTTCTTCCATCGATGGACACTTCAGTTACTTCCATGTCTTACTATTGTAAATAATGCTGCAATGAACATCGGGGAGCAAATATTTGTTTGGATAGTGATTTTGTTTCTTTTGAATACGTACCCAGAAGTAGAATTGTTGGATCATGTGGTAGTTCTATTTTAATTTTTTGAGGAACCTCCGTACTGTTCTCAGCAGTGGCTGTACCCATTTACAATCCCACTAATAGTGCACAAGGGCTCCCTTTTCTCCATATCCTTGTCAACACTTGTTATTTGTTGATTTTTTTTATTATAGCCATTCTAACAGATGTGAGGTGATATCTCATTGTGGTTTTGATTTTCATTTCTCTGATGACATTTGTCTGATGGCCATCTAGATGTCTTTGGAAAATGTCTATTCAGATCTTCTGCCCATTTTTTAAATCGGATTTTTTTGGGGGGTTTTTTGGCTATTGAGTTGTATGAGTTCTTTTTATATATTCTTTATATTTATATTCACCCCTTATTAGATACATGATTTGTAAATATTTTCTCCCATTCAGTAGGTTACCTTTTCATTTGGTTGATGGTTTCCTTTGCTGTACAGAGTTTTTTACTTCGATGGAGCCCCACTTGTTGATTTTTGCTTTTGTCACTTGTGCTTTAGGTGTCAAAAATCCAAAAAATCATTGCCAGTGTCAAGGAGCTTACCCACTACGTTTTCTTCTAGGAGTTTTGCAGTTTGGGTCTTCTTTTCAAGTCCTGAATCCATTTTGAGTTGCGCTTACGTATGGGGTGAGAGAGTGGTCCAGTTTCATTCTTTCGCATGTGGCTGTCTAGTTTTCCTGATACCATTTACTGTATATTCCACATTGTATATTCTTGGCTCCATTGTCATAAATTAATCAACCATTTAGGTGTGGTTTTATTTCTGGGTCTTTCTCTATTCTGCTCCATTGATCTATGTGCATGTTTTATGCCAATATTGTACTGTTTTGAAAACTATAGCTTTGTAATATAGTTTGAAATCAGGAAGTCGGATGCCTTCAGCTTTGTTCTTATTTCTGAAGATTACTTTGTGTATTTGGGGTTTTTATAATTCCATATAAATTTTAGGATTGTTTTTATATTTCTGCGAAAAAACGCCATTGGAATTTCAGTAGGGATTGCGCTGAATCTGCAGGTTGCTCGGAGTAGTACGAACATCATAGCAATACTAATTCTTTTAATCCGTGAGCACAGAATAGCTTTCCATTTACTTCTTTCTTCTTCAATTTTTAAACATAGATAAATTGAACATTTTCAGTGTTTGTCCTCCATATCTTATCTATATATCAGGTGTGCCAGGAGAGATGTCCATGAATTAAAATGAGTTATAATAATTCTGGTGGAGCCAGAGCAGTAATGGTTCGTGTCTATTTGAAACCCTCCTCCTCCTCTGGTGGTAAGCGTCCCCAAAGCAGAGGGGTCTGCAAGAAGTTAGCAAAAAAAAAAAAAAAAAAAGAAGAAGTGCCTTTTTTCCGTTCTGTTTTAGGCTAATTTCAATAAGGCTGCCGAAGACGTGAGGAAGCTGAAAAAAAGGCCAGACGACGAAGAACTGAAAGAACTCTATGGACTCTACAAACAGTCTTTACACGGGGACATCAACACTGGTATTTACTGTCATTTTGAAAATAGTAATATGCTTTGAATAATGTTTATAGAAGCCCAGAGTAAAAAGTAAACCTGAAATTGTATCTGTCCTTCTTTTGGCAGAGTGTCCAGGGGTGTTAGACTTAAAAGGCAAGGCTAAGTGGGAAGCCTGGAACCTCCGAAAAGGTGGTTAATTTTTATGTAAGTTCCGTAAACTTTCTTCATTTCCTAGTACGTTTGTCAGTGAAATAAACTGTTTCTATCTTTCTAGGATTATCGAAGGAAGATGCCATGACTGCCTATATTTCTAAAGTAAAAGAACTGATACAAAAATACGGAATTTAGAATTCAGCACATGAGAAAACTTTCTTTCTGAAGCCTCCATAATGGTTTCATGACCTAACGTTTAGGAGAGAAATGCACTGTCAAATATCGCAAATATCGTTGCTAGTAACATGAATTGTAATCCTTAATTAGAAGTGTGATAAACTGTATACTTAATGAAATTTTACTTGCTAAAACCGGGTTTTTTTTTAATTTAGGTTTCTGATTCATTACGTGTATCAAAGACTAATCAACATAAAGAGGTGATTTTAAGCGTTCTTTTTAAAAGGTTATTGCTCTGGTAGCATGTGCACAGAGGTGTTAACGATCATTTGTTCTTTTGGCTTCTCTGTTTTTCTTTGATGGGTTAGTATTACTGTTTTGATTACACCAGTAATACAGTTTTTAAAGTAATACAGTTTTAAAGAACCAGTAACAAGATCGTTCGTTTGCTGTGCTGTGTAGCTTTGGGGTTCATGCTGACACAGGGCCTGGCTCCTGTCCTGGTTCCAGTCCTCACTCTGTGACTTAGTTACTAGGTGACCTGAGGCAAATTACTTAACCTTGCTGTAGAGTCGGGAGGAAAATCAATCTCTCAGAGGTGTCAGAATTGACTGAGATAACTATAGTTTTAAAGCTTATGTTATATAAAACATAACATTTTAAAGCTTATGTTATGTAAAACATAACAACAAATAAACTAAATTTTTTAAAATAAATTTGAGTCTATAGTTCGTCGAAGAAAAAAAGGCTAACAGGACTATCAATTATTTTTCTTTAAATTTTTACTTTTTAAACAAATCAGAAAATGAAACTGAAATGTATCTAGTGATGATAAACTGAACAACTACTGAACCTCTTACACTGAGTTTTATCAGAGTGAAAATGTAGAGTCTGAAATATATTGGCCCAATACTCAGTCTTTCTGGCTGGTATACAGGCTCTCAGAAAAAAGATAGTCTCATTTGAACAGTTCTAAAATCTGAGAGTCCGTAGGATAAAAATTCCCAAGAAACAGTGTACCTCTATTGCCTGCATAAGGGTTCAGGTTTGATATGGTATGACCAGAAGGGTAGATTGATTTCATGTGACTTAAAAAAAAAAATCTAGATCGACTAGAAGAATTTCCAGGGAATTATGCTGTGTGAAAAAAGCCAGTCCCAAAAGGATCCATACTGTATGATCCCATTTTTGTAACATTATTGAAATGGCAAAATTATAAACCTAGAAGACTGAATAGCAAGTGCCAGGGAGGAGGCTCGTGGGTGTGGCCGCGCGAGGGCAGCGGCGGGACCCCGTGGTCAGCGGACGTCCTGCATCTTGACTGGATCAGTGTCAGCATCGGGGCGATGACGTTACGTGCTGATGACGTTACGTGGGGATTGTGCACTGTGTTCCTGTCCGGGAAACGAGGTCGCGCTGTGTTATTTCTAACCACCACATGCGAATCTCTGGGTATCTCAAAATAAAGAGCTTGATTAAAAAACAACTCTAGCTTGATTCCTAATCTGGAAAATTCTGGGAAGTAATGATGATTCTCACCTCTAGTAAGTTTTGCCTGAAGATAGTCAGAAACCTCCGACGATGAGGTCAGCATCCAGATCCAGCGGCGAGGAGACAGCAGTGACAGGCGAGGGCCTGGCCGCGCTTCCAGCTCTCCGTGGACTTCATTTCCACCAGGCGGAGCGGCAGGTGAAGAAGCCCATCGCGAAAGTCTGGCCTTAACTCCATCGTGAGATTCCCACCTATGGGCTATATTAATAATCTGTTCCAATTAATAATCAAGAATCAGAACGACTTTAGTACCAGGCCTTCTGTAAGGGGACCCTGGAAATCATATCATAGCAGACACGAAAGCACAGCATCACACATACTAAGTTAAACACAGCATCATTTGCTTGAGGCTGTTTTTAACTTAAATTTATTACGTGAATTCTAACACAAAGCCTTCCCCCCATAATGAACTGATATTATTTGTACTTTGTTAAAATTCTGAAAAATTCCTCCTGTATGCATTTCCCTTGATCTTATTTACTAAGACTCTCTATATGATTTTAAAATCGTAACAAAAAACACGAACGCATATCGTGCTATCATAAATATTTCAGTGTTTTCAAAGTTAACGTTTTAATATCTAACGCTGTGTTAAGCCGTCGAAGCCCTGAGGAAGAGACATCGGTTGTATCGAGTAGTGGCGTTTATCGTGAAGATGCAGAGGAAGAAAGGGAGCCAGGGTGCCCGATGGAACAGCCAGGACTCCAGGACACAGTCTGCGAGCTGCCAGGGGGCAGGGTCCACGCAGCCCAGGGACACGGCGCCCCGTCATCGCTGCCAGCAGGCACCTGTGGATCCCACTCGTAGTGTCCTCTGTTACTCTGGCTCAGCCCCTTTTCCCTATTTCTGCTTTTTCTTTCCTCTTTTAGTCCCTGTTTGTTTCCAACTGTTCTGTTTTCTCCCTGTGTCAACACTGGATGGTCACAGAGAGAGGCCGAGGCAGCCTATGGGACTTGGCATTTGCGCTTGGCCACTCCATATGCCCAGGGCCAGACTCTAGATCGGTTTTGCCCATGGGAGGGCTCCCAAGAGTCCCAGTCAGTCACTGCCAGGGCACTAGCAGGGCCGCTCGGAGCCAACAGGCAGGTGACATGGAGGAGTCCATGAGAAAAGGGCCAGGGCCTGCGGGCACTCTGCGGACTTGCCAGGGCAGATGGCGACGATTGCTCAGGACTGTCTCATTTTAACCAAGCAGTGGGTTACATTTCCTTAGTTAATGGGACAACCCTGCATTTCAAAAGATCAGCTCAGGCTTTGAGCCCCAGCTGATGAAGCAATGATTTCAAGCATTTCCCTTGCCCGTCATTTTCGCGGTTTACAACAATTGATGAAGGAAAAAATGGATCATTTACCAAGCAGGAATTTTGTTGACAAACTTCCCACAGATGAGATTCAAATGAGATTCTAATACAAAGATAAAGCACCCCACCAGAAGCATGCTTAACCTACTTGTCTTTTGTCCTCAGATACATAAATGCTCAGTGGAGAAATATATATCTAGTAAATCACTGACAGTAGCATATGTATAATATTCTAGTCTCTGAATAAAACCAATGAGCTACTTCTGAAAAATTAAGAGTCTCTTATAATCTATTTTGAGACCAAAAGGAAAAATATATAAAAATAGGCCAGCATCGATATTTCTAAACATTGGGTTATGTAGTTCTTGATGAAGTTCTCAGTAAAAGTTTCCATGAAATAAAAGTGATCTCCTGGAAGTACATGAATATCAAAACTCCCACTGGTAACATCTTTCCAGTCTAAAAATAAATTTATTTTTATTAGTTAACAAATGACATTGAAAACAACAAAAGATTTACTTCTAGGTATTACCTTTCTGAGATCTGACACCAGTGATACTCTGTAACCAGAGTTACTTCCATGGTCTCATGTTCTGTAAGTCCTGTGTGTTTAATTTCTCTAAAACCTATCAGTATACACACAACCTATCATCTTACCCACAACCTATCATTTTACATATGACATCTCTCCATTTATGTTAAATAATATTGGGGCCAATATTCTAGTCATTGCAGTAATTGCCAGCTGACAGCTGAAAGTCATCAAACAAATGATAGAATACTCCAACTATCAAAATCATTCGCCTTTCATATCTTTTACTATATCTTCAAGTCCCCAAAAGCTTGTTAAGTCACAAAATAGAATGGCCTCAGATGGTGTGTCAGGTCTGGAAACAAAAAAGAGCCGGTTAGTAACTTCCTAATCACCATCACAGGACCTTCGGCTAATCGCGTCGCTTAGATGAAACTTGGTGTGTCCTCACTTTTTTCTCTCTCGCTATTTCCAGCAATCCAAACATTTTTCTACCAGCGGTACTTCTACCTGTCAGATCCTGTCTGTGGACCAGGCCATTTTCCAAGATCACTTGACTCCTAGAACAATACAGATGGCAGCAGGATGGCACCTGGGCCCCCAGTCCAACTCAGGGTGAGGCTGGTTATAACTAATCCCCTTCACTGCCGTTCCCCAGACACAGCCACCTCTGTGTTCCCAGCTTCCCACGGTCCAGCAGAGGGCTGCAATGAACGGAACCAAAGCAGGTTCATGCAAGCAGAGCCCCTGAGTTGGTGTCACCTATTCTCAGTTTAATCACAACAGCAATAAACAGATGTCGAGCTAGGTGCTGGTTGCTATGTTAGCCACTAGGGACCTGTGGGTAAACAAACATGGTCCCTTTCCTCCTGCCATTTAGAGACTGACTGGGGACATGGATATCAATGAAACAATCAGAAACTAGAGAGATGGTTAAGTGCTACCAAGTTCAGGTTGATCCACAAACACTTGACAGTTGGGGGTGGGAGTGGCATCCAGCAAGGTCTCCCTGGGGAGAAGGAGTTGGACCTGAGAGCTAAATGAATAGGACCAAACTTGGCAAAGGGGAGAGAGGCAGCAGGGGAAGAGGGGAGAGAATGAGCACAAACCAGCCACTGTCGTTCAGAGAGTGAAGGGGGTCAGGGGACAAACGAGGTGGAAGAGGTGAATGAGGGCCAAGTCCAGGCCTCGGACGGGATTCTGGTCATCCTTAGAATGACAGGAAGCCACCAAAGGACTTAAGGCAAGTGTGTCATGACCAGACTCAACTAACACCCCCTGGGTATAATATGGGGAATGGACTGGAGGGGACAAGGGGGTCTCTGACCAGTTCGATGGCTCCGTAAGTACTTCAGCAAGAATTCCTGCTCCTGGCCAGAATGCAGAAAACTAGGAGCGCCCTCCAAGCCTGACAATGAGAAAAAGCCCGACAAACAACAAGGTTATAACTTTTCTTGAACTCATCAGCTGAGTTTGCGAGGCAAACTAGAAACTGAATTCAGAGGAGGGTCGGGCCCCTCTCAGGAGAGGCAGGACGTGTGGGCTGGCTCACGTGCGCAAAGCATGCGGGGAAGGGGCATCTGCTGGACGTTAGAGGGAGAAGAAATCAGCTAACGGGTGAAAGTGCTGGAGGCTGGGAGCGGGGCAGCTGTCAGCTGGAAGCCACGCTGCCTTGCAGGCCCTTTTCCCTGGGCCTCCAACCTGGCTTCATAAGAAAGACTGTGAGCAGGGCATAGGCCAGAAAGAGCCCCTGGGCAAGGCAGGTGGGCAGTAGGAAATTGCTGTGGCCGTGAAATGGGTGCTAAACCCTGGCCCTGCCAGGCCCTTCTCTCTTATGAAGCAAAGCCTCGGCTGCAGGGGGAGGGGCGTCAGACACTTTCAAAGGCCCATCGCTGCAGGGAATGGAAGCCTTAGCCCTCCACCCGTGGGGATGTGGGGATGGAGGAGGACATAGTCTTGGGCTCACATCTCTACCCAAACTTCTGCCTCTGGGGTGAGGCAGGAACTCCCACTCAAGACCAACCACAGGCATGAGGAGAAGGGGCAGGCATGCTGAGAGAGTCCCAGCCACCGGGCCTGCCAGAAATGGGAGCTGAGGACTGTCTAGGACGTCCACGCACTCCCCATCTCACCCCAGAGGCCGACACCACACATCAACAAGCAACAGCTGCCCGTTGGGGGAACATGAGGAAAATTCCCCAGCAGCCCACTCTCCATGCTGAGCACACAGCAACGCCGGGGCGCTTGGAAGCTGGCATTGCCCTGAATTATAATAACAAAACCCAAACAGCTCATTTCCAGTCTAGATCAACTCAATTCCCCACACTGATAGCCTGACAGAAGATGGGACGTGTCGAAATCCAGGTGTAAAAAAGTAGGTACATCAGTCTTTTATGCATGATCTGTGGCTTTCGATAAAAAAAAAAATCAGACACACAAGAAAACAAGAAATAACTCCATTGTTGGGAGGCAAGGCAACAGATAAGCCCCAGATGTTGAAAGTATCAAGCAGGGACTTTAAATACCTCTGACTGAGATGTCAAAGGATTTCATGGAAAAGGTGGACGACATGCCCGAACAAATGGGGGAGTTCAGTACAGACGTGAAAACTGTAAGGAAGAGTCGAAGAGCAACGGCAGGAACGAACGGCAACCGAAACGAAGTATTCCTTTGACAGGCTCATCAGCTAAGGAAGGACGCAGCTAAGGAAAGAATCAGTGAACCTGAAGATGACCAACAGGGAGCACCTGAACTGAAACTCGAAAAGGAAAGTTAAAAAGGCAGAGCATCCGAGAGTCGTGGGTCAAAAGCAGGCAGCCTAAGGAGCGCGTTATCAGTGTCCCAGAAGGAGAGCTGCAAGCAGCCCAGAAGACCAGGCAGCAGGTGAGAACAGCTGGAGTGAGTTGGGAGCAGTCAAAGCTTTCCCACCTGTCCCAGATTTGCATTTTGGCCTCCAGGATCCGAGAGCCTGGGTGGTGATGGAAGGGACGGAGAGACGCCTTATAGGCCTGATTTTTATTTATATTGGGAACAGCTGAGAGCTACAGGGACAAGAAGACAAAACAGGCGGAGAAGGGAAGGAGCAGGAGTGGGGGGAGGCACTCTAGAGAGCGGGTTTGGGGAGGGTTGCTGGAATCTGGAGAGAGGAAGCCAGTAGCCTGGGTAGTTAGTTACTGCGACCTGATCCACGGCGAGAGGGTGAGAACGCTAAGGTTTTCTAGATGGCATTTTGTTTCGGTGTTCGGGAGGTTTCTTTTGAGAACTGTTGGAAGTTCGGCTAAGACCGTAGCACACTGCCACCGGAGGATCCGGTCTGTGTGGCCGAGCGGCCCGCGGGGGCCTTGAACTGACACTAGCCCTCCCATGAGTGCGTGTCCTAGGTGACAGCCGCAGAGTCACAAGTAAGGTAAGTTCCCGATATGACTTCGTCAACAGCCCTTGGGATAAACAATCACTTCTGCCTCCCAGAGCCTTCCCCTATGCGTCCCTTAGATAGGACCCCCATGAAGCTCAGCAAACCCCATTTTTTTTTGTTTTTTGGTTTTTGGTTTGACTCGAACCGCCTGGCCTTAGCCCAGGAGCCCCAAAGCACTCCAGCAGCGGATGCTAACAGAGCCATGTGCTGCAGGTCCTGCCGCGCTCTGCGTGCACCGTGCCTTGACCTCCCCGATGGCCCTCCTGCGGGACCCGTGAGTAATAAACGTCTCTATTTCAATGCTTCTGGTGGTCTGCGGGGGAGCGCAGCCCACCTCCATCGACCCCCGGGGGCTCTGCTTAACAAATGTTAACAAATCCACGAGAACTTTCGGTGGCGATGTTTTTTATTGTTTTGTTTTTCAAAACTGCTGTGGTTACTTATGTTGCCGACCTGACCTCGTTCACCTCTCACCACAGCACCTGGAGGGCGCTACTCTGCTCCCTCTGACAGGTGAGACACGAACCGTTCGGGAAACTTGCTCTGAGTCCCGTGGCTGGTAAGCGGCGGGCAGAGGGTTTGAGCCTGGTCAGCGGAGTCTGCGGACGGCGTGTTTAACCTCTGGGCAGGGCTTATTAAAAGCCAGCTTTTGCAGACATATTCCATCGAATGTCCACAGTGATTTGGATTACTTTTTCATTTGGGGGAGGAGTGATGTCAGACTAGTGTTTCTTCGATTCTGACTCTGTGCTCAGCCCGCGACACAGACAGCTTATCCCTGTCTGAGAATCGCACTTGGGCGAAGACGGTTGGGACAGAAGTAGCCAGAGGTGAATCGGCTTGGGCGCCCAGGAGGTGGGCAGTGCATGGAGGGGTGTGTCGAAGGCGAGGGGGATGGCCTGTGTTTTCAAGGTGGCTCCACCTTTGGTAGCTATTTGTATAAACTTAGAGTCACAAACACTATCCTGGTGGCCTCTGCCCAGTTCTAGGGATCGTGGAGGAAATAAAAGAAACACAGACCCCAGGAACGGACGCGGAGGAGGCAAAGCCCAGGCCCCTCGGGAGAAATAGGGTGTCTCTCATGGTGACTAGGGGCCAAAGGCCGGGCCCGCAACGCCACTCGCTCAGGGGAAGCTGGGCAGGAGGAGCCGTTGGGAGGCTTAGATGGTTGAGGAGGCTTAGATGGTTGAGGAGGCCTTAGATGGTTGAGGAGGCTTAGACGGTTGAGGAGGCTTTAGGAATGCTCCGTCCTCACTCTGGCCGGAAGAATCAAGCGTCAGTACGTACATCTCCTGGGACAAAGGTGCCATGGAGCTCAGTGAGTTCTGGAACAAAATCCACAAAAAGCCAACCACTCCTTCTCCCTCGGTTCCCTCCCCTCAGCTTGAGAAGTAGGGATCTTGCGCCCGGCATTAATTTCTTCAGTGAATACTTGTGATCCGATAAAACGTGTATGTTAAACCACATACACACATTTATTTAAAGAGAAATATTCTCTATTCATCCTTTCTCGATAGAATTTCTGTGCCCAGGCTCTATTCTAAGCCAGTAAAAACATCACAGGTTTCCCCCCACAGGAAATGAAATCAAACTCTTAGAATCTTGTCTTTCTGTATAAGCAGCCTCAGAGAACAGCCAATCCACATTTTTCTATAATCATTTCCTTTAAAAAATCACTTAATTCAGTTACAAATAATTTCTAAAAATGCATATATCTGCCATCATTTGCAACAGTTCCTTGTCAACAAAATCCTTAGGAGTGCCTCTGAAATTCAAAAGGGTGGGGAGCTGGAATTTTCTTGGTCAATTCTGTATCTTTGGGAATTTGAGCCTGGAACGCGTCCTTGAAATGTTAATAGCACAGGTCTGGCATTTCATAGCCGCCCCCCACCCTGCCCCCAAGGGAAGAGGCATTAAATTAAGGTTGGGAAGTGGACTCCTTTATCTGCAGGTTTGTTTTTGTGGCAGGGTGAGGTGGGGGAGGAAGGTGGGGGTGGGGGTGGCTATTTCTTTTTAAAAGCAGGGAGAAGAAAGCTCCTCTCTGCTAGCAACCCGTGTCACAATGCCATCCAAACGGCAATGGGGGCCTTTCTCGGGATGGGGAAGGGAGAGCCTGAGCAGCAGGACAGCAGCACTGACTTTAAAAGCCCCGGTGGTTCTGAAACGTGGACGTCCTTGTCCCCTTCGGCGATTTCAAGGATTCTTTCTTGGATCTGATCCAGTTACTTGGCTGAACGTTGATTCAGTTCCCAGCCGAGCCAGAAGCACTAGCGTCAGCTTAGCTGGGAGATGCCAGGGATACAGCAAGCACTGGCCAGGAAGCAGGTGAAGTGCATTCCAGAGAAAGAGAGAGATGGCGATGGTGAAAGAGATTTGGAGGTCTTTCTATTAGCCAGTAGTATCCCCGCCATCGTCCCCAGGCTGGACCAAAATTCACCAGATGGGAAAATAACAACGTGATCTCTCCCTACTGCCCACTCCCCGCCTTTCCTCTTGATCTCCCACTCCGAGGAAAATGAAATTACGTGAGGAGCAGCTGTGCTGGGCAGAAATAAATACATCAGTTCTAGCTTATGTTTTTCATTTAGATGTGGTGCAGTCATGAAAGCAATATAGGATCCCTCCCACCCTACATTTGGGAGAGAAAAACATGGTAGCTGTTCAACAAACATGATAATCCATTGAAAATCAGTAAGAATGAGGATCATAAATAGCAATGATCATGAAGTAGACAAAGAAAAACATACGTTAGCTGAATAGTAGGTGCGTTAATAAAAGGCATACATGCGTTCAATGTTTTATGTCAGCATAAGAAGTGTTTTAAGACATCTTACGTAATACAGTCAAGATTTAGTACTTACTTCCACAATGTCTTGAAATTCATTTAAATTTCTTTTTCTCCCTTCAGATACGTATCTCTGTGTCTTTTCTAGTGCTTATGAGCAGTTCTCAAAGTGTGGTCTGGGGTCTCCCACAAATTCCTGAGACCTTTTCAGGTGATCTATGAGGTTAAAGCTATTTTCATGCTAATCCTACAGTACTACTTGCCTTTTTCACTCTCATTGTCTCATGAGTGGCCACGTGACATGGACTAGTGCAACGGTTTGAACCAGAAGCAGAAATGAGGACCTAGCTGTCTTCTGTGAAGCCACACTTTAAACAGATTTGCTAAAGTGTAAAACCATGCCATTCTTCTCATTTTGTTTGGGGTGGATATAGTCTTTTACATAAAAATATATTATTTATGTCAACATATAACTAGTTTATTAAGGTTATTTTAAGATCAGTTAAATATCTTTAGGATTCCTTAGTTTTAATTTCTAATCTGGTAAATAGTGACATCATATCACACATAAACAAAAACTCTTTGAGGTCCTCAATGCTTTTAAAAAGTATTAAAGCAGTGCTGGGACCCAAAGCTTTGTGAACTGCTGTACATATTAGATATATTCTGTAAACAATACTGCCAGAGATTTATTTTGTACATATCCCAGGGGGGGGAAGGAAAACGCAGTTCCACATTCATTGCTGATGGAGTGTAGTTTGCAGATAATTCAGAAACACATATCAGGAGCTTTAACAATGCGTATCAATTAACCTAAATTCTGGAAATTGATCCTAAGGCACTTGTAAGAGATATATACTGCACTTTCTACAAGAACGTTCACCTAAGAGTTTTTATAACAGAAAAAGATAGAAGTATCTCTTATGTCCACAAAAGGAGATTGATAAAACAAATAATGAAGTAGTGTGTTTTTAAAGCAGTGAAAGACCTCCACATCAGTAGCAAGTGACAGAAGCTCAGGAAAAGATAGAAAACAGGACCTCACCATATAAAAATACTATGGAACAACAATATTATCTGGGATGATGAATATTTTTTATTTTTCGCTTGACCATATCTATAAATGTTATATAATATCATAGCCAAAGTTTAGTGAGCCCTTACCATATACCAAGTAATTTATGATCATTATTCATTCAATGCTCACAAGTGGGAACTATTCTCGTGCCAGCTTTATAGCAGAGAAAATGAATTCAGAAAGCTAAGGAATTTGCCCAAGGTCAAGCTGAGAACGAGGCAGTCAAAACTCCAGGGTTACAAGCTAACCTTAAAATTATACAACCTAGCTTAAGAAACATACTATTTACATAATTTTTAATGTTAAAAATAAAGGAGATATAAGTTGCTCCTAGAGTCTTGATTTTACAAATCTCAAATTTTTGCCCCAAAGGGAAAAAAGTATAATTACTAAACAAACTGGCCAATTGTAAGAGTTGTGACTGGTCCTGCTTACTCAACATCCTGGGACAATTTTACAAAGAGAAGATGCCAAAACGAGGCCAGGACTTGCACACTCCTTAAAGAAAGATTTCAATTCATCGTGCCACCTCGCATTTACGTCTTTATGGCCCCTACCGTGCCTTTTCTTTCCGTCTGACTTTCTTGTTTGAGAACAGCTATAGCCATATTTAATCAATCACTCCTTCAAGCAGCGATGAAGCAGCATAACTAATCAAAAAGATATGCATCTCACGTGACACAAAAAAACAACATTAACCATGGAATTGCGATGGAAAGAACTCACCCAAATATCTTTTAAAACATTGGCCAAAATGCACAAATGGTTTATCCTAGATGGCTGGAAGCAGAGCACACGCAATTTCATTCACTACCTGGCAGACGTCACTTATAAAACCTTCTTCAAATTGACTTTCTCGTCCAGCAAGTCTTACGGCACGCACTGGAGATTGAGAAACCCAAGTCAGTACAGTGAGTGAAATGCTTTGATGTTGTAAAGGAGCTTATATTAACATGATGTGAATAATTTAAAAAAATGAATAATAATGGTCAAATCCAGTGATATAAAATATTTAGAATTCACTGATAAAAAAAAGCATAAAATACAGTAGACTGAATATCTAAAAAATACTCTCCGACTGCAAAATATCAAGACATGCTAGATGAAATGCATATAATTAGATGCTTAGTTTAGCTCACAATAAAAAGGAATCGCTAGAATGAAAAAGAGAAAACTGAAAATTCAGGCAGTGAGCATGTGCTAACAGAAAGGCTACTCTGATGCCCATGGCCTGTATCAGAAAAATAAAACGTCACGTTTCAAGGTTAGACGGCAAGAAGTCAAGGCAAGTTTGAGAGTTAGAATGGAATCCTCTTCATAAAACCAGGAAGCTCTAAGCTGTAAACTCTCAGTGAAAATTAGATTGGGCAGAGGAGGAATCTTAACAGCAAAGGGAGAACACTTTTTGTGTTTACCGTGGCTCTAAATGGGGTAAAGTCTGCCCCATATACATATATTTTCAACCAAAGTCTTGCATTTATGCAAGTTTGAGGTTTAAGTGTATACTATCTTGGTAATCGGGGAGAAATGAAGCTGAAAAAGCTCACAGTGGTACTGGAATTTGTGTTCTAGATTCCACATGTAAGTGAGATCATATAGTATTTGTCTTTTTCTCTCTGAATTATTTCACTTAGTGTGATGCCCTCACGGTGCATCCATGTTGTTGCAAAGGGCAGGATTGTCTTCTTTTCGTGGCTGAATAATATTCCATTATATATATATATCACATTTTCTTTATTCACTTATCTGTCGATGGACAAATAGGTTGTTTCCATACCTTTGCTCTTTGTAAGTAAGTTGAATGAATATGGAGGTGAAACTATCTCTTCAAGATAACAATTTTGTTTCCTTTGGGTATATACCCAGACATGGGCTTGCTACATCATATTAATTCTATTAATTTAGGGGGCGGGGGGACATTCATACTGTTTTCCGTAGTGCCTGCACCAATTTACATTACCAGTAACAGTGTACAAAGGTTTGTTTTTATCACATTCTTGCCAATGCTAGCTAGCTAGCTAGCTGTTTGTTTGTTTGTTTGTGTTTATTTAATGATAGCCATTCTAACAGGTGTGAGGTGATAGCTCATTGTGGTTTGATTTGCATTTCTCTGATGTTTAATGATGTTGAGCATCTTTTTATGTACCTGGTGGCCATCTGTGTGTCTTCTTTAGAAAAATGTCTATTCAAGTTCTTTGCCTATTTTTTAATTGGATTGTTTTAGGAGGTTTTCTGCTATTTAGTTGGATGAGTTCCTTATATAGTTAGGATATTGACCCCTTATTAAATGTGTGGTTTGCAAATATTTTCTCCTATTCTGTAGGTTGTCTTTTCATTTTGTTGATGGTTTCATTTGTTGTGCAAAAGCTTTGCTTGTTTTTTTGATATAGTCCTACTTATTTATTTTGCTTTTGTTGCTTGTGCTTTAGGTGTCATATAAAAAAATTAATCGCCAAGACCAATGTCAAAGATCTTTTTCTCTATATTTTCTTCTAGGGGTTTTATTATTTTAATTCTTACACTTAAGTTTTTAATTCACTTCGAGTTCATTTTTGTGAGTGGTATCAGGGTCTAGTTTTATTATTTTGTGTGTGAATATCCAATTTTCCCAGTACCATTTATTGAAGAGACTCTCTTCTCCATCAAATATTCTTTCTTGTCAGATATTACTTGATCAGATATATATGGGTTTATTTCTTGACTCTCGATTCTCTTCTATTTGTTTCTGTGTCTGTTTTAAGGCCAGTCCCGTGCTGTTCTGATTATCGTAAATAAATCCTGGGGCTGTGTGCACAGCATGGTGACTGCAGTTAACAACACTGCACTGTGTGTTCAGAAGTTGCTTAGAGAGTAGATCTTAAAAGTTATGACAGGAAAAAAATTGTAACTATGTGAGGTGATGAATAACTAAACTGTTTGTGGTAATCATTTTGCAAAATCATTATGTTTGCCTTAAACCGATAAAACTGGAAAAAATAAAATCAGAATAATTTCATCCACAGATCTGCAAAAAATCAAAAACTTTGGCAATAACACTATTGCCAAGGATATAGAGCAACAGAAATTTTCATATACTGCTTTGGCAGTGTAAATCATTGTAGTTCTTTGGAGAGCAATTTAGTGATATTTTGTATAGTTGAAGACATTTGTACCCTACTACCCCAAAATTCTACTATATGTAGACTTTCTTACACATGTATGCAAGAAGACATGCATAAGACTGCTCATAGAAGCATCGTTAATAATAGCAAACAATGAAAATGACCTTAATGCCTATAGAGAGAAGTGTACGTGCATAAATTGTGTTATAGTCACACAACAGAATACTATACAATAGTTAATAATAAATGAAGTAGAGGTACACATATCCACATGATGGATCTCAAAGAAATAAATTTAGAAGAAAACAGCAAATTTCAGAGGAATGTTTACCATGTGATACATTTACATAAAGTTAGAAATATGCAAAATAATGCTATATCTTATTTAAGCCAGTATTTGAGGAGGCCAGAAGGGGAGAGTGGATACAATTGGGAAAGGAGTACGTGGAGACTTAAATATTACTAATTTGTAATGTTTTATTCTTTAAGGGGATCAGTGGGCATGGTTAAGTTTGGGGTGTTATTCTTAAACATTTTTATATATAAATTATTTAAAAAGGGGTTTAAAGGAGCAGCCTTTAATTGTCTATATTGAACCATCAGCCGTTGTTGAAAAACCTCGTCTGAAAGTATTTCCAGTAATTTATAAAAATATACCTCTACATAAATATCAGGGCTCTCTTCTTCCAATGATTTTTTTTGTTTTGTTTCGTTTTGCTTTTTTGAGACCTGGCATCGGAGTGTGGGAACTATAGAGGTGAAAGGAAGGGGCTTGGAAAATATGAGGGAATAGAGAGATGCAGTGGTGGGAAGACAGCACCTGCAGTGGCGACAAAGGCACCTTGCAAAGGGGAAATGTCTCTTGGAGGTCTGAGGGCAAAATAAAGGAGGGGCTGAAGTTAAGAGACATGGTAACATCAGAGTCAGAAGCATACGGAACCCCCAACCATACAAATAAGGTGCCATTTATTTTTTTAAAGCTGCACTTTACCAGAGCAACGGAAGAGGGCAGTCTTGAGCCAAGAAAAAGTAAGCCGCGAAACACCTTAGTCTCACCTGTTACTGCTGGTCAGGAACATCCAACACACGGAATCATAAACAGAAATAAATGTAACAGTCTGAATACAGAAAGTGTAAATCAAACTTTTTCAGCTAACGAAAACGCTTTTTAAAAAACTCATAAAGCGGAAGAAAACTTAATACAACACTCTAACACGAATTAAATTTAATCAAACAAGAAATTAGAAAAATGAAAGAATACCATAACTCACAAATTTAAAATTCTGAGTATAAATAGACATTGCTAAAAGAGCTGACAGAATACTGGAAATAAACCGAATTAAAAGACAAATTATTTTAAAAATGACTAAAACAAAGTCGTCTGTGAGACAATAAATGTAAAGTATTTCATTGGATACAGAGAACAGAAATAAAAGCTAAGAGAAGAAAAAGAGGGAAAAGATCCTAAAGGAAAGCAATACTCATAAAAGGCAGAATAAGTTCTAACATAGGAATAAATGAAGACTCTCAAGAAAGCTAAACAAAATAAAACACTCAAAAAGGACTATTTGAATTTATAATCCATGCAAATTTCCCTGAAATAAAATATGAAACTATATATTGAAAGAACCTATCATATGCTTGGAAAAATTGACCCATAACAGTCAAGTTAAAATATTAACTATTAAGAGAGTAATTCATGTACAGTTGAAACCTATATTATTTTATTAACCAATATCACCCCAATTATTTTAATAAAAATAAGAATTCACACAGCACTATCAGTACAAATGAGGTCAAGTGGACAGGAAAAGCAAACATAATAAGGTAGATTCTATGGGTATGTACTGAACTTTGCCCTCTGAAATAGAGAATGCACTTTTCAGCAGTCATGGAACATTCATGAAAATTGACAATATCGTATGGGCACAAGGAAGATCACCATAAGTTCTACAGAGTAAAAGTAAAACAAACACTGGTCTCTGTAAACAAACAATACAACCAAAAATCATAAATATGAACAATACATTTTTTAAAGTTCCTGTAACTGTTCTTTTTTTAAAACTCTCTGTTAAGTTTTGGGTCAAAAGGGAAATATAAAATAAAGTTACTGGAAAATTTTAAATGATTTTAAACCTGTACTCTATGTCAGAATCCATGGGATACAATTAAAGTAGTGATCAGAGGAAAATTCATAGCCTTGCAAAATCATACCAAAATGAAAAAAAAAAAATGAATTCAATATCTCAACTCACAAATATAGCAAAAGAACAAATTAAACAGAAAGTAGAATGAAGGAAATAATAAATATAAATGATTAATGTGTTAGAAAGCAGGAAAATAGTAGAACTAATAAATAAAAAACACAAGCCTTTGAGAAAATATCAACAAAATAAACAAACCATTATAAACAAACCATTATAAAATTTAAGGAAAAAAGGAGAAAGTACAAATACACAAAATAAGCAGAAATAATCCTCAAACTTTTGGACAAAATCAAGTGAATCTACCAGTTTGCAATTGTTTTCAATTTGTCCTATCTGTGATTTGTTCCATTTTCTGTGTTTTCTCCTTTTCTTTTGAAAGAATTGAGTCCTTGGTTAAAAAAAAAAAAAAAAAAAAAGGATAGCAAATGAGTGACTTTTCCAAAACTTATTGTTTGTTTGTTTGTTTGTTTATTGAAGGGTCTAAAATAATTACTTGAACTCAATATTTCTTTAAAAAATTTCATATTTTCAAGAAGCCCTACTTCGATCTACTTAAATTATTTGCATTCTAATTAACAAAAAATATGTTAGGACAGAGTGGGTACAGGTTTTGCAGTACCTGAAGCCAGTGGAATTTGAGAGCACAGGGAAGTTCTTTAAGAAAAGGAATACAAAGTCATGAATACAAAATTAGGCATAGGACATTTGATCATTAGTTTCAAGGTCAAACCATTTTCTTTTGCGTTGGGGATGGGGGGTGGGATCTGCCTTTCACTTATTTAGAGAGGTGACAGTCTCAGTGGGACGCCTGATGGGACACCTCCACGGCATGGTGAACCCATGGCCAAGCTGCCATGTGAAGGTAGAGCCTGGGAGGGTGATGCCCACTGCTGCCGAGCCCGGGCAGTGAGCAGAACCGCTCTCACTCTTAGGCTCTCCCTCTCTCCCCATCTATCCAACCTCTTCTCTCCCCTGAGAAAGAATCAAAGACTAATAATAAAACCTGCTTCGCCTAGAGCAGCCAGTCCTCCAGGTAGAAGCGTTCTACCTAAACTTGCCTTCTCTTTATCTCCTCTTTATTTTTGAGTTTAATAGTAGAATTCTAAAACTTTAGAGTTGAAAGTGACCAGAGAAATCACTTAATCCGCTATTATGACTTAGAAGACTATGAGAACAGAGACCTGGGTTCAAATCCTCACTACACCCCTATTGATGTGACATTAGGCAAATGACTTGAGTTCTTTAAAGTTACAATGTCCTCATCCATAAAAGAAGGATAATAGTGTGTTCCCTACATTTGAGTTAAATGTATCAAAAATGCTTGGCATGGTTTTAGGTATACACTAAGCAAAAATAAATGCTACCTATGATTATCTGACAGTTGAAGAAATTGAGACTCAGAGACATTATGTCACTTGCCCAAGGTCCCCCAGCCAGTTAATGGCAAATCAGGAATTAGAACACAAATCCTGTTAATCCTAAAAGCTACTTCCCTACTTAACCCTTTCCCCATATTCTTGGCTTCAACGTACAAGTGGACCACTACGTGGCAGAAGGTGGAAAACATATCTGGGAAGCTCTGGGTTAGAGTCAAGGGCAAGAACCTCTTCTCACTTCAGTGTGTGAATTGAGCCTTGGCTTTCACCTCTCCCCATCCACACGAGTGCTTCAGCCAAGTCATGGATTTACAATTCACTTTAAAATCACTACCGATTCAATACCATTTTCCAAAGTGAGCTGTTAGTGACTTTTACAGTACCTTGCACTAGGAGCAGCGGCCACCAAATGAGTCTCCTGTGAGAAGCCCCTTTCGGTCTAATGAGGCGAACTTACAAAGGCAGAGTTAAGAAACACCCGGGGTTGGGGAAGACGAGACTTCAGAGTGATGTAGCTGGTCATGCCACCTTGGTCTCTTAGGTTGTGAGTAGATGATGCCACCTGTTGTCCACTACCTCTGTGGGAGTAAAACCTCTGATCAGCCTTGGACACACAGAAGAGTGACCTGATTTCTTTTTAAATCTGTTGACTGTATTTACTGCACCAACCCCTACATTAAAAAAAAAAAAAGAGTTAGAAACAACATCACTGATATAATCCATGCTTGATTATCAGGAAGGGCTTCCCTTAACTGAACCTCCAGCTAATAACCGGGAAAAAAAGATGCAACACTTCTAAATTCTAGCAACTAAACAACCCTGCAGGCAAATCAAGCAGAAAACACTTAGCATCTACTAGAAAACTAGGATAGGATGCTTGTTTTTAAAATGCGAATGTCTTGGTTTTCTAAAGTCATTTTCTTTTAAATCTTAAGAGTTAGGAAGTCTAAGGTAGATTTCACTATTGTACCAAATTTCCACTCTTGTAAGCTGCAAATATTCAGAAAAGAGAAGAAAAATAATTAGCAAAAGGTCTGTCATTTGTCAAGTCTTGTTCCTTCACATCCTAGGAGCTCCTTGGACCCCAATAGGTAGTCACGTGGCTCTCAGAACTGTTCCCGAGAGCCAAGGTTGATTCTGCAAACTCCGCGGTTTTTGGGTGCGGTGCAGGCACTGGAAGCCGCAGAAAGACTTGTGTAGATGGAGGAAGAAATTTCACAGAAGGCAGGCAGTCTGTCACTCAGAACCTTTTTTTTTTTTAAGTCATAATGGCCGAAAGCCATCAAAAACCCTCAGAAGAACCACCTGGATGACCCATTAGGTTTTCACTGACTGTGGGAATACTTCCTTCCTTGGTAATTGATAGAAAATACAGAAAAAGATGGCTACTTCTATCAAGGAGAATAGGCAGATGACGGCAATATGCATATTTTCTGTGTTTACAACTGTGGACTGTTATTGAGCACTCCAAAGCTTCAATTAAATGAGGCTAAATGCCTCCTGCTCTTAGCAATTGAAATAAGTAAAACCTTTCTTTCTGAAGTCAGTTTATTTTAGACTTGGCACATCTTGTGATCAATTATACTTGAGAGGACTAAGCTTTTACCCAGTATTCAAATTTAGCGAACAGACATTTTCTGAAGGCCCATAATTAAGGTCCTGGGTTATTTTCAACATTGGAAATCCCTCCAGGTAAAATATATATTGACTCTGCCCTCAGAGAAAACTGTCAGAAGCATCTGTTTGATTTGGATCCCAAAGGAGAGAACAGAAGGAATCAGGGATCGACAATATTCCAGAGGTAACGGCTTAGATTTTCCCAGAACTGATGCACAACAGCAGCCCAAGGATAAAGATGCGCAGTGAATTCCAGGCAGAATAGATTAAAAAGAAAAAGATCTTCATATAGGTGCGTTATAATAAAACTGCAAAACACAAAAAGAAATAAAGACAAAGGAAAAATATTAAAAGCCGCCAGGCAATGAGGAAGTGGGGATGGACTCCCAGTTAGATGAACAGAAATGTAAAAAGCTAGAAGAGAGTGCAATGATACTGTCAGATGCTGAAGGGGAAACTGTCAAATTAGAATTCTGAAAACAACTTTTAAGAAACGGAGCAACGAAACAAAACAAAACATTTTCAGACAAGTGAAAACAAAGTTTGTCATCAGGAGACGCTCTGAATGAAATTGTAAAGGAAATACTTTGGACAGAAAGTAACTGATCCCAGATGGAAGATTTGAGATGTGAGAAGGAATAAAAAAACGAACAGTGGTAAACGTGTGAGTAAATGTGAGTAAGTGTAAATGGACATTGAATGTATAAAATGATAATTGTAATAATAATTGTAATAATAATAATTGTCTCGTGGGCCTTAAAATATACATGGAATTAAAAAGCTAGACAAAAATAATGTATGTTAGGAGTGAGTAAAAGAAGAACCTTATATTATTTTTGAGGTTTTATTAAATGAAGGTTTAATAAATATGCATGTTTTAACTTGTAAAGCAATTCCCTAAAAGAACAAACATACCATAAATCACCCAAAGTGGAAGAGAGGACTATCCAGTCAATCAAAGAGAAAAGAGAGAAAAGTAAAAAAAAAAAACAAAAAAACAACAGGTAAAGCAGTAGAAAACACAAGGCAAGATTTAAACCCCCAATGTCAGTGATTGTATTTTATATTACATATTAATGAACTAAATTCTCTCGTTATAAAGCAAAATAGTCAAAATGGATTAAAAAGTAATGCAACTGTATTTTGTGTCTATGAGGTATACCTAAAAAGATAGTACTCTTATGATTTTAAAATATTTTGAAAGGTAAAACAACCACTTTCCAGGCTCTGGAGTGGACACAGAGGAAACAGTCTCTGAAAGATGAGTAGCTACCCAACAGGCGTTGGAAAAGTGGGGCGTGGGTGACCTGAGAACAAGGCAGAAAGAACAGCATGTGCCATCACCCGGAGGAGAGGTGGTTGGTTCATGGTCAGAGAGGAAATGACAAGTGTTTATATATGGCCATGGTCAGAGCATGGGGGAGCAGATGGCGAGAGCAAAAGCGAAGGACGTAGGGACAGGTTGTGAACGGTTGCCTTGTAAGCAAGAGATTTGAACTTGACCTTAACACGAACTCAATCTGAAGATTTTGGACTTGATATTTAGAATGATGAGAACCCACTGAAAGGTACAGTGACCAGAACTGCCTTTCAGAATGATGGCTGGAGCTACAAGGTCGGGCGAGACAAAAGTTTGGAGGCCGTTGTAATGATCTACGACAAAAAGGACGGTGACCTGGCCAAATCGTGGTATGAGCAAACACTTAATACTTACGAAGGGCCAGGCATCGCTCTACGCTTTTATTTTTCACAATTAGGTAGGCACTCTTCACAAACATGACGAAGGCCTTATTATAGTCTGCATTTCGATGATGAAAAAACTTAGGTACAGTTAAGTGACTGACTGAAAGACCCATGTTAATAGGGAGCAGACCCAAGCGGTCTGGCTCTTAATCCCCACTGCATCCTGTCCTTGTGCTAAGGGATTAAAGGAAAAGGGGGCGGATTCCACAGCTATCGAGCCCCTGAAGTTGATGGGACTGGCGATTTATTACAAATGGGGAGTGTGGAGGAGGGAGCAATCTGGCCGACTCCCAGCAGCTGGGCACCTGATGGTGAAATACTGAAACAGGAAATGAGAGGAGGAGTGGATTGGGGGAAAGGTGATGTGCTAAAGTTTGAGGCAGACTGTGAGACCTTAAAGGGGAGATTTCCAGAGAGCTTTTGTCCACGAGGATCTGGACCTGAAAAGAGTATCTGGGAGTATTTGAGGGTGTCTGTATCGAGGGGAGGTTGGAGCTCAGGGACGAAATGAGGGGGCAGGGGAAAGAGCAGCGTCCTTAACTGGGGTGGGTCAGAGACTCCACCAAAAATCAATGTGTGCTGCGGACCTTCTTTGTACGGAAATGCCCATGCGCGTTTGTGTTGGTGCCCAGTGCCTTTCGGGGATGGAGGCTCTAGACTTCCTCCCCCACACCCCCTGTGGATTCACTGAGGGGCGATGTGTTTCAGGTTAAGAGTGACAGGGGAATGGGCTAGGGCAGAGCCTCGAGAATCACTGGCATTTAAACAGCAGGCAGAGAAGAAGCTGCCAAGAAGGCCGGTGGGGAGGCTGGGACGGCAGGGGGAGAGGTGGACCAGTGGGCTCCTCAGCCTCGTGGGACTGGTTACATGGGCACGCTCTGCCTAGCACGTTCCCAAATTCCAGACTCTTAGAAAGAAAGCAGCGGAAACCGTATCTGTTTGTCCAAATAGATTCGGCGCAGGGAGCCACTCTTGCTGGGAGTGGTGGGTATGCTCCTGAAATTTGAGTTCTCAGGTGCCTGCTAAGGCCAATTTTGCAAACTGGGCTTTCTAAGGATCGTAGATGATGCTTAGTCTTCTCTACACACTCTCCCCAACCCCCCATCCTGTTACTTTTGACCACTTACTTCTTCCACCACTCAAGGAGAAACATAACGGGAAGCCATATGATGTCATAACATATTCAAATTGTGCTAGGGTAGGCGTCCTGGGCAAGATGTTAGGTGTCCTAGTTCATAAAACCTTGTGACTTGGGAGCTGACTGGTTCGGGCATTGCTGGAAGGAGTAGGGGTCTCAAGTAGTAAATTTGTTGATACCTTAGTGATCTTTGTAGAAGAAGAGCTTGCAGCTTGGTTCACAGAGACAAGCTAGATTGCCTGGTGAACCATGCTGTAATTTGTGCTTAACGAGCTGGCCAAGAGCCTGAGCCACTAGTAGTGCCCAGTTGGGGCAAGCACTTGTCTGAGATCCGTGGCAGTCAAGAGATGGCTGCACATTGGCTCTGAACCCTATAGAAAGCAAAAATCTAGGGCAATACTTTTCGACCTTACTTGCACATTAAAATCACCCAGGGAATTTCTGCTTTTGCTTTTTTTAAAATAAAAACCAATGCCTGTGTTCCATCCCCAGAGATTATGGTTTAATTGGAACGGGGTGGGGCTCAGTAGTCAGTATTTTCAAAGTCGCTTGTGATATTTCAGTGTGCCACTGGGTCTGAAAACCACTGATCTTGAACGAGTGCACAGCTAGTGAGCAGTTGCCAGCTGCTTGACAAGTGTGGCCATGCAGCTGAACAGAAGCGATCTCTCGGGAGTTAGATCCCTGGGCAAGAGAGTGTCCACTTGTCCCACTTCCTTGGAATGGGCCTGACCTGTAACGAAATGTTTTCCTGGGTCACAAATGGTGCCATGATTGAAGCTCACGCTGACTCCAAGACTGTGGCTGGTTGTTTGCTTCATCTGTTCTAGGTACGTGTGTTTTTCCTGTTGCTGCTGTAACAAATTGCCACAAGCTGAGTAGTGTAAAACACCACCAGTTTATTCTCTCGTAGTTCCAGAGGCCAGAAGTCTGAAATGGGTCTTGTTTGGTAAAACCGAGGTGTTGGCAGGGCTGCGTTCCTTCTGGAGTCTCCAGGGGGAGAACCCATTTCCTCGCCTTTTCCAGTTTCTACGCCTGATATTCTTTGGCTTTTGGCTCCTTCATTGAAGCCCTCAGACCTCTGCTTCCATCATCAACAGAAGTGATTACACTGTCCACACCTAGCTATTCCCTCATCTCGTTTTTTTTTTTTTAAATAGACATAACTCATTTTATTGTGCTTCGCTTTACTGTGCTTGACAGAAGTTGTACTTTTTACCAATTTGAGGCAAGACATTATGAGTCAGTCGCTTTATGGCGATGGTTCAGGACCCACCGCAATCCCTCTGAGGTCTGCCTGTACCTGAACTGGCTGCCCCTTTAAAGGGAGCAACCGATTGCTACGGCCGCGCCACCCTGAACATGCCGGATGGAAGCTAAGCAGGGTCGGGCCTGGTTAGTACTCGGAAGGGAGACCACCTAGGAAGACCAGGTGCTGCCGCGTAAAATAAACAAATAAATAAATACATAGAAAGGGAGCAACGGGAGGTTTAGCTGAGGGCGATTACATCCTGCAGCCGTCGCGAGCACCTTGTCCTCCGCCCAGTTCAGCGACTCCCCGGTTTTAGGCAGCGGTAAGCCTTGCTCTCGCTCGCTGCATCCTCGGAGGAACATGGGCACGGAGGCGAGGGGCCGCGCTTCGCTTCTCACGAGACCGTTGGCCGCCGGGCTCCGTTTTCCCCGTGCCCGCGCGGACTGTGGCTCGTTGCACGCGTTTCGCCGCCGCCAGCGCGCTCGGGCGCAAGAGAGAACGCGGCCCTGGAGACGCGACTCGTTCGTTCGGGCTCTGCCGCTGCCTTTCTCGGACGTGGACGGCCGTTCCCGTCTGGGACATGGGTTTTCCCGTGTTGCTTCTGACAGCCTGTGCGTTTAAGTGTTCGCTGGCGTACTTCGCTTATGAGTTCCTCTTTAAGGGTTTCCCTCTCGCCCTGCCCATGGTTTTGCCATGAGGGCGCAGACGCCCTGCGGTTCCAGCCTGTGGGTGAAGCACAGTGCTTCCCGCAGCCTTTGTGGGTGCACCGTGGTTCGTCCGGGTGCCGGCGCTGACGACGTTCGGCTGCTGCTGTTTCTCCCTGCAACCTTCACAACTGCACACGTGTTGTTTTTGCCGGTTTTCATGTTTGCTTTCGAAATGTTGAAGTTTGATCTTGTGTTGAATTTTTGATCACAGCCGGTAGCTGCGCAGAAGGCTTTTCTGCAGTGTGTATCGGGGCTGGTGGCTCCGGTGGCAGTCCCTGACAAAGGCTTTGCCACACCCTTCACGGCACGAACAGTCTGTCCACTGTGCTCGCACGGGTGTGCACCTCACTGCTGGGCCTCGTGGTAATTGGTGCTGCAGTCGGGGGAGGAGCAGATGAACCTGCTGGGGTGAGCAGCGTGTGGAGGGAGTCATGGTCAAGGATAACACAGCCTCCGGGATGGGCCAGCGACTCCAGGGTGCCCAAGGCCAGGTGCTCAGCTAGGGGCCCAGCCACCTGCGGGGAACCAGTGGCTCCAGGCAGACCGTATGCCCAATTCCCAACTCCGTGTACTTCCGGGAACGCCCATCTTAAATTCTTTAACTTAATTACATCTGCAAAGTTTCCTTTGCCATATAAGGCGCCACATTCGCAGGTTCCTTGGGTGAGAATGTGGATGTTTTGGAGGGTGATCCCAAGCAGTGTTGGGAAAGGCAGAGACAGTGTCACTGAGACTTGGGAGGACTTCCCTGGGGGACAAGGCTTCACGTATAAGGAGGTGATTCAGGTCAGAAGGAACCCCTGGCAGGTGTGGAGGGAGGGGCAGGGAAAGGAGGGGACCAACAGACAATGTTACCAAGTCAGATACAGCTACAGGTGACTGACTCTTAGTCCTGCTGGGAAAACTGGGTGCCAGGGTAGAGCTCACAGCCAGGATGCATTCCATGAGAGATGCCAGGTTGCTGGACATTTTAGACACCTCTTCCCCATCGGCCACGGGGAGAGGTCTGCTCCCAGGAGCCAACATCATCCCTTGGCATTTCCGGTCCACTCAACACCAGGCTAAGGACTCCGGAGGCGAGTGAAAGCCCTCAGGCCACAAAATGCAGACCTGGCAGTTGGAAGCGATGGTCCTGAACAGTGGTCAAGGCCGGGGGGCGGGGCAGGTGGGCGGAGCAGTGACCTGTGCATAACTAGCATAACCAGTGGATGGTTCCCAATGGGCTGTTTCCCACCCCTCCCCCCACCCCCGCCCCTGTGCATGGTGGTTATTTTATCACAGCTCAAATAGTCAAAAGAACAGGACCAAGGTACCACTTTAATGCTTCTGAAGTTATATTTTAGAACAGAACAGGATGATTAATAATTACCACATTTTATGGCTTTTGGGTTTCAGCACATTCAATTGAAGTCTGCATTTTGAATTATTTTGTAAAATGACAAACATTGACATGATGAAGAATGAAACAATGAAATCTTAAAAGATAATGACAAGTCGTACAAAGAACAAAGGCCTAGTAAGCGTAAATCTTCACTTTGTGGACTTCCTTGTCGTCACACTCCCTCTGTTTGTTGTAGTAATAGAAAGTATTGTCTCTTCTCTGAAGTTTCTTCACATATCCAGTCTCTGGCCAACGATCTACCTGCACATCACAAGCCAGAATACAAACACTGTCGCGCTGGCTTCATTTTATACACTATTTTACTATCGAAGAGTTAAAAGTATAACAAAGAAACTTAAAGCATAAAATGTAAAAATATTGGCACTCCTAGTATTACCCACATCCAAATTCATCCTTTTACAGCAAAACAACTAATTTGGTGCCTCTCTCTAGATTCCAATTTCTACAATTAAACTTCTACTCAGTAGGTAGAGAAAACATCCAAAATAATCTAAACTTTATTCTATGTTTATAAATGATTTTAAACATAATTACTTCCTAACTTCTAAGAGTAATTCCCCAGGAGGAAATTAGGGCTAAGGCCAGACCCCATCCTGGAAACACCTAGAGCTGACTGTTGATGTCGCGACAGTGACTAAAGGAAACAGGTAAACTCGATATATTCAAAGGTCCATATGTATTTCCTCATGTCCATATTTCAAGTTCACTTTGAAACTCAGTGTTTAATGGACATTCGAGGTCATGAATATCATCTTCGGCGATCTTCTCTTACCTCTCCCACTATTCTTTCTCACACGTCACATCGGTTTGCTTACTTTATCATTTGGCCTGATCTCATTTGGACATTTCCCCCTGCTTCCTCTCCAGATATATGTTATGCCTACTTAATCAGGTCCATGCGTTGCTGTCACTGGATATGTTTCTTCTGGATTTTTGTGAGATGCACTCCTCTCTCGTGGTCAAAAACCTGTTATTCAGGTCTCATGGGCTGGAAAACCAAGTCCTATTCTTCAACACCATCTCACGGTTCCCACTTAACCACAGCTTTCAAGTGGGATATGAATACAAAAGAATACATGTCCTAGATTACTGACAGCACGTTTTCATTCTCTTCTGTCGTCTCAGTTATTTGAGAATCAGCAAAATAGGTGGCAGCATATCTGATAAACCTTGGCAGGCTCTCTGACATCTATAGTATGGAAAAAAGTCAGGCTTTCTATCACTTATGTTGAGCTTGCCTTTCATAGCTTCTACTGTTCTCAGCAGAGAAAGGAAGGTGTTCTCAAGACATCATTACAGCTTTCTTCCTCTTGGGGCCAGTGGCAGGTTCCCTTTCGTTGGCTAGGGTCTCCAACACCATCTCATGCAGTGAGGAAACATTCGTCCAACTGCGGCTGCTTCAGAAAACACATGACCACTTCCTATGGGATAAAGAGCCTTTAAGCAGCTATATGGCTTCTGCACTCATCGACCTCTAGACAGTTTTCTTTTTATACCTCTTTGCTATTTCATAATTTTTCCTTCTTGGATTTTTACTTGATTGCTCTCATTCAGTTGAGGAGACCTCCACTCCTGAGACTCTGGTGGTCCCGAGCGGTATGGTCTTCAAGTTTAGCTGTCCATGGGTAGGGAGATAAGTCAGCACTGATATTGCCCATAAGGGCGGGGTGCCCCAGGTCAGAACAAAGAACTTCACTCACACCCTTCAGGCCACTGTCCACTGAGACATGCCACTCAAGGCAAGCCTGCTGTTACCACCCTGCCCATCCTTTAAGGCCCACCGCGAATGTTTGTGCTGTGTTTTCTCCATTTAAAAGCCATAGATGACACACTAGTGAAGGGTACCTTTTGCTAACAGGGTCAAGAAAATGTTAGCAGGTGTCAGAAGATGACTAGGGTCGGCCCTCTGTATCCGTGGGTCTGTCATCTGCAGATCCAACCCATTGCAGATCGAAAATATTTTTAAAAATCCAGTTAAGTTCCAAAAAGCAAAACTTGAAGTTGCCACATGCCAAGCATTATGCTGAATCCACATGAATGAAGCGATGTGTAGGCATACCCTACTTTAGCCTACATGCAAATGTAGGTCATATGGAAATACTACGCCATTTTATGTAAGGGCCTTGAGCACCTGCAGATTTTGGTATCTGTGAGCGGGGGTGGGTCATGGAACTAACCCCCGGGATACTGAGGGAGGACTGCAGATGAAAATCAGTCATCAAATCTCCATTGAATCAGTGTTTTTAACTTCATTCCTCACCAACCCTACTAATGTCTGTTAAATTAAAGAGTCTATTGCATTTTAGCTCTGTAATATCATCATTCCTTTTCTTGTCTTTTTAAAGGAAATATTAAGTAGAGATCAAAGAGTTGAATGAAGAAGAGAAAATAGAGATCTGAAAAATCCAGAGATAAATTAGTCTCTGGAAAAATGGTAAATACTAAAAAAATAAATGAAAATAAAAAATCAAGTTAATAATTTGTTGTAACCCCAAATCTAAACATTAAAACATTTACGAATACTATGTCATATTCTATAATATTCTTAAAAACTCAATCTTCCAGTTTCTGGTAGAATAGATGATTTTTTTTTAAAAAAAAATCACATTCTAAACTGGTGCCATGTCTAGATTTTGATGTTTTCTTTGTAAAGCAAAATCATGTCTCTAATCTCTTAACGGGAATGCACAACCAAAGTCAGGCATTGTTCTCTAATTTTTTTTGTCACTTATAATCTCCATAATAAATAGGATTTAACCCTTTTATAATTTATGGTCAAAATAAAAGAGAAACTATAAAGAAATAATAGTTATGCAACAAACTGAGTATCCAATAATAGAATTGCCTAAGTGAGGGAAAAAAGATTCTGCTTTTATGGTTTACCATAAAAGATTCATGTAGCAGAGCACGGTTCAATGAAAGCTGGAAAATTCTTAATATTTCCATGCTGAGGGACCACCTCTTGCCCTACTCTGCCTGAAAATCTCTCTTCTGGCCTTGGTCTCCTTCCTCATCAATTAAATGAGAGAGTTGGAGTAGAATTCTGTTAGTTATTTTCAGGCTCTTTGTCTTATTTTGATCCTTTACATCATCTAACAAACTCATTGTGAGTTCAGGTTTGTAGGACATAAATCTTACCATAGAAACTTGTTTCACTTGTTTATATTCAATTTCATCCCGATATCCTGCTTGTTGAAATCTGTACAGATTTTCTATCTCTTCCGACCATTTTTTGGCACGACTTATTGATTTTGGTTTCACGTCAGAACTAGCCATGGTTACAGACGTCTTGTTACCAATTAATTCTGAAAGATATTAAAGTGAAATTAATAGAGGACATAATAGTGACAATTTGAAAGTCCCTTTAAGAATAAACAAAACTAGCATTTAAAAATAGAGACTTGAGAATCCTATTAAATATATTAAACTTTAAACATCCAGTTCCAAGATTGAGAAGGAGTCGCGTTCTATTTTGGAAATAAAATAAACCCCGAAAGGTACATAGAGAACTGTTGATTTATTCATCAAATAAAATTGCATTCAGAGTTATGGAGTGCAGTCCGAAAGGCCGGAAACTAATTCTGGCAATAGTTGTTCTAGGCAATAATAGTTGACACATTTCTGAAATCACACCCATTTTTAACTGCTTGGCAGGTTGGCAAAATATCCCACTACCGTTCCATTTGATTATGTTCAAAACTACATCTTTTTTTTCCTTCCTAAAAAGAAAATGTAAGGTTTCTCTTCTCACGCTCTTCTATTTCCCCTCGCTGGAAGCAGAGGTTTCTTTCCTCTCATAACAGATCTGATAACCAAGATGGCTACTAAGTGACTAAGGGGCGGGGAGCATCTACAGCTTGGAGACGCTGGACAAAGGGATGATGATTCATGTACTAGGTGTGAGGGAGCCTCTGGCACCTGATTTCATCATGCTACTCAGATGGGCACACATTTAAAACGGACGATTTCTTCATTCTCGAACTTTCCATGGAATATTTTCCCATGGTTGACTATGGGTAACTGAAACCATGGAAAATGAAACCGCAGATAAGTGGGGACAACGGTAATTATTGTGTGCGTCTGTGTGCTCTGAGTTCAGGTACTCAGAAAAGCAGATGCCGAGGTAGAGTACCAGAATTTATTGGGGGTAAAGCTTATGAAACATAAGGAAAGAAGGAGCAGGAGTCTGAGGGAAAAGCTTTTATACCATGATGCATGCCTGACACCTGGGGATGGAAAAGGAGAAGGTAGAATTGGGGGGAAAGCGCTCCAGAGGCCAGTGGGGAAATCCAGCATGAAGAATGCCTGTGGAGGACCCTTGCTCTAGGCAACACTGGTCAGGCCTAGTGCGGCCACCAGTTTCCGTCGTTGACTGGGAGTGACTAGGGGCCTGCTTGACCTCAGCTCAGCTCGAACTCCGGTTGGATCTCAAAGGCAGAGGGGAGTCAGATGACTGCAGGGAGCAGCAGCTTCTCTCTGTGGAGAAATGCTCCTCCGCCTCCGTGGCTGCCCGTCTAACTTGCTAAAATGTTGAATTCTTCCGAGCCACAGATAAAGTCATAGGCTATTTTTATTTTCGGCATATATTATTGTCCCTGAAACTCAGTAAGTGCTTGACAAATGCTTGGCGAAATGAGATTTTTAAATGCAATATGGCGAGTTAGACATTATAGATGCAAAATGTATATAAACATGTTATTCGATCATATAAATCTTATGAAAATATAAATGACACTGTTAGGTCACAAAACTTGGGTGACACAGGAAAAGGTACAAACAGAAATTGCTCCAGGAGGCCTGGCAAATTCCATATTCCCAAAGACACCTCAATAATAGACTTTAGTTATAGCTCCACAGAAATCAATTTACAAATGTGTTTGGCTCAAGCTCGGATAAGTAGTGAGGCTGAGAATGATAGATACAAAGTTAAGAGTTAAGAGTACTGAGCGTGCAACGCACTGTATGTTTGCAATCACATGGTACATCGTGCATCTCTGAAATTGACAAGATCTGATGTGATCCTTGCTCATTCAAACTTAGCATGTGCAACTGTGTGTCCGCTGATAGATCTCATTTGAGGGTGCTATAAGCTCACACATCCATCTATCATTTAACAATGCTTCTATTTCTCTGTCGTCTATTCTAACCTAGCTGACTTCTTTGTTTATTTAGATAGTTAAATCATTTGATTTTCCTGAGTGGTATCTGCGTATGGCTCCTTTCATCAATCTAAGCCTATTATTAACATTTTCAATATGGCGCTTATGCAGATTGGTGGCAACAGTGGGACTGAGGCAGAAATTCTGAGACCTGTCATGGCTATATCTCTGAGAAGAAAGTTCTGGGATAATAGAAAGCAGGAGAATGAAACTGCAATGCCTAGTTGCTTGGCTGACGCTCTATGATTTGAGATGACAAAGACCTCAATGCAAGTGACATAGGTAAAATTTTTCAGTGAAGAATGAGTAATATGCCACTAACTCTCAAAGGTCTGGTCATCTGGGTAAAAACTAAAATAAAAACTTACAATGGCCAAGTAATTCCGACACAGAGACAAGGGACTCTTTAAAACAGGGAGTGATAGGAAGTGGAGGTAAAAAGCAAAGGTTACAATTAACATACAGATTTTTACTACATTGGGAGTCATGATGGGCTGAGGCAGTCAGTGGTTGCTTGAAGAAGGAGGTGAGTTTGAATCTAGTTCTTAAAGAAAAGGCATAAATAATGGGGCAGGCATTGCAAGAGAGCATTATGACAAGAAGGGATTCCAGAAATAGAAGAGAGTGTATCATGTTCTAGGTAAATTATTTGTTCATTTATGTATTTATATCTTGCCTTGTTGCAAAAAGGGTTTGGGCAGATTGTTGGGATACTATACTGAAAACAGATTGTGTAGGACCTTTCATTTTAGACAATAGAATTTAATTATTCCATGAAGGATGAAGAGTGTCAGTCAGAATTGTGTGATAAATTTCCATCTTTTAGCAAAATGTAGAATTATGATTGGACATGAAGATTTTGTGTGTGTGTGTGTGTGTGTGTACACACTCATATGCAGATGCCCAATTAATTTCTAAGGAGTACCTTTAGGAGGGATGAACATCTTTTCAGTCTGTACCACAAGGCAAATATATTTGTGTGCATCTATGGCACAGTTGTTTCATCTTATGTTGTAACTTGTGAGACTTATAAAAAGCTACAAATAAAAGAGAAGGCTGAAGAGAGTGGGCAGCAGACCAACAGCATGATGTCAAACACATGAGTCTACTTGCGGGGCATCTAACTGGAGCAAAGGGATCTTAAGGAACTATACTAAGGGACAACTAAGAGAGCACAACTTCCTAAACTACACTGATAATCCATTGTCCTTATCCAACTGGTACTCCCTAAATCTTTTATGCCTCAGAAGCAAGCAGTTGGCATGGGTACGTAATTTCATCATTGTTTTTCAAAAGCTCAAACTCAGAGAGTATACATGAAGAGTTCAATTATAAAATCATTGGCATGTCCAGGCAAGAGTAAATGGGGGAAGAGGGGAGAACTGGAAATGGAAAAAAGAAATACAAGATATATAACGAAGAGTTGGCAGGATCTGGCAACCGATTAGATGTGGGGGGAAATGCTATATTTACTAAAAGCAGAAAGTATGCTACATTCAGTTGAACTACTGGGGAAATTGCCATTTTTTTCCTCAGTAGAAATATACCTCTTTTAGATACATCAGGCATTTCAAAACTTCTTCACAAAAAGCTAAAGGGAACATGAATGCATTTCACTATAATAGCAACCTTAGTGGCTACTATAACTATATAGTGGTGGTGCAAATTCCTCTTTTTTTTGTTTCTTTTATAACTTACTACTTATTAAAAACCCAGAATGTAACTAAAATTAGGAAAGGTCAACTTAATACTAATTCTGCTAGTAACATTCAGCACTTTGAAATTTACTGGTTTTACTGACAGCGATGGCAAAAAAAAATAATTGATATAAAATACGTTCTATCTCTATACTACTAAGCCGTATCTGCAGAAACAGGAAATGGCAATGTCTGACTTTCTAGTTTGTAAAAATCAAATTTTGTTAGGGGTTATATGGGTATTAAAAAAAAAAAATAAAACCACCAATATCAAATCCTGGACAATCTAAGGTTCTAATCTGATCTAACAGTAGAACCTTTTGATCTAGCCAGCCCTCTTAAACTCCCTTCTTTGCAAAACCCCTTTTCATCTCTTCTGCTCTAAAAAGTGCTTTTACTTTTAGTGGCATTAAAACTCTAAGAGCATTAGTATCTCTAATCTTCTATTTCTTTCCCCATTTTATTTTTTCTGTTCCTAGACACAGCAGGATATGGCAGAGGCGCCCGTTAACTAGCCTGTAACCTTGGTCAAGTCAGTTAACATCCCTGGGCCTCAGTTCCTTTCCAAAGTTTTTGCATGTTCAGTTGAAAAAAACAATATTGGTTCCCCAAATAGGCCTTCGTGGTCCACGGTACGGGTGTGTTAACCTACATTTGTGCAGGACAAAAAACCCTCCATTCCGGCCTGCACAACTAAACATCCCTTCTCTGGTCCCTTAAACTTTTTTTTTTTTTTTTTCTGCCAGAAACCACCAGTTGTGTCTGTAAAGTAAATCCTGCCTAGAGAAGGCTGAGGCAGGGAAGGTATTCTAAAAACTGGAGGCCCAATGACTGGTCCAAGGAACGATCTCTGAAAGAAGCCCCCAGAATCGCAGCCCCTAAAGCCGAAGGGGGCAAGGGGTGGCTGGGAAAATACTGGAGAATAAGACTCTGAAACTCAACAGGGACTAAATAAAGTCCTTCCCTGGAAGAGAAGAAGGTAACGTCAAACCAGAAGCAGGTAGGACGAATCTCTGAACAGGCGATGGAGAGCAGGGGCGGAAGGGGCGGGGCCTGGGCTTCCGGGGCGGGGCCCAGGCGGGCGCAGGGGCGGGGCGAGCAGGGCCGGCCCTTCAGCTGCAGTCCACCCAGCCCTGGTCCAGCTCTCTGCGGTTACCCAAGCTCAGCCGACGTGGAGAGGCTGGGGCGGCCCGCCCGGGAGCTCGTAAGAGAGCGCGGAGGTGCTCGTGTTCTCCGCTAGGGGCCCTGGGCGGGGCAGCGAGAGGCCAACTGTCACGGCCTGGGAGACCTTTGAGTCTCCTAGCAACGTGTGGCTTCCTCTGGAGCGCCCAGCTCGAGATGCCCGGAGAACGGGCTTGTGTGCGCATGCCCAAGGGAATGGAGGCGGACCCCAGAGAGGGAGGGAGCCTTGAAAGGGTTCATCCATAAGAAAAGATGGAGAGTGAAAAATGTTATCTGTTGCGTCTTCATCCCCAGACAGAATTCCCTAAAAAAGTGGATCAAGGAATAGAGGCCACTGGCAATTTTTGTCCCTGATGGTAAATATCTCCCACTGTCCCACCTCCCTTCTCATTTTGTTGGGATTAAATGAACCAGTCTCCCTGGGGTTGAGCATAATGTCTGACAACGAGTAAACCTGCAATAAAGCACATCTCGAACATTATTTTTTAATATTATCTTCATTATTATATTTTAAACGGTCTGTTTACTTAAAACTCCCATATTTTCTTCCGATTTCTAGATCTCTCTCTCAACTCTAGACTTGTATACCCAACTTGGTTATCCAAAACAACCCCCCTAAACACCCTCACCCCCTTACCTGCTTCTTCCACAGTCATCTCCTTTCAGCAGGTGGTCCCAGAATCTACTCTTCCGCTTACCTCCATATCTATCCATCAGCCTAACCTGTTGACTTTACCACCTAAGTCCAAGCTGCCATCATTTCATCCCCTCTGGTGATTGAGATAGCCCCCAATGAGTCTCTCTTGTCCCCCATAGTCTATTCTCAACAGAACAATCAGTGGAGTCCCTTTAAAACATAGTCAAATCAAGGCACTCCTCTGCTCACAATCCTGCAATGGCTGTCCACCTTACAGGGTAAAAAACAGCCTTACAAGATGGGCACGCAAAGCCTCCTTCCTTGCTCTGCAGCTGTGGATCGCTCAGCTCCAGCCACACTGGCCTCCCGGCTGTTCCTGCCTAGCTCCCACATTGCCACCTTGTTTGCAGCTGCCCCCTCTGCCTAGAATGGTCTTCTGTCAGTTAGCCCTTTGACTAACTTCCTCATATTCAAGTCTTTGTTAATATCTCAACTTGCTCATCTCCATCCCTCTGTCTCGTTCTTCTATCATGGTCTTTATCCCCCTTACTATGTTTTAATGTGTTTTTCGTAGCATTTATTACCTTCTAATATACTATCTAAATTGTTTATTTCCTAATTTTATTGTTTACCGTCTGCTAGAATGTAATTCCATAAAGACAGAGGTCTTGTTAACTAAACTACTAGGACAGTGCCTAGTATACAGTAGGTGCTAAAACAATGTATATCGAATGAATATGTTCCACCACCACCATCCCCACGAGTGCCACTATGACACTGTGGAAGCACTATAGTATAGTCGCTAGGAGCATGTTGTCTGTCGCGTGACCCTGGATTTGATGCTAGCTTCTAATACAAGCAATGTGACCTCGCACAAACTACTTAATCAGTTTCCTTAACTATAAAGTGAAGACAAAAACTGTACCTATCTGAAGGAGTTATGAAGATAAAATAGTAAATACAAACTGTTTAGGAAAGCATCTGGAACTATATCAATGGTAAATAGTGTTATTTCCACTAGATTATGCACTCATTACCACATGATTTTTCTCTGCTTTGCTACTATGTGCCAGATACTGTTCTAGATACTAAAGATACAGCAGTATCTTTAGTATCTAGAACAGTATCTGGCACATAGTAGATGATCAGGGACTATTTGTTGAGTGAATAAGTGAATCCACAGCATTATACTTCCTGGAGTATTACACCAACTTTCTACTCAGACTCCCTGTCCCAGTCTGCCTGGGTGTCTTTCTAAACTCAAATCCAATGGTTCTTCTCAAATTTAGGATCTGTCAGAATCTCCTGGAAGGTGTGTTAATACAGATTGCTGTCCCCACACCCACATTTGCTGATTTAGTAGGTCTGGGCTAGGGTAGAGAATTTTCATTTCTAACAGGTTCCCAAACACTGTTGGCGATGCTCTTCCAGGGTCCACACTTTGAGAAATACTGTTCTACTTGCCATTCTCTTTCTTCTTTCAAACCAGCCAGGCTTCCTACTGCTGCTATGGTCAAAGTTTAAACTCTTTGGCTGGTCCCTTCTTAGTTGATTTAGCCTTAGACTTCCCCTGTGAAGTTCCTCTTATTTTACCTGCTTTGAGCCCAACGCAATGGTTAAAAGGAACTATTTGCAGTGTCCAGACTGAATAAAAGCTCATTCCTGAGACTTCCCCTGTTCTTGGGCCTGGAAGCCAGACTCAGATTCACCTTCTCTGCTCAGTTTTTCCGATGGTCCCTTTGTCCTTGCAGAACTGAGATCTCTCCTTGGTCTCCATACTACACCCCGAGCACTCTTCCATTAGAGGACTATAAACCTCTTTTCCCCATTTGCTTCTCTTTATGACAGATTGCGAGCTCTTGGTATGCTATGGCTGCTTTCTTTATTACTTCTAGGTTCAAGTATACAGTGCCTAGCACTTAGTAGATGCCCAGTAAATAGTAATAGCTAATATTTATTAAACATTTACCATTTTCCAGGGCTTTAGGTAGCCTGTTTTCCTTCCTTACTTCCTTCCTTTCTTCTTTCTTTCCCTCCTTCCTTCCTTCTAGTTGAACAATAATTTTTTTTTTAGCAGTCAGAGGGGTGAGGGTAGATGGTGAGAAGAGGTAATGGAAGTGGAGGAATATATGTAACTAATGGAAAATAAGCATACATCGTGATTTTTTAAAACCACCTTCTATTATGTAGTTAGCCACCTGCGTCTTCTGAATCAACTCCTTTGGAAAAGGAGTATCCTTGTCAATCTTGTTTACTTTGTCCCCATTCTCCCACACACCTTCTAGACATTTTTTTTTTTTTTTACAAACCTGTTGATCTATAATTGCAATGCAATAAATGGAGCATATTTAACAGCATATGATTTGGTAAGTTTTGACATATGTGTACGCCTGTGAAACCATCACCACAACCAGGTTAATGAACTTGTTTCCTGGTGCCCCCAGGAAACTGTCGATTTGCTTTCTGTCACTTTGGATCATCTCACATTTTGTATAATGTTATATAAATGGAATAATACAATATGTACTCTTCCTTTGGCTTCTTTCACTCAGCGTAATTATTTTCAGATTTATCCATGTCATTGTATCAGTAACTCATTCCTTACCCCTCCCCCACTTTTATGGAGCTATAATTACATAATATTGTAGAAGTTTAAGGCATACAACATAATGAATCCAATATATTAATACACGGCAAAATGGTTACAATAATAAGTTTATTCATATTCATCACCTCATATAGTTACAATTTTGTTTCCTTGTGATGAAAACCTTTTAGACCCACCCTCTTATCATCTCTCAAATATAAAGTACCGTATTGTCAACCATAGACCCCAGGCTGCACATCACATCCGCAGAACTTACTTATCTATAACTGGAAGTCTGTACCTTTTGACCCCCTTCACCCATTTCTTCCACCCTCCACCCCCCGCCTCTCGCAACTACCAATCTGTCCTCTGAGAAGACATTATTGTTACCTTTATTTTACAGATGAGAAAACTGAGTTATGGAGAGTTTAATTTAACCAAGATCACACAAACTGTAACAGCTCAGATGAGACTCTAACCAGGACCTCCAAAACCCAGTGACTAGACTCATGGCCCCTGAGCTGTCTATTTTGGAATGTTAACTTGAATGAATCCATCCATTCTCTACTAGTTCTAAACTGAATGTCCTCTCAACATCTTCCAAAACCGAAATCAGTGCAGAAATAAAAGTAACAAAACTGAAGATAAGCCGTCTGCAGTTCAATCTTATAAATTAGTACATTTTGAATTTTAAAATTGTTAACCCTGTGGTTAACATAGTACCATGTTTTTATTTTAAAAACTTAAAATACATATCGCATGTATTATTTTACATTTTTTGTGTGATGAGTTAAATTGTGCCCCCCTCCCCCCAATTCATATGTTAAAGTCCTCATTCTCAGTACCTCAGAATATGACCTTATTTGGAATAAGGGTTGTTGAAGACGTAATTAATTAAGATGAGGTCATACTGGAGTGGGTGGTCCCCTAATTCTTATTAGTGTCCTTAGAGTAAGGGGAAATTTGGACACAGACACTGTTATGGGCTGAATGATGTTCCCCTATAATTCATATGTTGATGCTCTCACCCCCAGTGTGACTGTGTTTGGCTATAGGGCCTCTACGGAAGTAATTAAGGTTAAATAATATCCTAAAGGTAGGGCCCTAATCCAATAGAACTGATGTCCTTTTAAGAGGAAGAGGTACCAGGGCTGTGAGCACACAGAGAAAAGGCCATGTGAGGATAAAGCAAGAAGCTGGCTATCTGAAAGCCAAAGAGAGAAAAACCAAATTTGCTGACATCTTAATCTCTGACTTCCAGCCTCTAGAACTGTGAGAAAAGACATTTCTGTTGTTTAAGCCACCCAGTCTGTGGTGTCTCTTCCTCAGTCCTGTTGGGGTAAAATAAATCAGGGACTTTGAAGTTCAAAGAGCTTTGGAATTGCCAAAGGAGAGAGATTCCCACCAGGGGAATGAGGAAAGAGAGTAGCCAGTGTTGACCACGGTTTTCTTAGTACACGGAACATTGGACTTCTTATGAAAATCTGTTTTATTTGTATCTCGAGGATGCCAAAGGCTAGTAAGTGATTGTGTCTTCCTCTGGAAGAGCCAAATTTATAGATCACGTCTTCCGAGAGTGCATGTGTGCATGTCTGTGGGCTATGCTTACCCATCTTCACTATTTTCTATTCTTTTTCCTTTATCTCAAGTCCTCACAATTTCTCTTTACTCTTTAGTACTGTATCCATTGTGGAAAGAAGAGAGAATAAATCAGTGGACAAATAAGTAAGAATATGAGCATTATCTTGACCAGCCTTGACAGGGGCTCCCAATTCTGTCAGAGGTAGACACACTAGAGTCTCTTCCTCTTCCATTAAAAAAATTGCCTGAGAATCTGTATATGAATAGAACTCTGAGTACCATGGCTGCAGGAACGTGCTTATTATGTACTCTGAGGGTGGCATTCTGATTCCAGATTTCCCTGGTTAGAACTTGTTCCTGAATTTATTCTACATTACTTTGTGTCTCTGTGAAAGCATTCACTTAGCATGTTCTGCAAACCCATGGTATCCAAATAGATTGAAAACTACTCGAAGGCACATTTTAGTTAGCTACATAACCACTGTAAGGCTTGCCACCGTGCTACAGAACAAAGCAGGACCTCGAAAGTGAGCTGTTTGTGATTGTTAATATTGTGGTATCTAAGGAGACTTGCTAGAAAGGGGCACAATAAATGTTATTGTGACATTTTGATGAATTAATACTTTAGCAAACCTTTTCATAAAGTTGCTTTGATGCTTTAACCCGTATCCCATTTGCCCTGAAAATACTTGCCGGTGGTGCTTGTGGCAGCATCTTTTACCCTAAGATAACTCGCGGATTACAGTCCTAACCTTACCCCCAAAGTTTGCCACAAAATATCTTGCTTTTATTAGTATTTTCACATCGCTCTGGCATATCAATAGCCTTTTAAAAAAAAAAACACCCATCTACCTGATATTTCTAGGTGGTCTGCCATCCAAGTACTAACCAGGCGCGCCCCTGCTTAATTTCCGAGATCAGATAGGATCTGGTATGTTCAGGGTGGCATGGCTGTAGATTATTAATAGCCTTTGGAAACAAATGACCCCATTCTATTTATAGCATTCTGTTTTTAGTAGTGCTATTTCCATTTACAAAATATAGTAATTCTCAATTGCTGGAAATGTCAAATCCTAGAAAAAGTAGCAGTTCTATGGGTGATATTAACATCATTCTCGGACACTTGTTAGCCAAAAATTCATTTGATGAATCCGATTTTTGTATACATTTCTGTTACATTAGGATTAGAGACAAGTTCTGTTTAGACAGAACAGTTTTTATATTTTATTTTCACATTGAAAACCAGTCACATTTGCTTCAGCCTTAAAGAGTATGTTTATGTAAAATTAACTTAATGCTGGCAGCCAGCTGCACTTTTTTCCTAAATAGTAAATGGGTTAAAAATTCCAGACCTTTCTCCTATTACTTTATCACTTGTTTTTCTTTTAACTTACAAAAAATATAGCTCAAAAGGACGGGGCGTGGGGAGGCTAGCAGCTAATTTATCCTTGGGATCTTATCTGCCTTAAGATCATGCATCAGAGTTGTGATCATCAGGGGTTGTGTATTTACTCAGTTTGCAGCTATAAATGGAAGCGGGAACTAACAGTTATTGAATCTACCATGAGTCAGATACAGTCTTTTCTCATACCATCCTCATGCTTATCCCATAAGATAGAAATTGAAAAAGAGAAGGGAAATTGAGCTCGGCTTTAAGGCGCTTAGTGGACAAATAGTAAGTGGAACAAAGTCTGCTTTCAGGTGAAGCTCTGCATCCCCCCTTGCATCCTTGGGTGGAGTCACCCGCTACAGGTGTTCAGTTTCCTCTTGCGCTACTGTTCCTACATAGACACAGGCAACTCTTCACCAGAACGACACTACCGTATCAAGGTTTCTGGCAAGAGCCACACACTTCGTGCTACGTGCTAGATCCCACCCCGCTGCCCCTGTCCCAGGCTCAAGCCTCACTCCTATGCAGCGCAGTCCAGATCTGTAACAAGCTGACAGTAGGTGGTGGAAACTGACAGGATGCTCCCGGCCCCGCCTCACGGCTCCTCTGATTGGACGTGGCTGCTCCCGGCCAGCCAATGGTGAGGCGGCAGCAGCTTCCAGGAAGTGGCGGCGAGGTTAGGGAAGACCTCAGCTTCCGCTACCGGCTTCGGGGCCAGTCCTCCGGGGTTGGCGGGCACTATGAGTTCCTTCCAGGGACAGATGGCTGAGTATCCAACCATCTCCATAGACCGCTTCGACAGGGAGAACCTGAGGGCTCGCGCCTACTTCCTGTCCCACTGCCACAAGGGTGAGTGAGCGCAGCACATGGCCCACTCCCGGGGGAGATGGGCTGCGCGGGTTCTGGCCCCTCGGGGATGTCACCCGGGGGCCTGGAAAGGAGGAAAGGGGGAGTTCGGGGTCCTGAAGCGAGGGAGTACCAGTTTGGGGAGGCCGGGGGAGAGACTAGCACCTGCACCTTGTCCCAGTCTGGCTCATCAGCCTCTCCGAAGCATTATTTTCCTATCTGTCCAACTGCCATTTACACACTGAACTGGGACACAACTATTAGGTTCTTCTGGAAGCTCTCCCAGCGGCCAGTAGTCAGAGGTTGGTGAGGATTATTTAGTTCTTCCCTACATCCTCACTACCATGTTATAAAGGAAACTATTAACAGATGAAATTCTGCCATGCCCCGCACCCTCAAACATTAGCAAGCAGGCACACACACTCTGAAATCAAACATTCTTTCTGTAAACTTGACAGTGCAAGCTCCTCCTCCTTTTAGATGTTTTGTCCACATACAGTAGGAAAGGTTCATTTTAGTCACGAGGTAGGTGTGGTTTACCTTATAGATGGCCAGGTCAGGCAGTGAGAATACTATCTCATGGCTCCGTGCAATTAGAGATTCAGTCGGAAGTGTCACACCTCAGGACATGGCCTCAGGCGAGGCTGGAGTGTCTCTAACATATATTAGCTAAACTCCAGAGCCAGTACCACTAATTTCACAACCATGGTCCATTTTTAACACCTTTTATACTGACTAGTAGGTCACTAACTTGATGGATGAAAACAGTTTTTAAGATTCATGATGCTAGTTAACTAGCACAGCCGTTGGCATTGATCGGAGAGGAAGACAGACTGAAGCAGAGCAGTAACTGCTTGTAGGAGTGTGGGCTTTCAGAGTAGTTTGAGTAGGATGCTCCCATCCACTTAGAAGAGGGGATTAGAGCATAACAAACATATGCACATACATATCACAAGGTGTAATTTTACAATAAATTATAGGTATCAAACACTGCCCTTCCCCATAGGTTGCTATGATGACCAACTGTTGTCTTGTGTGTGGAATCGGTCACTTTAACATGGTGTAAATTGTTGAAGTTATCTGTTTTGGGGAAATGCTTCTGCTTTCTTGCTCACCATCACCAATTGTCTCTCTTTGATGAGGAAATCTGAAGCTCCTTTCTCGATTTGCTAAAAAGCTCTGTGAGCCTCTTTGAGGGTCTTTCTGCTTATTATTGAGAACAACATTTTTATTTTTTATTTTTGTCTTGTTTTTCATTGAGGATCTGCTGCTGGTTGAAAATGGCCCTGTTTCTGCATTTTGTGTTGAGTCTCACTGGAATTTCTGAATGTGTTAGCCATGATTAAAGCATGGCGAAGGGGCTTCACCTTCGTGTTTAGGAGTAATGGGTTTGGAGGGAGAATTCATCTAAAGGAACCTGTGAAATCATCATCACTAATTTGTACATTAAGCAAGAAATGGACTCCCCACTCTCAATTAGTTTGTAATAACTTTTCCTGTCCTCCGATCACATGTAGGTAGATCTGTTTACTTAACCAGGATGTAAACTCATCAAGGGCGAGCAGTCAACTTCTGCTTTTGGTGGCTTTCCAAATTGTCTACTGATGTTTTTTAACCTTTTGAGGAAACAGATTTCTTTAAATGATGGACTGAATTGCATCCCCTCCAAGTTCATGTGTTATAGCCCCTACCTCAATGTGACTGTGTTTGGAAGTAATTAAAGTGAAATGAGGTCATAAAGGTGGGGTCCTAATTTGATAGGACTTATAAGAGGAAGAAGAGATCTCTTTCTTTCTCTCCTTCTCCACACACATCTAGGAAAGGTCATGTGAGCACATAGCAAGCCAGGAGAAGAGGGCTAACCAAAATCCAACCCTGAAACCTTGATCTTGGACTTTGACCTCTAGAACTGTGAGAAATAAATTTCTGTTGGTTAAGCTCCTCCCCCAACCCCTAGTCTATGGTATTCTGTTATGACAGCCCAAGCAGACTAATACAGACTATCTGATAAAACCTATGGGTTCTTTTGCTAGAAAAAAAAATGTACATAAACATCTTAATATCACATTTTGATACAATTTGGAGAAGGCCATGAATCCACTCGATGTTGGTTTATGGACCATCTGGATTCCATTATTGTGCTCAAGTGGGGTAGGCTTTACTAAGCATCAGTGAGGCCTGAGATAATCACCTGGGGTTGGGGAGGGCCCCTTCAGGGGACAACTTACGATTTTTTCTGGTGAATGAAAAAGAAAAAGGCCCCGGAAATAAATTTCTGAGTGCAGTTCTAGAAGTGCAGAGCAAACTCACTTGGGTTCTCCTGGCCTCCAGTCAGGAAGGGGTGGTGGGTAGAGCATCTTGATGAAATGGCTCTAGGATGCTGCCTGCTGACTTAGTTTCAGAGCATGGAGCACAGTCTGGATTCTGCTTCCTGTTTTCATGGCACAAACTCTGTGGAAACCCCAGTTTCTCAGAGTCCTGCCCTGAGGTGCACTCCTAGACCCTAAGAGCCTGGGCCAGGAATGACCTGAGGAGGTTCACCCTCTGAGGGGGCCAGTGGACTGTCCTGTGAAGGCACTTGTCAGGACCTGCCACTTGAGGTGTGGTGACTGCCTTGTGCTCACTGGACTCAAGGGTTGCCACGTGAGGTGAGGTGTGTGTGTGTGTGTGTGTGTGTGTGTGTGTGTGTGTGTGTGTGTGTGTGGTAATTAGAATAATTAGAACTATTTGATTTAATTAAGCAATTTATAAGTGTTTGGTCATTGTTATCTAGGCCTTTACATGCTAAAGATTCAGAATGTATTAGAATGCATCCTATATTTAATGTATATTTGGTTTAAATGTTACCTGTCTTTAAATGTCATCTTTTTGTGTCTGTTAATTGGAGGGCTTGGCAACAAGTCTGTGTGGATAGAAATATCCTCCTTTTCAATACAGCAGTCACAGCAGGCCGAAAAGATAACAAAACTCTTCTTATTCTGGCCTAAGACTGAAGAATTTCCTCACGGATTCTAAGGAAGCAAGCTGGAATTTCCAGATGGAATAATTTAAGTATCTGGAATCGCGTGGATTGCAGAGAGCAAATCCCAGAGGATGGGTGAATTGAAATGAAAGAAGAGAGTAGAGGAAATTACTGGAAGCAGTTCCAGAGGAGATCATGGCCACTTATTCTCCCATGGCTACTCAGAGTGGTTTAGATTCTGCCCTAAGATGCAGAGGCTCATTCTCCTTTTAAATAGCTTCTTATGGCTCAGAAATGGTCAGCTTTTAGTGGTTCCTGTTTTATTTGCAGATGGATTCTTCACCTGCGAAAGGAAGAGCCAATAGCCCATACAAATCAATCCTCTTGTAAAAGTAAACCTGTCATGTATTTTCTCTCAAAAGGAAGTTTAAAAAGAGCACACAACTGAGTTTTTTTGGACCAGTGAGCTTCTGAAAAGAGAATGTCTTTATGATTTGTGATCCTTTTGTTTTTAGATCACATGAAAGGACTAAGAGCCCCGGCTTTGAAAAGAAGGTTGGAGTGCAGGTAATTTATTTTGCTATGTGTGTGTGTATTAGTTATCTATTGCTGCATAACAGAGCACCCCAAAACTTAGTGACTTAAACCAACACTAATCATAAATTCTCTCAGTTTATGTGGGTCAGGAATTCTGATGGAGCACAGGGGATGGCTGGTTTCTGCCTGCCTGGGCATCATATGGGGCTGACGTTATCTGAAGGCTTGTTTTATTCAATGCCTGACACCTAAGCTGAGAAGAATCACAGCTGGGGCTCCTTAGGCATCTCTATATCTAAAAAACCCCTTCAGCATAGTGGTTTCAGGATAAGTGGACTTCTCATATGGAAACTGAAAAGAAAGTGTATGCCTCAAGAGAGTAGAACTGGCAGGTAGCCATGTCGCCCGGAGGCCTCAAAAGCCCTGCGGTATTACTTCCATTCCGCCGTTGGCTAAGGTAGTCACAGGTCTGCCCAGGGTCAAGGGGATGTTAACATAAAGACCTCCTGTCAATGGAGGAATTCACCATGGACGATTCATGAGAAGCCTGGGTGTAGATGCGGTAGGTAGTAGTGTAGGCAACTTTGGAAAATAGCCTGCCACAGACCATATTCCTAACCTCTAAGCTATGCTGTTGAATTTTTAAAACTTATCACGAAATTGATTCCTGCTCACCAAAACAAACAGAAAACCAGAAGAGATTTATGTGCAGCGGAACACAGAACTCTTATGTCCCCTGAATCCCCGTTCCGAGCTCCAGAGGTGGCCTAGCCTTTGGTGGTGTCTTTCCAGACATACCTAATCACGTGCAAATGTGCATCTGTAACGTAGGAAAGGTGAAGGCCAACCTGAGGAAGAGGTCAGGGGACACAGTATTTTCTCCATTTGCTTCCTCCCTGTCCCTTTACAGTCTCGCTGGGACTGAGCTAGTCACTGGGGTGTTGGCATGCTGGGAACTACACTAACCTGTGCCAGCTCGAGATAAGTGATGTGATAGGTGATGAAATGCATTTCCTAGTCACCAGGATGGCTCATTTTGGATTACACTGAAACAGCTCTGTTTTTTTTTCTGTCTTTCCCTTTCAGCTTGAAGGTTTACTTATACTGTTCTCCTGTTACTAAAGAGTTGTTGTTAACTAGCCCGAAGTACAGATTTTGGGAGAAACGAATTGTAAGTTTTATTTTTTGAGTGATGTTAATTCTTTTTTATCAAACAGGAAATATTTTTTGAGGTAGATTGAACAAAGCATTGGGATTATTCAAAGCCTGGTTCCTCATACACTGTATTTGTCCACATTCATTACAATATCGATGTTTATATTTAGTCTTTGTGATTCAGCGGTTTAGAAGAGGTCAATATTTTATTGTACATTTGTTTTTCTTTTCCCTCAGAATTTTGATCTAGGTCCTTAATTTTGTTTAATCTCATTGAGTCTCTTGCTAAGTTGCAAGAGACTCATTTAAAGGGTAAAATGTTCATTAACATAATTGATAAATCCTCTTATTTAGATCATAGGATAGATTAGGAAAAATAAACATAACTCATGGGGTATAATAAGAAAGGGCTAACAACCAGAATAAAAACACAATGGATAACTTTGAATCTGGCAGAATAAAATGGATCTAATCAATAAAAGGAAGATATAGTAAAGAGAAGATAAAATATTGGTACATAGAAAATGCAAAGATGGCAGAAAAAGTTCTGTTATAACAGTAATTACTATAAATATGAATAGATTTAATTCAGTTCTTGATCAAAAGATAATTTCTCAGTTTAGGTTAAAAAAATAAGAAAGATCCACTAGTCTTAGTTCCCAAGAAACATAGTTAAAACAAAAGGATAAATGCAAGTTGGAATGGGAAAAAAAAAGGGGGGGGGACAAATACCAAACAATAGAAGCTAAAAAATGCCAGCGTGGCAATTTTTATATCATACAAAGTAGAATTGAAGGCAAAAACAATTCTAAGTTTCCCAGAGGATGTAATTTACTGTTAAAAGGAATGGATCAAGAAGATGTGAACATATACACAATTGACAAAGGTAACCTCAAACTGGATAAAGTAATAACTGATTACCCTGTGCTTGATCAGAGAAAGGGAACCATAGTGAGTTGCTAGAATTAGGGCTATTATGTGGATTAAACCCAGATAATTGTAGGAGCTGGCAGAGAAGTCTGAACAAGTGTCATAAAGAGTCTGTTTGTCATTTGACCGCTGACAGCTTTCAACTCTCACTTCCTCTCCCGCTTCTGCCCTACATCTGGGCAAGCTGGTACAGAAGCCTACCCCTCCCTCGGCACCCACATGAAGTTCAGACCACATGAGCCCAGGCCCACCCCCAACCACAATCAAAACCAAAGCCACTGGCTCTCCCAGGCCACACGGGTCACTTCCTCCAACCCTAAGCTGGTCCTGCCCTCCTGTCCCCAGAAAGCCCCACAGCGTGAGCGCAGCAGTTTCATGCCCTCTTGGCGCATGTGTGGCATCCTCTGTTTCCACCCCCAACCTATCAGGGCGGATCCATCCCCGCTTCGCAAAGGGACACAGCAGCAAGGCTGTAACTTTGGCCTTGGCATCAGGCCTCCAGATGCTATGGGTCGGCGTGGCCGGCAGTCAGGGAGGAAAGCTGTGGAGAAGAGAAGGGGCAGGCTGGAATCCACGAGGACAAACTGGAACCCATGTCCCTGTCTCACGCCTCCTAACCTCAGTAGTGCCACCGCCCCCTTTGCCACTGAGCCCCACAGCCCGGGCCCAGGCCCCCAGAGGCCGAAGGAGGACAGATTTCCTGGAGAGGGTGGAGTTGCTGCCGCCCGGCCTCGTGTTGGTGGGTTGAGCGGGCAGGTCTGCGACACGCACCAGTGGTTATTTCTGGTGTCCTCTGGAGCATTGAAAAATGGTTGCTGGTTCACTTCCACCTTCTAAATCTCAACCCTAAGCTGGAAGCATACATGGAAGGGACTTCTAGGACAATTCGCTCAACTGAATTGATATAGTACAAGGCCACCTCACAATCTAAGGGAGAAATGGGCAATTCAGCAATTGTAGGTGAAGTGCTACCCACCCCACTCTCAGAAACGGAAAGATGAAGGAGGCAGGAAATAAGTGAAGACACGACATTGGAATGACATAATTAATAAATGTGAACTAATCGAAATACAGAGCTTTAAACCCAACAGGGAAAACAAGCTCTTTGGGTATACATGGAACGTTTACAAAAATTGACCATATACCATGTCGCAAAGAAGTTTTAAGAAACCCTAGTGACCTATTCTCTGAGCGTAATGCAGCGGTGTTGGAAATCAGAAATGAAAGGGGAGCTAAAGTCACATACGGGAACTGAGTGCGTACAATAAACAGGTCTTAGGTTAAAGAGGAAATTGTAAAGAAAACGTACAGTACTTAGAAGTGATGGAAAATGAGAGCGTGGCATGTCAGGTGTGGGGAACAGCTGACTTAGTGTTCAGAGGGAGACCGATAGCACCACACACATTTCTTAGTAAACAGACTAGAATTAAATGGAATGAGTCTACAATGCAATAAAAAGGGAAAGGAGCAACAAAGCAAATACAAAAGTGCGTGAAAGAAGGAAATAATGACGGTAAAAGTTAGTGATATCAAAACTAACAGCTGCCACGGAAAATGGAAGATGAACGTAACTAAAAGCTGGTCCTTAGAGGAACAGATACATTTCTGCCAGGATCGATTAAAAACTGCATATAAAAATACAGAGTGATAAAAAGGAAAATATTAATAACAGCAATGCATTTTTTGACAGTTACTATGGTAGTATATTTGCTAATTTAGACAGAGTGAATAAATATTTGGAAAAGGAGGAAAATACCAAATCAAGGCAAGAAAAGTGGAAAACTTGAATAAACCATCCAAGACATAAAAACAGTTTTCAAAGATCTCTTCTTCAATAAAGTTCCAGGCCCAGATGGTTTTATAGGTGCATTTTTCCAAATGTTCAAAGAACAAATAATCCCTATACTAGATGAATTGTTGTAGGAGATAATAAAAAGCCACTCAACCCCCTGGCAAAAAGATAATAATAGTACATGGGGGAAGAGGCCATTTCGTATGTAAACCCTAATTAAGGTAAATGGCTAACTGAATCTAACAGCATTAAAAAATAGTGCACGATGAATATGATGTGTTTATTCAAGAAATGCAAGGATGTTTTAAAACCTGAACTTCAATCACTGGACTAAAAAGATGACAAATTACATTCATTCATCATCTACTTAGCGAGTGCCTCTCCGTATTAGTTGCTGTTCTAGTAAAATGTGCAACTACGCCTTGGAGCATTTGCAGCAGCTGGTATCTGTGAATTAGGTCAACATGTCATGAAAGGATGTGGTCTGTTCTGCAGCACAAAACCTAAACACATGGAACACTAGTGTTTTACAAAGGCTCAAGTTCAAAGGGATGGGGAGGTGAAGGGAGGAAGATTGAAATCGTAGAAATAGAACTGCTGTGTCAAAGGATATATAAGTTTATAAGACATTTAATAATGTCACATCAACCTCAAGAAGGATATTATTTAGTTTTATCATGTTTTCAAGCTGTTAAGGTATTTCTTATAGTGACATCAGAAATTGTCACCCAGAGAATCTGTAACTTCTCCTCTAAGTCCCCTTTTAGTGTTTGAAATGGCAAAGGCACGAGAAACTGCAAAAATATACCCTGTGATGTATACATGACCTCTTTTTTTATTTTCATATAGATCTCAATTGAAATTGAAACTCCCACGCAGATACCTTTAGTGGATGAAGCATCAGGCGAGGTAACTAGATATTAAGTGTTATGTTTTTCAAAATTAATATTTAGTGCTGAAGTGATTATATTTCTCCTTGCTTTTGAATGCTCATTTAATCATAAATAAAAATTATAGCAATAGAATGAGTTTGAAGGGGGAAAAACATTGGTAACTTTGTTTTCTGCATCCAAAGGATTGGACATAATTTCTATCAAATTGGCTTCCTTTTAGTATTACATGCTAATGATGAGAATACCAATTGTTGCTATTACTACGTGATAGCATTGTCACATTTATTATGTTTATTATGATGATCAAGATATGAAATGGTGTTAAAATTTTTGCAGCAAATTAATGTACATTGTGATTTTCTTATTCAAGAAAAAGATACTGTCCACATGGATCTAATTTCTTTCTTGTTCTTAAATTTAGAAGCAGGCACTTTTGTGTTGTGTGTTGCTTTAATAGTAAGTAGGACCACGGAATTACTTTTTATTTATTTATTTTTACCTTAAATTATGCCTAGAGCTAGGAGACGTTTTCCTACGTTAGGCGGATCTAGTGAGTATTTGTTTCAGAGCCCGATCACAACCCGCTTTGCTGACCTGGGGAACTCAGGAGTGTTCGGTACTGTGGGACCGATCAGACAGGGCTGACTTCACATTTCCTCTTTGGAGAAGACCAGGCGTTGGAAGCACTGCTCATCAAGTTACTGTCCCAAGGGAGGGCCCCCGCAAGGCCAACCTAGGGCGGGCCCAAACGCGGGAAGAAGGGTGGCCCGAACCTCCCTCGCGCCGTCCCGCGCAGTTCCTAGCAAGCGGGGCGCCTCGCCGCCCTGTGATGGACGTTGCCGAAAGCTTTCTCGTAGCCATGCCCCACAGAGCAGGCGGCTCCCAAGCGGAGTCGCGCTGTCCCACTCCGGTCCTTCACGTTTCTTCTAGTGCTCTGCGGCTTTTGCATGTGGTGTCTGCAGCTGCGAGGGGGCTTCGGAATGAATGGTGTTAGACCTGGGGGAGGAGCCGGCGTGTCCAGAGCCCCGCCCTCAGCCCCGCCTCCTGAGGGCTGGGACGTAGGCCTGCGCGCCAGCCAGGCTCAGGCTAACCGGACAGGACAGTGTGCCGCACAGTGACGTGGGACCAGGCCACCTCAGGCTGCTGCTGCTGTTGTTAATAAAAGCTTTGTTGAGATAAAATTCACATGCTGTACAGTTCACTTCATTTAAGGTGTACAGTTCAAGGGCTTTTAGGGTATTCACAGTGCGTATCCATCACCACAATCAATTTTAGAACATTTCTTTCTATCACCCATACAGAAACCCTGTGCCCATTAGCAGGCACTCCCTATTTCTCCCTCCCCTCAGCCCCTGGCAACCACGATTCTACTAGAAGTTTCTATGGATTGGCCTATTCTGAAATTTTCATATAAATGGAATACAACGTGGTTTTTTGTGACTGACTTCTTTCACTTTGCATAATGCTTTCCAGGATTATCCATGTCATTGTATGTATTTTATTTCTTTTTATGGCCAAATAATATTCCATTGTATGGATGAAGCACGTTTAGTTTATTCATTCTTCAGTTGATAGACATTTGGGCTGTTTCTTCTCTTTGGCTCATGTGAATAATGCTGCTGTGAACTGAGTTTTCATCTCTCTTGCGTAAATACCCTAGAGTGGAATTGCTGTCATATGTAACTCGATGTTTAACTGTTTCGTGGGCAAGGAATGCACTTCTTTCCAGAATCTGTGGAGAGAGGACATGAGGAGAACAGGCATACCAGTTCTTGGGAAGTACTTGAATGTGTTTTGTTAAGGAGCGCTTTATTTAGCTGGGTCCTAATGATAACTTCTATTATTATTTATTTTTTTTTTTAGAAGGAAGAGATTGTTGTGACTCTCTTACCAGCTGGTCATTGTCCAGGATCAGTTATGTAAGGGGGCTCATCTATTTTATTATATGTGTTATATTTGTAGAAAGACATTTTTAGGGTCTAGAAAATAAAATGTATGGGGAGATTCAATTATTTTTATGGTACTTCTTTTAATCTTTGTTTCCAAATTGAACTTGGGGAACTGAGGCGAAGATCGAGTTTGAAACGTGGCTTTCTTATCATGGAAGTCTTCGATAGCTATTTCTCCATTGGCTTTGCATTTTCTTATCACATGGATTTTTCTCTCCGTGAGCGGGAAGGATGTCAATATATAGTTGAGAGTGCTAATGTATTTCAGGGGACATCTATTGCAAACTCAGTAGTGTCATTTTTTTTCCACCCCGGGAAAGAGGTGGCCGCTGAGTGCCCGATATGGTTTAAAGCTATTGAAATTCCATTAACACCATGTCATAGTGGCTGTTTGGCAGGAAACGTTTGCTGTGGAATTAGTACGTGTTTTGCTTTGCTTTACTAGGGTTTTGATGAGACTGAGAAGTCACTGACATCTCCCTTTGCAGGTTTTTATTTCAGGGCAATAATGGAACTGTCTTGTACACGGGAGACTTCAGACTGGCCAAAGGAGAAACTGCCAGAATGGAGCTTCTGCACTATGGCGGCAGGTACTGGCGTGACCTAACTCTTGGACATGAGACTGCATCATTTTGAAAGGTTTATTGCCCGGTTTATTGCCCAGTTACCCCCCAAACACAAGCCTTTGCTTCTCAGAAATCAAACTTGTTCGTGATATTGGTAAAGCTAACTTTTCATTTTGAAACAGGATGGGGGTAACATGTTATGTGTTGATTGGCTGAGACAGTAGGTGAATCTGTCAAAGTTCACTGAACCATATGTGCAAAACCTGTGTATTTTATTGTATGGAAATCATTTCCCAACAAAATTGTTTTAACAAAAAAATTCCAAGTGGAGTGGAACACCCTGTAAAATAACAGACTTTAAACTTTCTACGTATTTTATTTCACATTAGATGATTAACACCGGTTGTTTTTTTTCCCCCAGAGTGCAAGATATCCAGAGTGTGTACTTAGATACTACTTTCTGCGATCCAAAATTTTATCAGATCCCCAGTCGAGTAAGTCTCCCTGGAGAAAGGGTGAGAACCTGGGCGTGGGCCTGTTTCTAATAGGACGTTTGTAGGATAAGAATCAGATCGTGATCAGCCCCATTGGCAGTAATAGCTGTGAATGTTGGGAATAGAAAGGGTGATATTCTTAAAAGCATTAAATGCCTTTTAAAACTCCTGCCCAGGCGGAGTGTCTGAGTGGGATACTGGAGCTGGTTCGAGGCTGGATCTCTCGGAGTCCCTACCATGTCGTGTGGCTGAACTGCAAGGCAGCTTACGGGTATGAGTATCTGTTCACCAACCTTAGTGAAGAATTCGGACTCCAGGTACGCGGGTGGCTCTTTCTTTCCTGCTGTTCTCATCCATCCTCCCGACTTCACCTTTCCTCCCCCTATTCAAACAAAAACAAAAACAAAACAAAAACAAACAAACTGAAAGCAGTAACAGATGGAAACATCCTGTCAAAACCTGTGCACGGCACAGGTTGGCAGCCCCTCTGAATATTCCATCTTTGTTTATTCACGTCCTCATTGGGAGAACTTGACAGTGGCCCAAGTGGCTGAGAAGAGCCCTTTGGTGAAATGTCTCACAGAGGAAGTATTTTTTTCAAATCTGTGGGTCATGAAACAAATTTAGTGACTGTGACCAGCACTGAAAATAAATTTGTACTAGAAAATATCCAAGTCTATTGCTTTTGTGAAAATTTACAGATGGAATCAGACATACGTATATGCATATACGTACGTGTGTGGGCACTGGGTTGCCCAGGAAAACATTTCTTACTGTGGGTCATGGTCAAAAACATCTGAAAAACATTGTTCTAGAACAGCAGTTCCCAACCTTTTTGGCACCAGGGACCGGTGCTTCTTTGAGACTCTAATGCCTGATGATCTGAGGTGGAGCTGAGGCGGTGATGCTAGCGCTGGGGAGCGGCTGCAAATACAGCTGAAGCTTCACTCACTGGCTGCTCACCTCTTGCTGTGCAGCCCGGTTCCTAACGGGCCACAGAATGGTACTGTCTGCAGCCTGGGAGTTAGGGACCCCTGTCCTAGAGCACTGAGCCTCATCCGTGGATCCGTGTCTGATCAGGCTGGGAGTGAGTGTTCCTGTCCCTTTCAGGCGGTTCAGTGCTGGGCCCACAGTGTGTGTGAGTGGCTGCTGAGCAGAGCTCCCATCCTGCTGCCCCCACATGGAGCCTGTGGCTTCCTCTCCTCCCTGAACAAAATGAAGTACTAGAAGTAGTTGGACATTTAAGTTCTACTTCGTTTGTGTCTTTTAATTTAATTTAGATCCCCCAAGTAAAAATTGTGCCAAGAACTTAACAATTATAGACAATATAATTTAGTAAACTACAAAGATCTAGTTTTTCTACATTTGAAATTTTAAGATTTCTCCCTCCCTCCTTCCCTTCTTAAATCTTTATTTCCTAAGTCCTTTCTTCTGTAATTTCTTCCTTTCTTAAATCCTTCTGTCCAAATGTATTGGTATAAAATTGCCAGCTCTCCATTTGGGGAAGGATTTGTTTCATTCTGAGACTTTTAGTGTTAAACTGGCCTTTTAAATTAAAATCACAGCAATGTTGCATTGTTTGTGTGCACACACACACACACACACACACACACACACACACACACTTATCTACAATACTATCCACTATTTTTTCCCTCATATCCTCTTCTGGAGAAATATACAGGTAGCAACTACTTACCAGTCCCAGATTTGTTTTGTACATTTTAGTGGAATGTGAAATGGAAAAGACTGGAAGCTTCTGCTCTGGAGGCCTTGCAGGAAAACCAGGGGCTGAGGAGGGAGAGCAGACCCTAGTGGTGACCTTAGAGCCACCCCGCGGGGGGCCCTCTTTCAGATCTCTTAGCCCCTCTGAAGGAGATAGAACAGTCTCAGACTGTGAATTTTAAAAGGGGGAACAATGCGGTTTTTGATTAAGTGACCTCAGTGATGATCTGTGGCACCTTTCTCAGGCTTCTTCATTTTCATGAGGATGAAGTTTTCTGTATCGCTCTCTACGCATCTCAGAATTTACTCCCTTTTATCTCCTTCGTAGAGAGGCCAGAAAAGCAAATTCACTGTTACTTCTTAGTCCTTAGGAAACAGTGAACGGAGTAGGCCCCAGGATGAGCAAGCAATTATGCTGGGATTCTCTCCGGCGTGGAGTTGATTACCACAGCAACCTGACGGCATTCCCATCCGTTCTGATCAAAATGAGAATACTTTTTTCGGTGCCATTCTGTAATCCTATTATCAATTTAGGTATAGCAGGTCCTTGAGTAACATTTTGTTACGAGGATAGTTTTGTTAGGTCAGTGAGATGCTGTAGGGACTTGACTCTTGTTTGTTTCAATTAGCCTGTGGTAAAACTGGTTTCATTATATGTTGCTTTGCTGCAGTTCCAAGAAGCTACCGATGACGTTAAGGGAGGACTTACTGTACATGTTACTTACTTTGAAGTACACAGACGAGAAGCTTTAGGTAAAACATACGCATCGGTTTTAACACTTCAGAATGTATTAGCACTAAAATCCTAAAGGTGGCCAAGGTGTTTTGGTTTTTCTGCATCTGCCCTCCCCCTTCGAATCCAATACAGAGGGGTGTGGTAAGGGAGGACCCCGTCTCTGCTTCCTACTGCCACCGTCTCCCCCGCCAGCTGCCCTTCAGTGGCGTGCTGTGTGTGTGTCTTCACAAGTGATCCTTGCTTGCTTTCATCTGCTGCATTCACTGCTGTATGCCCAATATTTAGAATAAAGCTTGATATACATGTAGTTGCACAGTACATATTAATTGAATGACTCTGATGGATCGGAGGACAGTATTAGCATGATCCAGTGAAATCTAGCAACCGAGTGTCCAGAGTTTATTACCACCAACAATAGGTGGTAACAGTGACCTTTGTCCTTCACCTGTTGACATCCTGGTGGAATACTAATGTGCATTGAAAGAGCCAAAACCTAGGTTTCAAGAAAGAAGAAAGAGTTCCCTAATGGGATGATTTTCTGCTGCATAATTACCCTTTATGGGAAACACAATTCAAATAATTTTCCTATGTGTCATTTTCCTCAGGTTCACGTGGATAAACTAGACATGTTTCGAAACATGCCTGACATTCTCCATCATCTCACGACAGACCGCAGCACTCAGATCCATGCGTGTCGCCATCCAAAGGTACAATGAACTGCTTTTCCGCTTGTTGGTGGGATCCATGAAAAACAAGATTTTAGGTCCAGAAGGAACCTCAGAAATTCCATTTTCTAGGCTCTTCAATTTACAGATGTAAAAACTAAGGCTGAGAACCTGTTACTAGCCCAAGGTCATGCAACTATACGTAACTGGACACCATTACCATAAACTTTGTAATTAGTAAATAGATACTTATGTTTTTTTTAATGACATGTATTCATATGCATTTGACACATGTTTATTTGTAAAGAATTATGTGATGAATAATTTGTAACAAAATTAGTAAAATGTTAGAGCTTGTAACTTAAGAATACACTCACAGTCTATTGCTGTTTATTTTTGAGACATATGAGCACATTTATGAACTATTTTTCTTCTCATTTGAGATAAATAGGTACAACTGCTTAGAGTTTTGAAATAGTAAGATGTATTGCTGGACCAACTTCAAATAACTGTTTCTAGTGTCTCTGCAACTCACTTGTCACTTATTTTCTAATGCCACCACCATTTGAGCTCCCTTATTAAATGCCCTTCTGTTATTAGTGCCAGGTATTCAATTTTGACATTTTTTAAAAATTTAATTTCTGCAGTCATTCAACATCACCAATACTAATTAGTCATCTTCAAATGTGGTGGTATATGTGATCATAATTTTCCTCCAAATTTTAAAATATCTCAGCATTTAAATGCCTGAGTAATTTTTATTTCAGTGAACACTGCCTTTATACATTTAGATAATCATCATGGTAGTAATATTGCCTCTATCGGCCAAAAACCTAACATAAAGTTGCTCAGCCCTAAAGAAAGCATAATTTAAAAAACCAGAATTCTCATCCACAGCATGGAATATTCTACTTCAGTCCACAAGAGAAAAGATTGCTTTGGTGACTGGTAGGCCACACATTATAACTTGCGTTCACGAATTTATTTCATCATTTAGTTTGTGTGTGTACACATATGCTCCCCCCACCCAGTGAATTCATGGATGGATGAAAACAATGTAGATACACAATGAAACTGTCCTTTTTCTGTTGGAACTGTATTTTGCCCCCTGCCCACACCCCATACATCTTTTAATTGTCCAGTTTTTTTTTTTTTTTGCTCTGAGTTTTCTTGCATCCCACAAAGTAGATTAATTTGTAACGGCAACTTCTGTCATTTGCCACATGACTACTTGTCTTGAACCACTCGCTACATGCAGCGTTTTAAGGGATTTCTTAGGTCATGCAGCCTTAAAAGTACCGCACAGGACACAGCTCACAGCCTGTGGCACCTCACCCGCAGCCTCGGGAGCAGTGCCAGAGGTGTCTGATGACATGTGATTTGGACGGAGTGCTCGTGGTTTTGAAGGGTTCCCATTCTAAACACAATGTCTTTGGGAAATAGTCCCCTTGTTTTTCAATCTTTTAAAAATACTTTTGTTATTGTTTTTCTCCCACTTTATTTTGAAAAACCTTAAAACGAAGTCAAGTTTGGAGACCGGACCCCCCGGTTTGTGAGCACTTTGTCACGTGAGCACCGTCAGCCCCCTCTGTGTAACCGACCCCCAGCACTCCCCCTACCCTTTGAAGTCAGCCGCAGACTTCATGACACCCCCTAACTCTTCAGTGCATGTTGGATATGACGTTTCTTCCTGTATAAACCAATAACACGGGCGCATTTCCCATGCAACTGTATTGAGGTTTACATACAAGAGAACGTCTCAGTACAGCACACGACAACATGCTGGATAGTGGTGCTCCCTCTACTCAGATTTCTCCTATTGTTCCCTTAGTGTCCCTTCCAGCTCATGGAGCGGAACAGGGGTCCCGGAGTTAATGAATGCGTAGCGTTCACTCGGCTGCTTTAGTGTCCTTTGATACAGATCACGACCCCAGCTTGTTTCTTCACACTGGTATTTTTCAAGGGTCTAGGCCATATAATTTGGAATTATCTGATTGTTTCCTCATGTCTACATTTTCCCCCACGTCTGAAAACTAACTTCCATTTGTTTTTGAGACCTTGCCTACAAACAGATTTGTTGAAAATGTTGAACTGTTTTTGTGTTTTTAAAATCCTTTGTAGGCAGAGGAATATTTTCAGTGGAATAAATTACCCTGCGGCATTACTTCCAAAAATAGAATTCCACTCCACACAATCAGCATTAAGCCTTCCACGATGTGGTTTGGAGAAAGAACCAGAAAAACAGATGTAATCGTGAGGTAAGAAGGCAATGTCATAGGGCTTTGGAGAGAAACCTTGCTCTCAAGGTAAATCGTCTTATTGAGTTTAAATGCAGCCTAGCCGCAGCCCAAGAGGAAGGTAACTTCTCAAATTTAAATTCCACTTAAACTGAGGAGGTACCGCTTTCAACCTGTGCGACGCCGATGCCATTGGCCAGCGTGTCCTGGGCGGGCCCTCCCGGCTAGACAAGACTCTTGGAGACTGAGCTATCTTGCCTGGGATGTCGGGGGGGAACAGAGCCCTTGGTGGCATAGAGGAACCCCACGGCGATCACCATTGGGGTCATTTCCTCAATATACCTGTAAATATTTATATTTCTGGAAAGAGTTCCCTCCTATCCTAGGAAGAAATTCTTGTCCGCAAGGTGACATCCTACTGGAATAGCCTAAATCGACACTTAGAACTTCATTCAGTTTTGTTCAGTGACCTTTTAATTGTGTTTTCCTTTCCCTTTAGGACTGGGGAGAGTTCGTACAGAGCTTGCTTTTCTTTTCACTCCTCCTACAGTGAGGTAAGAGGATGCCATGTCTGCCTAGCCTTGCTGCCGACCCAAGCGTCTCTGACGGCCAGCGGCAGCTCCCTTACTGATTTGTTGTGGCTCTTCCTGAGAAATGCAGGGCAGTATCCCAGTGGATGAGCCACGTTTACTAAGTACAAAGGAAATTGCTGCTATTACCTGCTTTCCCCCTAAACACTAAAGAATGTGTATGATTACGGTTTTCTTGTCACCTTGTGTCCCAACCGTATTTTAACTTCCCCATTCAGTTGTACAGTTCACCTGTCATAAAAGGATCAGAAATCTTACATGAAGGGGTACTAGATAAAACCTCATGATAGGCAGCCTTAGTGTCCAGATTCTTGGCCTCTGCCAAAATTTGTACGAACAAGCCACTTAAAAATAGTCCTGAATATTCAGCAGCGGGGAAGAACAAAAGTGAATGGGCTCCAGACCTCGTCCTTAAGCAGTGTACAGTACACTAGTATCACTCCACTTTAAGAGGGCTTAACATGGTTTAGTTATATAGGAAATTGACCTGCCGGAATGGAAACTTGACATGTGTAATTTATTTGCAAAATCCTCATGCATTTTCACGGTCAATGTTAGCATCTAACAAGTGCAGAGATTCAATCACTTCATGTATTGGAGAAAAACAGTACGAAAGCTGGCTCATATATAATGTTTTGCCATTTCCACACTTAAAAATCCATTTCCCTGGTGATTGTGGTTTTCATGTTTGGGATACATGGACACAGGCCTGCAGCAGTGGGCGGCGGACGGATTAATGGTGTGAGCAGGGGGTCCCCTCCAGAGTTCCACGTAGTGGCACCCTTATCGACTCAGCCACAGTATTGCAAATGAATCATCACGTTATCAGAATGTCACGATGCCGCCTTTAAATAACTGACCTTAACTTTCGGGTACAAATAGGTTATTTGAGAGCAGCTTGGAAGTAGTTCATTTTGATGCTAGAATTTAATGTTTTCTCCACTGGTTTCTCCTGAATCTGAGGTTGTTGTCAAAGCCCCTTCCTGGCGACTTATCCTTGGCGTGGCATCTGGCTCAGCACTAGGGTGTTGCTCCCCTAGTGGCAGAGTACCCTTTCTGTCTCAGGCACAGGGAGGGCATCTAATGGGGATGGAGAACGGGGGTAGGGTAGGCCTTACTTTTTCCATCACATCTACCTGTCTTGTTTCTCTTCTTCAGTGTTGTTAGCAGTCGAGTTGGGACGCGCACGCCTGCGTGGGAGTCTATGAAATTACCTCCCATTAAAGGTGTATTTCCCTGCGATGGGAGTAGAGATGAAGCAGTCGGCCTACGTCCTCTGTTCGCAGTCTCCTTAGATTAGAGCCAGTTACCATGCCTGTGGGAGGTTTACTCTGTGCTCTGCTTTGTCACCTTTCAGTGTCCGCTGAGGCTGTCCCGAAAACCGCCGTAAACAGGCCTATATCCTATCTATAGAACATGAACTACATTTAGAAATGTAAATAGATTTAAATATTTCCTTTTTATTTTTTTCTTAATATAGTCGATCCTTATTATGTGTGGATTCCTTATTTACACATTTGCCTGCTCACTAAAACTCATGGGCCCCGAATGGATGCCGGCGGCGCGCTGCGGTCGTTGCAGACGCGCCCGGCGGCGGCGAGGACCCCGCGGTCCCTCCCGCTGCGCATGTCCCGCTTGCCCGGCGGGTCCCCGAGCGCGCGCTGCCTCCTGCCTCAGCTCTCGGGCTGCGAAGTTGTGCTTTCCGCCGGCTATCCAGTGCCGCGTCTTTCCTATCGTTGTGCTTTTTGGCGGTTTCGCCGTTTAAAAGGGCCCCAAGCGCAGGGCCAAGTGCTGTCTAGTGTTCCTAAGCGCAGCAGGGCCCGGCCGGGCCTCGTGGGGAAAGTGCGTGTGTGATTCAGCCGCATTGGCCGTGGGTGCCACGTTAACGAGCTGACGATATAGATCAAGTAAGGTGTCTTTACACACAAAACACATCGGTTGCCAAGAATGCTGTGACTGGGGGTGCACAGGAACCCCATGTTTCCGCTAGGAGCAGCAGTTTGGTGTTCGCTAGTTCTATAAAGGTGACTAAAGAACGTCTCTACCGTGAACCAGAGCCAGCCGTGTTAATGAGCGGTCTACGCAGGCTTCTGGCGAAAGGGCATCAAGTTGTACCAGCCAGAGGGTGCCTCGCCTCTGCGGCCACTTCATCTTTGAGTAGGATATGTGAATCATTTCTGGCACAGGCGTGGCCTTTCTTTATCCTTATTCCTTTCAAAAGCCTCAGATTTCTACTAGCCTCAACTTTGGATTGATTATGCAAATGACCCAGGTTGAGGGCAGGTGAGTAATGGTTCCTATTTGCACTCCTCTGAAAGTACAAAAGAAACTGTTGATAGAAAATATCTGAAGAATGGATCTTCCTGTCTTTTCTCGTCTTAAGGTCGTCATTTTAATATGGAGTTATTGATAATTCCTGGGTTCTTACCTCTTTTGATCCTTTATTTGAAAGTTGAGGACTAACAATTACTTTGTGCCTCAGCCTCCCCATTTGCAGAAGGGAGTAAAAATCTTTGCGTTGTACATCAGCTTTGCGGTGGATCTTACTGAATGTTTGATCATGTGCCAGGTACTGGGCTAAGCACTTTGTATGCGTTATCTCATTTATACTTTTAGATGAAGAATCTAGGATTTAGAGACTTTAGGTAACTTGAGATCACAAGCTCATCAAAATCTAGTAAGTGACAAAGCTGAAGCTCATCTGGGTTGTAGAGACAGTCTGAGGAATAGTGACAGAATTCCTGTTTAGCATCCCAAACTTTGCCAAAGATCAAGGTATTCATGAAATTTTGCATGTAATTGTCCTTTAGATTCGAATAAACCTTTAGAACAATCAAGCAACCTAAAGGTTGCAGTTCCCTTGGTGCTGCTAAGTTATTTGTTGGAGGAAAAAGTATAATTTTAAGACCTGTATTCTTGTGTATTAAATGCTTAGTTAAATTCTAACTTGAAGGGATTTGTTAAATATGGGTGACTGACCTTAGGGCAACTAATGTCCCATGAAGAAACAAAATCTTTGAATCCCACTAATCAGTCCTTACTATGGAATGTTTACAGTCTTGGACCCCACTGCTGCTCAGGGTTAAAAGGATCTTTGGGGTGAGGCCTGAGCGTTGGGTCTGTTTCCCGAGGTCCCCAGGTGAACCTCATGTGCCACTAGCATTAACAACCACAACCATATTCCTGCCTCTTCCCCCTGGCCTCCCCTCTATCTGCTTCTCTAACACCCCTATTTTTCACCATCGAGATAACTGATCTATTTTCTTCTTCTAGATTAAAGATTTCTTGAGCTACATCTGCCCTGTGAATGTGTATCCAAATGTCATTCCAATAGGCGCAACAATGGATAAAGTTATAGAAATGTGAGTAGTCACTACGTGTGGCACTTATGTAGAAGGGAAATACTATTCACTAAACACCTACCAGATGGCAGATCTCGTGCTAGATCCTTTACATATATTATAACTAAGCCTCAAAAACAAACCAGAGAGTAGTTTTGGGCCTGAGAACAGGGTAAGGCTGTAAAGTGGTTGTGGCTGTAAACACATTTCTGGTTGGGAGTGTAATGGCTTTCTTTAATGGTGATGTTATCTATGATCCTAAAGACTTTGGACTCTGGCAGAAGCACTTGGCAATGAGGCCCTTGAAAGGGGCAGGACGCCCTCCAATCTTATTTCTGTGCCTTTTTGTATTTTATCTTCACTGGGTCTTAGCTTTTAGCCTCTAGAATGAGGATAAACTTGGTGAGATAAGGAGACCTCATGAAGTAGGGAAGGGGAAGCAGCTAGTATCTTCCTGAATGCCAGAAGATGTCACTGTTTTACTTAACAGTTTTTTAGAACAGGGACCGGCTTTTCCGCAGTGCAAGAGCAGATTGTTGCTTTCCCTGTCCTACAATTAGTTACCCACAGATTAGTACTTTATTAATATACAGAAATGATTTTTAATGATCAAACACTGCTTTTCAGACTTTAAAGGTGGTGTGATTTCTCCCATGTTCAGGTTTTTATAATCTCTCTAAATGATGCTTAATTACATCCCAACAGCTTTCCCAGCAGGAAAAATAAAAATTCGTATTCATTTCAGCTTAAAGCCTTTATGCCGATCTCCCCAAAGCATTGAGCCAAAGTATAAACCACTTGGAAAGCTGAAGAGAGCCAGAATGGCCCCGCTGGACTCAGGTAAGAGTGACCTGTGAGTCAGATGGGTGGGTTTGCTACGTGACCACTTCTCAGGGTGTGCAGGGCCGCGGAAAGCGTGTTGGGTCGAGGTGGACCAGGGACCTACTGGCACTCAAGACTTGTTACATGGTCTCAGGAAGTGCTTTGCCTTTTGTCTTCTGCCTGTAAAATCAGTTCGATCGCCTCCACGAGTTTAAAACAAGTGCCTGTACTGAATGGCGTTCCCAGCTTTCTGGAAATAGGCCCCATGGTTTGCACAGGCCATAGGAGAGGCTGCGCTGTTATCCTTGAATATTTCCTTCAAGATGCTGGACAATGCTGATAATAGGAACTTTCCTTGCCGTGTTCCCCACTGGATTGATCAGTAGTGCTTATGCAAATGGACTTTCTCTATACTTTCCTACCTTCTTTCATTGTTCATTTTCCAGGGAAGTGTAGAGAGCAGCTCTGAGGTGGAAATCAGAACTTCAGATTCTGAGCAAAGCTCTGCTGCTCTGTGATTTCGTGGTTAGGATTCTGGATTTTCACTGCTCTGGTGCAGAGCGAGTTACTGTACTATCATCCATGACTAAAGACATAGATAATACTATTTACTAAACACCTACCGGATGGCAGGTCTTGTGCTAGGTCCTTTACATATATTATAACTAAACCTCAAAACAAACCTGCAAGGGGTTATGAACCCAATGTTACCAATGAGGAAACTGAAGCTGTTGGGTAGTGTTCTATAAATGTCAGTTCAAGTTAGCTGATAATGTTAGTCTTCTATATCCTTGCTGACTTGTTTTGCCTACTTTTCTATCAGTTATTGAGAAAGTTGTTGAAACCTCCATTTATGATTGTGGAGTTATCTACTTCTTGCAGTTCTATCACTTTTTGCTTCATCTGTTTGGAGCACTGTTATTGGGTATATACACGTTTGTGTCCTCTTGAGGAACTGACCTGACCCCTTTACCTTTAGGAAATAGATTTTGCATATATGTATGTGTGTGTGTGTATGTGTATACATATGTATATATATATATAAAATCTCCCTGGTAATATTCTTAGCTTTGAAATCCACTTCATTAAATATTAGTATGGCCACCCCAACTTCTCTGATTAGTGTTAGCATGATGTATCTTTTTCCATCTTTGTATTTTGAATGTAAGTGCCGTATGTACCTACCCAACTGATGCCTGTCATTGATCACGATGTCTTTTTTTGTGATTGGGCCACTAGAGTAAGAATTTTTAAATTATCACTTATTTCCATTTTCTTGCTTTTTGTTCCTTTTAGATTTCGTAGGCATTTTATTCCTTAGTAATATAGCAATTTTTATAGCTTTTAAAATATTTATACAGGTATAGACCTTTCCACCGTCCTGTCTCTCCATTAGACACTTTAGATGGGTTTTGTGAACTGTAGGTATCAAGTTTACCTTAGATCATTCCTGTCATTAACCTCCTGATTCCTATTGTCCTGCGAGTGCTTTAAGGTCTCTGGTGATCCTGCCAGTGTGCAGACCGGTCTGTCAGGTGCTTTAGTTCTTAACACGCTCTGTTGATGCGAATCAGTGTTAAGAGACATGTGGTATTAAATCAGAATCTAAGGGGCAAGTTCAGAAGTCACTCTTCTCTAAGCCTCTTTTAAAAAGCATTTTAATAGAGCTCTTTGTATCCTGATGTTTTATCTTTATATAAGAACCACTATAATAATTCCCACAGACCAATTTCTAAAAATTTCTATTCTTATAAAAGTAATACTCATTGTAGATAATTTAGAAAATAGTTATGTAGACCCCCACAACTCAATTATTTTGATTAGCATTTTTATATTTTTTCTATTCCTTTATATAACCACTGAACTCAGAGGGGGTGATGCTGACAATGTTTAAAAAGCATCATTGTGTAGGCGCCGATGAGAATGACAGTCACTGCAGTGCAAAAGCAGCGTCCTAAAAGCCCTTCAGGTGTCAGTCGGGTGTGGAGTCGGGTGTGCAGAGGCGTGGAGGGGCCCTAAGGAGGTGCCGGGTCGGACCACGGCCTACAGCAGAGGCTGTTTAAGAAGTCCTGGATGCAGCTGAGTATCTAAGACTGTAGTTACATATATACACATGCTTTTAAACTTTTTATTGGAAAATTGTGGTGCAAAAATGCCAATTTAATGGCTGGCTGCGTACTTTGCATTATGACCAGATAATGGTATATTTAATCTTTGTCATTATACATTCAGGCCTTTTCAGTTTTATAAATATGGTGATGAACACTGTACATAAGTCTTTCATAGTTCTCATTATTATACTGGGTTAAATTTTAGAAATTAAGGTCCCTACTGCATATTGCCAAATTGTCTTGGATTATACCAGTTTATACAGACATCAACATTGCATGATGGTAGAAGTATCAATGAATTATGACATTTGTCCCCCTCTTTTTCTATGGGGTTTAGGTGTGTTCATCAGTTTGTAAACACTAATGATTTCAACACTCTCATGTTTATTGTGATATTTTCTGCGTTATGTCTTTCCATTTTCATATAAAGAAATTTAAAATTTTTAGTTAATAAAAATACATAATGTCAGGATAACCTTAAAACAGTAGAGAAACTACTTGATTTTTCAGATACACAAAGGTGAGTTAATGTGAAATTGTTCTGACAGATTATTTTACAGTTGAAGCACACATGACGCAGGTGTAATCACGGATCCAGAGGGACAGGAAACTGTCCACCTTAGAGCTGATACAAACACGTTTCATAGATCAGTCTGGCACACTAGTAGAAGACCTAAAACGAATGTGTAATCAATCCGTGGCTTAGAATAAAGCCGTATCTTGGAGACTATGATGATTCCAAATATAGCAGCTAAACAACTTAGCCAGCTTAAGTCCTTTAGAAGAGGATAAGTAATTGCTCATTTAAACAATTATAAATCATAACAGAACACGGGACTTTAAGAACTGAGCATGATTCCTGGCTCTGCCTATGCAGTTTTTTGACCTGTGCATTGTCGCACACCTTCTCCGGGCCTGTCTCCTCATAGGTAAATGGGAGCTGGATAATGGTCTCTAGGGTCTACTTTTTTAGCAGCTTTAAAAAAATGTAGTGGGAAAAGTTACCTTTTTAAGAAGGAGGTAACTGTAAGTTAACACGAGATTCAGCACTAGAACAGTGAGTTGCCATATACAGCAGTCTGGCGAGCATTTAACGTCCTCCTTAGGTTAGGTGCCAGGAGAGGGCAGGAAAATATTTGCTTCCCCCTAGTTCCGTGCCGTATCATTTTAACATATGTAAATCTCTTAAGTTATAAGAATTTCATTCTCCAAGTAAGTTCTCCTCATTTTAAGAATTTAAGTGGACGGGGCTCACTCTATGCTAATATGGCTTAAAAAAAAAGTAAAGTGAACTTTGTTGACTTAGTTCTTGACACTAGATGTGGCCATGTAGTATTTCGTCTGTGCGTGTTCCCCCTGGTTATCTCGCACAGCCTCGTGCGCTAGCCCGCCCAGGCTTCTGGAGCCCGTACCACCGATTAGGTGGCTGACACACAAGCACTGGCTGCTCGGTTCTGGAGACCGGCAGGTCGGTTCTGGGTGCGGGCCTGCGTCCGGGCTCGTAAGCAGCCGCCTTCTCGCCGTGGGCACAGGCTTTTCCTTGGTGCGTGAGCATAAGAAAGGGTCCGTCTTCCCTTTTTTAATTAATCCCATCATGTGGGTCCCACCTCCAAATACCGTCACATGGGGTACAGAGCTTCAAATTGTGAGTTTTGCGGAGACACCAACATTCAGCTCATAACAAGCACAAAGTGGATAGCAAAATGTTTATAGAGGGAGAACTTTAGAAAAAAATTAACCATTGTCTTTATATTAAATCAACCAACTTGTTGAGCATCTGGTATTTGCAAACCTCTCTTCTAGTCTGGAAGTTCACAAATCTGGCTATGAACAGAATCAGCTGCAGAACTTAAAGCTCAAATCAAATACCGGGTCCCATCTTAAAGGATTCCACAGGTCTGGAATGAGATACAGAGCTCTCCAGACAGTGCAAGTGACCAACCAGGTTTGAGAACCACGGATGCAGGTGTTGTGGCCTTATCTGAGGAACATAGGTATAGATTCTCAACTCACTATCTGATATAAGAAGTCAAAGAATGGTAGTTAAATTGTTCAGAATACCCCAAGAATAAAGGGCTTCTTAATTTCTCTTGGAAAAAGAGTAACTCCCTATTATTTGCAATTCCATGAATTAAAAATGTAGCTCGATGCTACAGACTGGATTTTTAATTAAAAGCATAAATTGGCTCCCTTTGCATTGTTTCTTATAAACCCGTTTTGTTTGTCCCCCAGAGGAGGAGGAAGATGACCTCTTTGACGATCCTCTGCCAGTACCTTTAAGGCACAAGGTTCCAAACCAGCAAACTCTTCACCCTGAGGTATTTCCAATGACTGCAGTATCACAGAACCAGCCTGAAAAACTGATTCAAACCACAGGATGCTTCAAAGTAGAGAGCACACAAACCTCTCTTTGCACAAACTTTATAGACTGTGAAGAATCCAACAGTGAAAGCGAGGAAGAATTACAAATCCCAGCCTCATCTCAAGGGGATCCTGGTCCTGTCACACATCAGCAAAAGGCTGAAGCGGAAGTACCGCAGTGGGAGGTATTCTTTAAGAGGAATGACGACATCACAGATGATGGTTTAGAAAACTTCCCTTCCTCTACAGAGGCAAGGGGCTCTCAGTCACCAAAGCTTTTCAGTGACTCTGATGGGGAGTCAACTCACATCTCTTCCCAGAATTCCTCTCAGTCCACACACATCTCCGAACAAGGAAGTCAAGGCTGGGACAGCCAATCTGACACTATCTTGTTATCTTCCCAAGAGAGAAACAATGTGGCTATCACCTCCTTGAACAAAGGTGGTTGTAAACCAAGAATCAAAGAGAATATTCCTTCTCAGATGGAACAACATGTACTTTGCCCAAAGGACACTTACTCTGATTTGAAAAGTAGAGATCAAGATGTAAATATAGTTCCTAGTGTTGGAAAACCAACTGTTCTCAGCAGTGGGAAACACATACCTCAGGAAAAAAGGCCGCAAAATCTTAGCGCCAATGCTGATTCACAGAGCTCCTCCGATTTTGAAATTCCCTCAACTCCAGAAGCTGAGCTACCTAAACGAGAGCATTTACGACATTTGTATGAGAAGCTGGCAACAGGTGAGAGTATAGTAGTTGAAAAAAGAAAAAGCTCACTCTTAGATACTTAGGAATTAAAAACTCTTCATTCTAGAGCCACCAACAAACCTATACAAAAAGGTAATAGCCCCAATCAGAGTAAATTAAAACGGAACACTCAAAAATACTCATATAACCTAAAAGAAGTCAGTCAAGGGGAAGCAGAGGAACAAAAAGATAGGACTAAATCAAAAAAGACAATTACATTAAATGAAAATGGTCTAAACAACACACCAATGAAAAGAAAGCAAAAATAAAATATAACCCAACTACATGCTATCTATAAGAAACTCACCTCACGTGGTAAATGTTGGTGAAAGGATGGAAGATAACACCATGTAAATGCTACTTAAAAGAAAGCTGGAGTGGCTATAAAAGGCGTAGTTCCCCAAGACAATCTTAAATGTGCATGGACCTAACAGCAGCTTCAAAACATGCAGGCATAGCTCGGCGATACTGCAGGCTTGGTTCCAGACCGCTGCAGGAAAGCGAGTCACATGAATTCTGTGGTTTCTCAGGGCAAATAAAAGTTATGTTTACACTATATGTAGTCTATTAAGTGTGCAGCAGTACTATATCTAAAAAAAAAAAAATACATACCTTAATTTAAAAATATTTTATTGCTAAAAAAATGCTAACCATCATCTGAGCCTTCAGCAAGTTGTAATCCTTTTCCTGGTGGAGGGTCTTGCCTTGATGTTGATGAAAACGCACTATCTGCAAAGAGCCATGAAATGAAGTACGCCTGTGCAAAGCACAAGCAGCTGAAAGGAGAAAGACAGACTAACGCGTGATTACAGCTGGGGACTTTAACACTGCTCTTTCAGTAACAGAATGAGTTTCTAGAAAATCAGCAAGGATACAGAGGAGCTGAGCAGCACCCATCGACCAGCCGGATCTGACACTCCAGCCAACAACAGCAAAATACACACTTTGCAAATGCACGTGGCACATTCACCAAGATAGGCATATCTTGGGTCATAAAAGTACCTCAACTAGAAAGAATAAATTTGGGCCTATCAAACTGATGGCCACAGGAAAAGTAAGCCCCCTGCTTACCTCAGAGGATGTTACATTGCTTAAGAATGTTGGTGTGAAGATAGTGGTAAAATTAAAACTAGAAAAATTAGAACCTAAAAGAAAATAATTAAATGGCAAAAGTATAAGTTTCTTTGAGTCAGCTAACTCTCCTAAAGTTCATCAATAGGTTATGCTTTTGCATAGTTATATATGTGGATTTAATAAAATTTCATTAACATTAATAAACACTTTGGTATGCTGACACTTTGTAAAGTGCAAAAGCAGAGATTTCACTTAAATCAAGTGGAGTCTCTAGAACACAATTTGCACATCAAAGTAGCAATGATATTGCATTATCACCCTGCCGCAAGGGAATTACATCAACGTTAAGTACTGGATCCACAGGACAAGCCTTAGAGGAAAACAAATAGGGTATTCAAAAGCAGCAATGCCACGATGACCCGATGACCCGGGCAGCCAGCCCTCTGGTTTCTCCAGACGGGAACGTCCCACTCCCAGATGCTGGGAAGAGGGCAGTCGCCTCTGTTCATTTACATGAAGGAAAAACGACAGCGAAACCCAGAGTTCACATTTTACTTAAGAACCTGGCGCAAGAGGGATGACATAGTTAAGGGACAGGGCTGAGGTAAGAGCCTGGTGCAACTCATTTCTCACTGCTCTCTGAGAACATGTTGAGTCACAATTCTAGGAAAGTGTCTCTGCCCTAAATTACCAACAGCAAGTTTTATTAATATGTACACAGAGACTGGTCTGAGCAACAGCAAGGTACCTGGGGCAAAGGAACGTAGGGAAGGATACAAGGAGTTTTACGGGAGCGCTGACCCCTGTTCTCTAGCTCAGATGCTGCCTTTGCTCTGGATGGAATACACTCCACAGACTCAGTGGGACGGCAGGATTAGTCACTTTCATTCCATTTGGCCCGTCTCCCCTCTTAGTACTAGTTCATAAAGAATAGGTAAAACCACTGGAGAGAAGTAGTAGGTACTGCAAATCACTGGCTGAGTATCTGGTCATAACTACAGTGGGCCCAGAAACCCAGAGACTTCATATTTTATAGCTCTAAAAATAAGTTATACTTCATCACAAATCATATAATCAAATGTAACTATACATTTGTATATTGACTGACACTTAAGAGTTCATCTTAATAGTACAGCTTATGATCCAAGGCAGGTGTTCAAAACATGCCTGTAAACATCCTTCCGAAGATATTATTAGTGTTTCACAATCACACCATCAATTTAAGATCACATACTGCCACATTTCCATTGTTTTATATGTGAGTCTGGCTGAAGGAATTTAAGGGCTGGGTACCAGAACAGACTTTTGAGCAAAAGACTTACGGTGATCACCAAAGATGTTAAAGTACAGGCTGACACAGTGACCCCTGAACACTGCGGAGTGAGGGGCCCCCACCACCCATGCAGTCAAAAACACGTGTGTGAATTCAGCTGGTCTTCCACATACTGCATGTGGAAAACAGAGTGACCCTTGAACGTGGGTTCAAACTTATCCACGAACTCCTGCAGTTCACGCCCGTGTTGTTCAAGGGCAAACTGTATAAACCTATACTTCGAAACCAGTGTAGGTTTACACTCTGTACTTGAAGTACGAAATAATCATAGCTAATACTTACATACAGTGCTCACTGTGACAGTGTTGCTTTTACACACTGTGTATTAACTCCTTTAATCCTCAGCACCTCTGAGGTAGGTAGATGTGCTGTCCCCATTCACGGATCAGGAGGCTGAGGCAGAGTCCATGCTTTTAACCACTACGCATTAAGGCCTCTTGAAAAGAGTAATGGCGGGCATTAGTTATAGTGGCTACTCGATAGTTACTTCAAGAACTGAAGTATAAAAGGAAAAGTGAAGAAAAAAAGCTTTTCAGAATGCCAAGATATATCACAGCAGAAACCAAGTGGCTAGCCACACTTGCCTGAGAGAGGAATCCAAGACTTAGGAGTTTAATAGTAGAAACCGATTTTTAAAAAAGTCTGCCTGAAGTTGGTTAAATACATTAACAGTCGGGCACTGTCCACTGCCTCCCAGCTGGGCGAGCTTGGCATGTTAATGTCACCGAACAGTCTGAGCCTGCTTCCTTCCATGCACCATAGGGGTGGGGTGCCAACCTCAGACTTACAAGAAGTGCACAAGTACATGTAAATGCCTAAGACTCGCTCAAAGAAAACTAGTTCTAATTCTAAAATCAATTTGCACTTCTAGGCAGTACTTAGTGAAATATGTTTAAGTACCTGGCAACTAATAATCTCAAAAAATTTTAGAAGTATCCATCCACATTATGCTAAGTGTAAAATTAGACTTTAATATCCAAATGTGTGAATGATGACAGCCAATGAACGTTTTAAAAAAGGAAAGTAGCATTTAAAGGAATGGTATATAAACCTTTGGTTAATCTCAACAGCAGGTAGTCAGGAATACATCGGTATTTTTCTGCCCCTTTTATAGCCTTACTGGAAAAGACAGTAAAATATTCATAAACAAAGCTAACCCACAAGAGAAAAATCAAATGCCAAACTAAATTTATTTGCTAAATAACTGTTGAACTTTAAGAAAAATAAGTGCTGTCTGGATTTTGCATATATGGGGGAAAACCCTGAGATTACCGATTGTGTATCAACTGTTTTCGGGAGATACTAAAAACAATGGTTTTTATACAACTTGTACAGTGAGTGGATTACTTTACAGTTTAAACTTGACCTAAATATTATGCTTCATCATTTGCTTTATATTGAGAGAACAAATTCTGACAACTTACGACTTAAAATAGTTAAAGCTCCCAGCAGCTTCGGTTAACTAGTTTCTATTATTTCACTGCTTAAGTTCAGCTTTTTAATAACGTGAGGGTAACAGAGGTAATGAAAAGGCCCATTAAATGTCTATTAATAAGGACAAAACAAAACATGCTGAGTGAAAAGAGCTGTTTTCCTTCTGCCCTCTAGTTTTTTCCCATTTTTTAACCCAAAAAGTAGACAAGATCAAGTAAATAGACAATAAAAACCCTGACATTTCAAAAAGAATGTGAAAAGTACATCTTTAAACCTAACTGTGTCAATTATAATTCAAAGTATGCTTGGCCACTAGGAGCAACCTGTACAATCAGTGAAGCGTGCTCACTGATTCCACCGACTTTTTTCATGAGGAAAACATAAGAAGTGGCACTAAAAAATGCATTTTTTCTTGACACCTGCAAATTTTGGTTAGCAGAGAGACACTGAGGCTCCAAACGTGTAAACAATTTACCCTATGTTAAGAAACAGCAAAGTCATGTAATACTGATATAATAAAGTGTAGCTGCTTCCATAAAAGAGGTTAAGGATTAAGAAGATATTTGAAATGCTGCATTCCTGAAATCAGTTCAATTTTACCCAAGCTTCTTTTGGGTCACTAAAGCCTAAGGCAATGAGCTTAGGTAGAACTTAATTAGGAAAACTGAAAGCTAGATTCGTTTGCTGCATTTACCTTTATGTTGAACACCATGATTAGAAATCCCAGAACCAGAAAGAGATGAAAACAGTTGTTCCCGAGTGAGGTTTTACTATGCAGGAAAACAAACAAACAAAATCAACAGTGAATATATTCCATCTCGGTCTTCATAGTTCAAGTAATAAATGGTCTCATAATTCAGGCACACACTTTGGCCAAGTTTAGTTTTAGCACATTAAAAAAATGTATAAAATAAGTATCAGTTCAAAATATAGACTTTTTTTTTTAAGAAGAGCTGCAGGAAATATAAAAATAATTTGGTGGAAAGGACGTGTTAAAACTGCCTGAAATTAGGAGATGCTCTGTCGGTGTTGTGTAAAGTGTCATGTGAGGCACAGCCGCCCTGGGGCCGTCTTCTGTGTGCCTTGCACCGGAGGTGCTTTCCTCCTAATTCACACTTTTAAAAGGGGCCCCGACAGCGCCCATGTCTGCGCCCGGTTCCACTGCTGTGTCATTCCCAAGAGGCGTAGTGGCTGGACATTCTAGAATTTGAGTGTTTTGGAGATTTTTCTTCTACAGGATTAAAAACCTTTGAGAATTACTGATTCAGACATACACCTCTCATAATTGTCTAAATTGCTTCAAATGTGAAATCAAGCTATAATTAAAATTTTTTTCACATGTTAGACCTCCAATTTCTGTATCACTAAGACCCTGCTATTTTAATGAAAAAAGTAGCAGAGTATAATTTACAGTAATAAATAGGGAAACAGGAATGACAATAGCAAAAACAGACCTTTGTATATTTGATTTGCCCAAACTGAATTAACCATTTCTCTAAATTCAAGGTGTTTGGCAAGCTGAATGTTTGATCTTAGCGATTGTGACATTATCATTTTAACACTTAAACACTGAAGGAGGCATTTCTCTGTTCACACACTTGGGTGTGTATATGCTGATTTCTAAATAGTTCCCCTTTGTTTGGTATCTAACCACTAATTAGGTATCATTCAAATTAGTCTATGTGACCCTGTGTTCTTCTCTTTAGAAGGATCAGTAATGCGTTTGGCCAAGAGTCTGAAACATGAATTATAAATTAACATATTGAATAACTTTGATAATGTGAAGTCCCGAATACTTATTTTTTAAAATGGTAACATTAGGAAAAAAACAAAACTACAATTGTCCTCAGCTCTATTTCCTGAAAATTCAGTTGAGGTAACCTCTGCAAGTCACAGCTCCACATTTACACACAGTTCTGACTCTCTTTTTGGCTGGGCTGTAGTCAATAGAATCTGAAGATATATCTCCAGAACCTGAATATGTAGAAAAAGAAATACAGGAGAAAGAGTTAAGACAACTCAGAATGAGTTTCAAATTTTCTATCAGCTTTAAATAAATGTGAATTGTCTTGAAGGGATTATGTGGGCTAATAAAAGGTAAAGTGTATGTTATTAGCCCGTATTTATGAGAATGGATTTCTGAAATGAAACTCGCTGGGAAAATCCAATATATAATCATCAATTTCATTCATTATTTAAGAGCCATAAAGCGAGGTCGAGTAGTAACAATATGTTAAGGGCATCCTACTTACAAAAACAAAGGAAAGACAACATACTGTCACAATAAAGCAAATAGAACTAAATGTGTTTTTTAAAAAAGCCAAATTGAAATAAGTTCATATGTGATATAAATCACATTTTCACATTTTAATGCATTTGGCCAAGAGTCTGAAACATGAATTACAAATTAACATATTGTATACCTTTTGAATAGTCATTTCCTAGTAGAGATTCAGAAAGTAGGCTTTCTGAATCTCTACTAGGAATTTTTAAAATACAAGTAATATTGAGAAAAGATGTTATAATAAATAAGCTCCCATAATGGAAGTTCTGAAAAAAGGAGCTGTCAGCGTGATGCACGAGAAGGAACTTTACTCAGCCCAAGGTCAGGCAGACCCGGGCTCTAGTTTTGGCCCCCCACATCCGCTTTGAGACCTTGAGTAAAAGGACAAACTTCAATACCCTCATTTTTTTCATCTTTAATATTAGTTTGTTCAGATGATCTACAGTCTTTTCCTACTCTTGAACAGATTCTTCATGCTGAAACAACTTAACACAAGGAACTGTACTTGAAAACCATACCTTTCATTTGATAATCAAAAGTGAGCTCTTCTCCAGCGTTTATGGTTCTTGTGGAAAATAATGCTATTCGGGGAAGACGAGTATCAAGGTTATCAATGAAAACATTGAACACCTGAAGATTTGGGTCACACTAAAAAAGAACATTAGAACCCATTTAAGTAAAAACGACGTGAACATGCCATATAAAATCTTTAATTTCCCAGAGTATTAGCTTTTAAAATGTACTGGAAATTGAGTTGATTATTTAGAGGTCTCTGAGGCATGCACATTTAAAAATACTGTTTTCACTTACGGGAAATTTCAGACATACATAAAACTCGAGAAAATAATAAAATAAATCTACATGAATGTACTAAGCAGCTTCAACAACAGTTAACATATTTGCCAATCTTTTTCCAGACCTGACTTTTTAATCTTTCTTTTTAACTTAGTCCTGACTTTTTAATTTTTCTAGATAAATTTACTGTAAATCCCAGATAACATTATCATTTCACTTGTAAATATTTCAATAAGGCTATTTAAAGAATTAGAACAAGTACATTTAAAAAATCAAGTTGTAGAACTGTAGAACTCAAATTTCATATTGTATGGAGTTTCATGGCTTAAACTTTTGTTTGGAATTGTTTGACATGTTGAGAACTCTAAATTCTGGAATATGCAAGAAGAACGATCCAGTGAGTCATATTAAGAAATCAAAATAAGTGTTTAATTGTCCTTGAATATAATACATATATTTTGAAAGTATCTCCAATTATTAAGAAAAAATTAAAAGTTTAAATCAGAAAACGAATATAAAAGTTTAAATCAGAAAACGAATAAGGCAGTCAGAAAGTCTCTGACATTTCACTACTAATCATAAATTAGTTTCTTGGTACAAAATCTATCAAAAGTTTAACATGGTCTACTTCCTCATATGGTCAGCTATGTAACTTACTCTCTAAGACACATTTAGTTGTAATCTATAAAATGGAGACGATGTCAATCTCACAAACCTAACACTGTGTAACCTACCTGGGAGCTGGTAGGCACCAATAACTGTAAACCTCACTTATTTTGGACACTAGTTTTTAGAGGATAAGATTCTGGACTTAAGGTTCCAGCTGTATTCTAAATTCTTCTCAAACACAAATTAAGAATGCTAACTTATAGTTTAGAAAAATAACCCTAAGTACACTTCAATACTCTACAAATTCTTAAATTTTATAAAAATGTAACGTTTACATTTTCAGAGAATATAGCTATCTTTAGTTGTGTTTCCTAAAATTTAGCTGTGTTAACTTCTGTAAGGAACCTATAAAGTTGTGTGTTTCTTAAATTTCTATTTTCTACTGCTTAACTCCTCTGCTCGTTAATTCCTCCCTCTACATAAGTATAATACCTATTTTAAAAGTTGCTGGAAAATTTAAATGAAGTAACATAGGTAAAGACTCTTGCACAACGCACGGTATTTGGTGGGCACCTCAACAGACTGTCCAGCTAGAGCAATGACACCGTGACTTAAACGGAAGAGGTCCTTGTACTAAAACCTTTGGAAATATTAAAAGGGTGCATAGTTTAAAGATAATCATTTCCTCAACTATGGAAAATCATTAAACAAAGTACTAATTATGCCTGTCTATACTTTAGGTATTTCTTACACTGTGATTCACAAAATGAGACACATTTCCGTATCGAGCTGCATCCACTGTGAACTCATCAGATTCATAGTCCAAATCAAAGAGATACGTGATCCCTCTGTGGTCATATAACTGGCCCCGTCTTTCAGCTTCTTCACTTGTGATTACCTAAAAAGAAAAACTATAGTCTATTATATAGCTATTGCTGAACTGAAGAAACACTCATCCAGAAATCTATTCATATATTAATGCCTACAAATGTTTAAAAAGAAATTAAAGAGTCATCAGAAACATTCACAAACAACTGTAAAAGCGCTAAACTGAAAGAGGGACGCAAAGGAGAAAAGATGGTGCAAAAGAATCATGACTGTTCGAATTCAACTTGAATTTGATAACTCGAATTGAAACCATGTGCTTCTTTCATCCCAATTAACTGCAATGTGCAAAAGGCTACAAACCTATAGCTCTCTGTAGGATATAACAATGTAACGACCTAAATTTACAAGCACATATGCTCTAAAGGCATGTGTGTTTAGATCTGATTTTCTTCTTAGAGATTTTGTGTAAAAACTGTCATATCTTTAAATTTACAAATGCCGGTTTCATTAACTATATATAAATGGGTGTTTGTTGAAAGATGACTATTTCGTTTGTCAGTATATATGTTTTTTGTTTCGAGTTTATATGTCTATGCTAGTGAACCCTTCTATCAAACCTAGAATTTCTACATATTTTCAAATGATATCAAATGTACAAAATATTTGTGAGTTAAAAAGCATAAACCGTTCTTGCACATTATTTGCTGTGGTAAGTGGAACGTACCTCCCCAACATACTCCATGACAAAACTCATCCTTTTAATCTTCACAAGGGTTTTTACACCCCAGCCACAGCCATTGCTAGTTCGAAAGATGCAAAGTGAATACTGTGTGCCTTTTTGTACAATCCTATTGGGACAATCGGGTCCACACTGACATCTTGAGTTGCACTCATAAATGGGGGTACCGGGTGGGATTTTAATCTGCTGGCTTTTGTTATAAGCCAAAAGAACTCCAGCTTCAGCGGGACAACATTTCTCAAAGAAGCAATCTGTGCACGAACAACCAAAGGTGGCTTCGTTCACTAGGCTGATTCCGGGAGTGGGTTTGTATTCATTAATGTAGCAGAAGTCTGAAGGTGGGCCCTCTAAGTCAACAGTATTTTCAACAAAAATCATTCCTTTATGGTTTTTTCTTCTGTTGAGTTCATCTTGCCATCTCTGCAGAGCTATCCTTTGTTTAGCCTTCTTTACAATGTATTCAGCAATGGCAGGCTTCAATGCTTTGTTATTGTTTTTGAGAGTTATTGCTTTGCCTTTCTTTACCTGAGATAGATAAATATGCTTGTCATTAGAGAACTGCTGAAGTAGTAATGGGCACTTGAGATTCTGCAAAGGTTCCCAAGTATTTGTAGAATCTGGCCATCCTTTCCATTTTACAAGATAATATTCCATATCCTTAAAATATAAAAGAAAATGCAAATCAGATTATGACAGTCCCAATTATTTAAAATAATATTGTAAAGAGAAAGGTATCCATTATTACTTTTCTTAATAAAGTTCAGAAGATATAGTCAGATTTCTAGCAGATGGAATACAAATAAAAAAATGAAACTTTTGATTTATATTGCATAAAATATATATAGAATTTAGAATTTAGATGTGGCAGAACATGCCTGACCACAAGCAAAAGAGTTGCACCTACGGAAAGGTAAAAGTACTGAAATGCACGAATATTTTACCAAATGGTGAATGAGTTACACAAAAAAGTACTTATCTTGATCATGCAAACAGGGAGTCCCAAAACCAACAATTTACGACCTGGGTTAGTGGCTTACTTGGCCACCACAGATGCAGGCATCCTCTAATATTTACACTAGATACGAAGGAAGTTCTATTTTTTCAATGTCATGGGCACATCCCCCCTAGATGCTCTAGAGATACATTGTGCAATACAGTCATTTGCAGCCACAGGTGGCCACTAGGCATCTGAAATGAGGCTAGTCCAAATTTAGATATGCTTTAAGTGTAATGTGCCTGAATTTCAGACTTGGCACAAAAAAATTTAACTTTTGAAAAAATACTGTTGAAATAAGAGTTTGGATTTACTAGATTGAATATGTCACTGAAAACATTTTCACTTGTTTCTTTTTACTTTAATGTGGTTACTAGAAAATTTAAAATTATAAATCTGTAGATCATATTACATTTCTATCGGACAGCGTGATCCCAGAGAATTCTTACCTTATTTAGACTCAATCATGACTGGATTAAGTAGCAGGCATTCAAGCCACCAAGGATCAAATATTTTGATTTATCCCTCAACTGCTGCTGGCCACCATGGTACCTGGAATCCTGTCTTCCTAGCCCAGTGATTCGACTAGATTTTTCTTCCTTAAAGTTAGGCCATGCCATTTTAAGTTTCTCTTTAAAAAGGTAGTCAAGAGTGTATAATAAAAAAACTTTTGAAGTAAAATCAATTTTTTTCTTTATCTTCTAGAATAACATACACCATGTGCCCTCAGGTAAATGCCTTTTGAAATATGGAAGTGATTAAGCTGCATTCTATAGTCTTTAGTTACCATTTTAATTCATAGATACTGATGAAAAGCTTAACTGGAATACATGTGCTTTTCCCTGAAAATTTTAATAAAGTTTTTATTGTAAAGTAAGGATGTCCATGATAGCTGTTTTATGATTCATACTGAATGCCACGTGACCAGTAAGGCCTAGGACGCGCTGAGCGGCACGGACTGGGCTGAGGAGCACTGAGCCAGCTTTGCAGGACAGGAGTACGTCACCCAGTTAGTGAGTGAGCTCATTCCCCCACTGTCTGCATCTCAATGTTTTATTATATTTCTATTCAATAAACAGTAATGCTTGTCAATTAAAAGAACTTTGTTTATTTATAAAAATGATCGAAATAAGTTTTCTCTGTTAAAAAAAAAATGGTTAAACTGTAGTGTGAGGATATGCACAAAAACTGTACTTCCAAAGAAATATCTACTGTGATACCAGGGGAAAAAAGCCTACACATGTGTCTACATGTTAGTCAAACTGGCTCACTACGATGAAATGTGGACTTCTCCCCCATCAGGTAACTACTACAATTTGAGACTGTTGTTAGCAAATGTCTGCCCAACAATAAGGAGATCCACTTGGCAGTATTTTACATGTCTACTTCCCTTAATTAGAAAAATTTTAAAATTTTCTGACTCCAGAATAAAGCAATGAATGCACCCTTGCTCTTTTATTTTTAGGCCACAATATTTCCTACTATTGTCCTGAGTTATGTCAAAAGTTGCCAGCAAACAATGAAAGAAACAGGAACACTGGCTTCAAGTCAGATGATCAAGCCAAATTAACATTCAGCAAACCTAAAACACCACGCAATTAACGTTTGCTTCCAAAATAATGTATTGACTAATGATGAGTCACTTCCATTTTTAGTGACTAAGTTTGGATTTAATCACATTGATACCCACTTAATTTTTGGATGGTAAAGATGCTTATAAAACATTTGGCAAAACAGTATAGAAATATTAGTAATATTTTATTTCTACTTTGTATAAGTCTTTTATTTCATACCCGTATTTTACTTTTAAAATCCAAAAATGGCATTTCCATTTTGAAAAATAATTTTAAATGGAAAAAAGTTTGACTTAAGAAACAAATTCAATATCCTAATTCGATATCCTAAAATTCCAAATAAAAGCCAACAAGTTCATAAACCTCATATATTATATCAGTATCCTATTCTGATATGCAATCAACTCTTGATTACTCACAGAAATGGAGTACAGTCATAAAAATGACCCATAAATTACTCCAGTATAACTTGAAATGCATCATATGAGTTTTTCAATAGACATTTTCCCCCACTATGTTTGCCTTAGGTTAAACTAATTCAAAAATTTATTATCTATAATAAGTATATGAAAGTTCAGTCAGCAGAGGGTGTGATGAAATGTAAGGTAATTCTAATACTAGCCTTTAGGAGTAAAATCTCACTGGGAAAGAGGGCAGTAATATATAAAATAAGTAGCAATGCAAGACAGTACAATTTTAAATGCCGAAACAAGATAACAAATACCACTCGAACATAAAGAGGGAAATAAATCTAGGTCAATCAGAAAAGGGCACAGAGGCGGCAGAACGAACTTCACTAGGAAAGGCTGATAGGATTTGGTGCGTAGGGAACGGGCAGGCAGGATGGAAACCACGAGCAAAGCCTGGAGCTGAGATTTGCATGAAATACCTAGAAAGCAGCGAAGAGATGGATTCAGCTAGCTTTGAAGTTCCGATACTGAAGTGAGAGAGAAAACCGCAATAGCAAGGCAAGAGCAAATCACACACAGCCTTGAACACCTGACTAAGGCGTCTGCGCTTTACCGCGGAACAATGGTTCTTAGAAATCATGGTGTTTTATTCCATCTTGTTTATCAGGAACAATTTTACCAATTTCCTAATTGCCAAGCCAGTGACTCTTGAGTCATCTGACTTGACCACTCCTCAGGCCTGACACCACGCTTCTCTCTATATCCTTGTTCTTCTTCTGCCTTCTTGGCCGAGACCCTGACCCCAGTCCATCACCTAAAAACAATGCAGATCCTAAGGGCTCTGTCCTTGGCCCCTTTTCACACGAAACAAGTGTTTGTCCCTTCTGAGAATCTGAAGAAAGCTATGGACCTTTACCTAGTGGAAGTTACATATATAATATTTTGGGTGATTTCAGGATATTTGGATTCCGAGTTAAGAATTCCTGCTCTGAATGCTCTCCCTGGGCAACCTCATGGCTCCGGTGGCTTTAGTTATATGCTGACGACTCCCAAAATGTTATCAGCAACCCCATGTGCCCTATCGCCTGCCGGACATCCAACAGGTTCCTAAACGAATCCACCCACATGGAACTTAGCACTGCTCTTCCTACATGGGTTTTTCTGTTCTGTAGTTCCCACTGAGAGGAATCTGACCCATCCACCTAGTCACACAAGTCGCAAACCGGGAGGTCAGTCTCGATTCTTTTCTCCTCCTCAATCCAATCCGACGTCAAGTTTTTTAAGATACTCGTTCCAGCCAATCTGTTACCTACAGTTACTTCAGATCTTCAATTCTTCAATTCTAATTCAATTCTTGCCTAGATTATTGCATTTCATCTCCTAGCTGGTTTCTCTGCCTCCAGACACACCAATCTACTCCTCTTTATTAAAGTATAGAATTTTCTTAAAAAAACAAAAATCCACTGTACCAGTCATTCTACCGTTCTCGACTGGGTCCGCGATGCCTCTGCCTCCACCTTCCATGGTGGCCCCATCATTCACAGCCCTCTGGCCACAGAGGGCCACTGTTGACCCTGCAACACGACAGGCTTTTTCACACCTTTCTGCTGCTTTGGCACAAATTTCTCTCTAAATAGAATGGTCTCTTCTCTTTTCCTAGTGAACACTTGCTTATTTCAGTCTCATCTTTTTTTACATGTAGAAAAACCTACTCATCTTTAAATTCAGCTCAAAGTCTTTCCTGCCTCTCTTGATAAGGGAGGACTGTTCACTGCTGGCCCCTTTGCGTTCCTATTTCTAATCTAAACTGTAAGTCATGTGTAGGGAGGAATGGAATCTTATCCTTTGTAGCCCAGAACCAAGCACAACTGCCTACTACATCTTAGGCTTCGACTAAATATTTCTGAACGTATAACAAAAAATATGACTACCAACATATGCATGCAATATAAAAATCACAACGGTAATTATATGAATCCTTAAAAGAAATAAAGCTGTTAAACTTAACCTGGAGATAGTAATTCATGATTTTTCAATATCTGTTCTCTCATCTTCAATAAATGGAAGCAAGCACAAAAACTTCCCGTTTGCTAATTTTTCCTACGAGTTTTAAAATAACTATTGTGTTCAATATTAGTGGTAGAATAGCCCAAATCTGATTATTAAGACACCAGTGTTCCATGGAAGCGCAGCTCATGACAATGACATGATCACTGGAAAGTCACTGGATTTCCAATGCCAGTACCTGGCGGAGAGCAGGAACTGTGAGACCTGGGTTAGAGGCCCAAGACCGACACGAAGGAGCAATGTGACCCTGGACGAGTGCTTTCGTGGAGCTCTGTTTTCCTGATCTCTAAAACTTGAGTTTTAGTCTAATGATTTCTATGTTATTCCAGTTCTTAACAAGCCACCCTAAGCGCAGTCTCTCAAGAACATCGATCTATTGTTGGACATGAAATATTCTGGTGGCATGTGCCTCACGGTGTGCTGGTGGTTCTAGAGACACAGAATTATTACCTGGATGCTCGAAGGGAAAGCTTTGGGTAATATTTCTTAATATCTGCTTACTAAGGGGGAAGTCCCCACCAATGTGCCTAGGGGCTCTGGTTCTTCACTGATGAGCTAAGTGTGTTAATGAAGAGTACCTATATTTTGTCAGGAATTTTTCTGTATGAAGGGGTGACGTGGCAAGAACATGGCGCAAGAAAATCACATAGCACTAACTACTTTGATTTACATCCTCTACATGTAACTGAACTCCGACATGGACCCACATAGTAGCTGCCCTGCCATTCCCCAGTTAGCACTCTTTCCATTCCCGAGTTGGCTATTTCAGACCTCCTCCGCTTTGTTCGAGGTCCCTGTCCCACTAACTGCCCTTAATTTTCAGAAGCACAGGACCACTGTCCCTAATGCAGAAAGAAAACCAACTACCAGGCAAAACTTCCCTATTTCCCACCCTCCCATGGACATGTGACTGGAGAAGGTGGGTGCAGATGCGACGGAAGAGATGGCCTTCCTCCATCCATTACCCTCCTCGCTCGTCTCTTCAGTTTCTCCCTCTCTGGTTCTCACCAGCATTTAAACCTCCCTCATTTTTAAAAAGCAAAATTAAACCAAATCTCCTTTGAGATATAAATGCTTAAACAGGGAAGGGATCTCTAGAAGATATGACAAATCACTAAAAGTTGAGATACTGGAGACTAAGGTCACAGGGGTGGAAGATTTCTTTTCAAGACAAGGCCTTTTATAGATCACATGCATATATTACCTACTTTTTTTAAAATAAAAAAATTTAAATTATGAACACCCTGACACCCTACATTGCCCTTCCTTTCTTCAAACCTAGAATTCCTGAAGAAGTTGTCCACACCGCTTGACACGACTTTCTCACCCCCAATTTATCCTTTACCTCACTCTATGTGGGTTTCTTCTGTCCATGCCACAGACCTGCTCTGAGGGCATCAATGGCCCTTCCACTGCTCAACCCAATGGGTACCTTACGGTTCTTCTTTGACCCACGGGTCCCTACTCTATTTTGCTGACATTAATTCTTCCTCAGGCTTCCATGACGTACTCTTCCCGTTTTCTTCTTACCTTTCATTCCAGACTGCCTTTGACAGTTTCTCCCTTACTGTTTCTCAGTTGTTTTTCTCTTCTCACGTTTTCTTTGCTTAGATTACTACAACAGCATCTTATCCCTTTAAATCCATCCATGGCACAACAGCCAGAGAAATACTCTCAACGCATCCATCATGTCATTCCCTGCTCAAAACTACTATATGTTTCCCTACTGCTCTTAAGACAAAATCCAAAATTCTCTTCTTGGCCTGTACGGAGTTGCGCTTTCGGGGTCCTGCCTATACTTCCAGCCTCATTTCACTCCTTCCTTCTGACCATGTTCCACTCATCTATTCCTTAAAGAAGTCAAGCTCTCCTTTGCCTAAAAACCCTTCTCAACTTACCTTTTCATCCTTAGTACTAGTTTGAACATCAGTTCCTCATGGACACCTGCTTAGTCTCTTAGGCTAAGTTGGATCTTTCTGTTACATCAGCGCTTACCTCAACTATAATAAAGTTCTCTGAACAATGGTATTTAAGGTTTTTCTACCCTCACTAAAAGAGAAACTCCATGACACGAGGGACCATACCTCTGTGTCGTTCACTGCTGGGGTCCCTAGTGCCTAGCATATGACATGGTGGATGGCCCGTAAATATTGTTGGGTTAACAAATGGGTAACTATTCTATCCCAGGGCTTCGAGCGCCATCTTTTTGCTAATGCAAGATCGGCATTGCCAGTTAGTTCCCACTCCTGACCAGAGCCACATTTCCAACCACCTACTGGTCATCTCACACTTAAATGCTCTCAGCCTTCTTCTCCGAACCCAAACTAGTCCTCCTACCCCAATCCTCCTATATTTCTAGGTCTTGGTGAATAGTGTTATTATCTCCACCACTGCGAGTCAGAAACTTGTTTTCCTAGATGTGGATCCCTCACTGCCGGATCCTCACCCAACCCCCTGACCACTAAACCACCGTTGTAAATTTTACATCCTTGATAATTTTTTAAAAAATTCTCCTACTCCTCTTCCTTTCCATTATTGCTTTAGCTCAAGCATCATTTCTTGCCTAGATTACTGCAACGGCCTTTCAGAATGCGTAAGTTACGCATCTGTCATTCCCCTCCCTGCCGATCCACTTGCCTCATTATACAGAGAAAATTCTCTGCATTACATATCTGATTGGGTCACGCTTTTCAGAACCTTCCAAATGACCCCCCATTGCTACAGAGTGGCTGAAAGCTCCTTCACTCATCTCTCGTTCTTTCTGACTCCCATCTCCTTCCACTGTATTCTCTATACTAAAGCCATAAAGAATGACGATACTTGTCTTTCGAGCCCTGTTGGACAATATCACCTCTTCTGGGAAGGTTTCTGAGACCAGGCCAAAGTGCACCGCCCACAGATCTTATATTAACATCTGCCACAGCACTTACTGTACTAGACTGCAATGGACGATCTACTCGTCAATCTCTCATTAGGCTACGAGTTCCTTAAGGTGAGGGACAGTTTTATCTTTATTTTCCCAGTGCCTAATGTAGTACCTGACATACGAAAGAAACTTCGATGTTTACTGAGTGAGACTACAGAAAGAAGAAACGGGAGGTATTAGTCAACAGACCGCTGCTATAACGTAAGCATGAAGCTATGAAGGTCTAGTCAAACAATGATTGTGAGGACTAGAGAAATCACTGATGCAAAAGCCAATTCAATTCATCAACCACTAACTAAATATCCATTATGTACTACAGACTACAGTAAGACGTACTTCTGGCCCTCACATGGTTGACAATTTAGCAGGAAATTAAGAGATAAAGATATAAATGATGACAAGAACAGTGTTTCCTAAGTCCTGAACATAAAGCAATTAATTTTGCTGGAGGTGGGGAAAGGAGGAAGGCTCTACAATAGGTGGTAACCTTTCAGCTGAACTTTGCAGGCCAAGTGGGATTTTGCTAAGGTGAGAAGGAAAACAATAGTATTCCAAAGAGGGAACTCGATGAGAATAGCAAAAGGGCACAAAGATGCAAGATGTGTTCACGGAATTAGAATATAAGCTCTGCCTGTTTTTAAGCTATGTTTCCAATGCTCAGGAGAGTGCCCGGCTCATAGTAGGTACTCAGCACATCTTAGCTTGATGAAAGAATTTACCAGTAATTCAGTGTGAACAGAAAGTAGGATATGTGATAAGACATGAAGCTTGAAAGATGGCTGGTGGCCAGATAATAACGAATCTCTGTGGAAAGTGTCTCAGCTTAGACTCAAACAACAGGAAGCCATTAAAAGGTCTAAAGCAAGGTCCTAATGCAAGCAGAGTTGTTTCAGAAATAACTTAACGACCCTGAGGAATATGATACTGAAACAGTGTCTCTGATGAGCTGAATGTAAGAGAACACCAAAGACAGGGTCATAAAATCATTCACCTGCCCTAAATGTGTGTGAGTGAGAGAGGGGGAGACAAAGGGGAGGGAAGAGGGAGAAGAGGGGAGGGAGGGGGGGAGAGGGAGAGAGAGAGAGAAGGTAGAGGTATGTTAAAGTTATACTGAGTTATAGATTAAATAATATGGATTTCCAGTCAAGGCGGCGGAGTAGGAAAATGTTATGCTCACCTCCTCCCATGACATCAAAATTACAACTAAATTAAAGAACAATCATCAGTAAGAACCACCTCAGACCAGCTGAACATTAAGTCCTATACCTTGAGATATACAGCCATGATGAGACTGGCAGGAGGTACAGAGATGCTCAACGGGCAGGTCCCACACCCATGCTGTGGCAATTAAGAATTGGGAGGGATATCTCAGCTGTGGAGGTTCCCACTGAGGAGTGAGGGGTCACGGCAACACACCTGGCTCCCAGCCCAAGGTACCAGTTCTGGGAAGAGGAGTCCCTACAACATCTGGCTGTGAAAACCAGCGGGGACTGCACACAAGGAAGACGGAGGGCTGCTGGAGACCAACATGTCATCCTGACACTGTGTACAGACACTCTGGGCTCCAGCATAGGGTCAGCAGCTCAATGAGTGCCAGGGACATATAGGGAGAAACTGAATGGACTGGCTTCGGGGTGAGGGCTGGAGGCGCAGGAGTCGGGGTGGCTCTCTGCGGGAACAAAAGGGCTGGTAGGCGCCATTGCTTCCTGTCGAGTCCGCCCCACACCCAGGTGGCAGAAGCAGGTGGGCACCAGATGTGAGCTCTCCATTCACCTGGCTAACACTGCTCACCCCACCCTGGTGCTTCTAAGGCCCCACTTCACCCAACTCACACGCTGAGCCTGAGCACTTCCGGAGGCTTTTCCACACAAGTGGACTGACTTGGCTCACACTGCAAACTTTCTGAAAATCTCTCAAAGTTCCAAGAAGGAGCAGCTGGCCTCGGCATGCCCTGTACCTCTTGCAAAGTGGCCCCAAGCCTGGCACAAGTGGCCACCAGTCTTTACTTGCGTTGTAACGGAATACAACTACAACTAAGCGACCCAAACCCAGCATAAGAGGTGGCTGGCCTCAGGTCACATCATGGTGCCACACGAGGGTCCCAACATGGCCTCAGTTCGCAGCACAGTCTATACCAAGCGCCTCCAAGCCCAGCGCAAGCGGCAGTCAAGCACAGATCACTTTGCATTTCCCTCTGGGTGGCCTCAAAACTGGCAGAAATGGCAGCCGACTTTGGCCTGCATCAGAGCTCTCCAAGAGCCTCTAAAACCAACATACCCGGTAGCCAGCTTCAGACCACACTAGAGCACCACCCAACCAGTTCCACAAACAACACACCAAAAGAGCGGAACTGGCTGGCACCAGTGCCCCGCTAAAGCAACTCCTGCTCCATGGGGTCAGCCCCCGTATGACGGCTTGTCCATTGTAGTCACCACTAGCCCTCACAGTCAGCCAGCCTGAGGGGCAATCCCACCCACTGAAGTGCCAATAGCAATCAAGGCTCAACTATAACGAGGAGACACACACAGCTCACACGAGGGACATTCCTAGAGCACATGGCTCAGGTGAACAGGGGGACTACAACACAGGACCTTACAGGAAATCTACTACATGAGGCCATTTTGTCAAGGCTGGGAGACATAGTAGATCTACCTAATTCATTGAAAAAAACAGAGAGTCAGCTAAAATGAGGAGACAAAGAAACATGTCCCAAATGAAAAGGACAAAACTCCAGAAAAAGAACTAAACAAAATGAAGACAAGCAATCTACCAGAGAGAGAGTTCAAAACATTGGTTATAAGAATGCTCAATGAACTCAGAGGAAGAATAGATGAACTCAATGAGAACCTCAACAAAGAGACAGAAACCATAAAAAAGAACCAGTCGGAAATGAAGAACACAATAACCAAAATGAAGAATAAAATAAAGGGAATCAAAAGCAGATTAGATGAAGCAGAGGATCCAATCAGCGATCTGGAAGACAAGATAGCAGTAAACACCCAAACAGAAAAGCAAAATGAAAAAAAAATTTTTTTAAATGAAGGCAGTTTAAGAGACCTCTGGGACAACATCAAGCATAACAATATTCACATCATAGGGGTACCAGAAGGAGAGAGAGCAAACAAGAGACTGAAAACTTGTTTGAAGAAATAATGACTGAAAACTTCCCTAACTTGGTGAAGGAAGCAGACACACAAGTCAAGGAAACACAGAGAGTACCAGACGAGATGAACCCAAAGAGACCCACACCGAAGAGATGTAAATGTCAAAGAGAGAATCTTAAAAGTAGCAAGAGAAAAGCAGTTAGTTATGTGCAGGGAGCTCCCATAAGACTATCTACCTGATTTTTCAACAGAAACTTTGTAGACCAGAAGGGACTGGCATGAAATATTTAAAGTGATGAAAAACAAAGACCTAACACTTAGATCACCCTACCCATCAAGGCTATCGTTTAGAAGCAAAGGACAGATAAAGAGCTTCCCAGACAAGAAAAAGGTAAAGGGGTTCGCCACCACTGACACAGTATTACAAGAAATGTTGAAGGGACTTCTTTACGTTGAGAAGACAGAAAATAGAGGAAAGAAAAAAATGCTCACTGACAAAGGCAAACACTTAGTAAAAGCAGCAGATCAGCTAATTCCGAAGCCAGTTCAAAAGGTTAAAAGGTAACACTAGGGAGATCATCTGTAACTACAAAAACAAATTAAGGGATACACACAAATACATGCACACAAAAGAAAAACAATGACCAGAACATAACCATGGAGGAAGAGAGTAAAAACTGTAGTGGTTTTAGAATGTGTTCAAACTTAAGTGACCATTAATTTAAAACGGATTGCAATAAACAGAGTTTGGTATATATGAAGTACATGGTAACCATAAACGAAAACATCTACAAGAGGTATACAAGAAATAACAAGAAAAGAATCCAAACACGACACTACAGAAAGCCATTGACATATAAGACAAGAGCAAGAGAATAAGAAAGGAACAGAGAACAACAACAAAAAAATCAGAAAAAAAATTAATAAAATGGCAATAACTACACACTTATCGGTAATAACTTTAAATGTAAATGGACTAAATGCTCCCATGAAAAGACAGTGGGTGGCTGAATAAATAAGAAAAACAAGATCCATTCAAGAGACCTGCTTCAGATGGAAAGACACACAGGCTGAAAGTAAGGGATGGAAAAACGTTTCATGCAAATGGAAATGAAAAAAAAAACTAGGGTAGCAACACTTATATCAGACAAAATAGACTTTCAAACAAAGGCTGCGCCAAGAGACAAAGAAGGGGTTTTCATAATGACAAAGGAATCAATCCAACAAGAAACTAATAAACATCTATAGACCCAATGTAGGAGCATCTAAATATATAAAGCAAATACTGATTGACATAAAAGGAGAGATCGACAGTAATAAGACCACAGCAGGGGACTTTAACACCCCATCGACATCAATGAATAGGTAATCCAGACAGAAAATGACCAGGGTAACTGCGGCCTTACATGACACATTAGGTCAGATGGCCTTAATTGATATTTTTAGGACAATTCACCCCAAAGCAGCAGAAAATACGTTCTTTTTCAAGTGCACGTGGGAACATTTTCCAATAGAGACATATTAAGCCACAAAAGTTTCAATAAATTTAAGTAGCTTGAAATCATATGAAGAGTCTTCTCCGATCACAACAGTAGGAAACTAGCAATCAACTGCAAGATGAACACTAAAAACACTAAACACATGGAGGCTAAACAACATGCTACTAAACATGAATGGGTTAAGAACAAGATCCAGGAAGAAATCAAAAGATACCTGGAGACAAATGAAAATGAAAACACAACAACTTAAAATTTATGGGACACAGCCAAACCAGTTCTAAAACAGACGGGGTAAAAGGGGTCGAATGTGTGGTGACAGAAGGAAATTTAACTATGGATGGCGAGCACACAATGCAATGTACATATATGCCTTACTGTTGAATTGTACACCTGAAACATACTGGATTTCATTAACCAATATCACCATAATAAAAATTTTAAAAAAAAGAAAGAAAGAAAAATTTATAGCAATGTGGGCCTACGTTAAGAAATAAGAATATCTCAAATAAATAATCTAACCTTACACCTAAAGGAACTAGAAAAAGAACAATGCCCAAAGTAAGCATTAGAAAAGAAATAATAAAGATCAGAGTGGAAATAAGCAAAATAGTCTAAAAAACCCAATAAAAACGATCAATGAAACCAAGAGCTGGTTCTTTGAAAAGATAAATAAAACTGATAAAGTCAGACTCATCAAGAAAAAAAGAGGACCCAAATAAATAGAGTCAGAAATGAAAGAGAAACGATAAACACCACAGAAATACAAAAGATTACCAGGAAATGCTATGAATAATTATATGCCAACAAATTGGACAACCTAGAAGAAATGGATAAATTCCTTAGACAATCTTCCAAGGCTGAATCAGGATGAAACAGAAGATATGAAAAGACCAATAAAAACTAATTAAACCGAATCACTAATCAAAAATTCTCAACAAACAAAAGCCCCAAACCAGCTGGTTTCACAGGTGATTTTACCAAACACTCAAAGAAGAATCAATACATACCCTTCTCAAACTGTTCCAAAACTGAACAGGAGAGAAGGCTCCCAAACTCATTTTATGAGGCTAGGATTACCCTAATAATCAAATGCAAATAAAGACACAACAAAAAAAGAAAAGAAAAGAAAATTATAGGCCAACATCCCTGATGAACACACATGCAAAAATCCTCAACATATATTAAGCAACCAAATTCAGCAATACATTAAAAAGATCACACACCATGAACAAGTGAGATTTATTCCTGGGATGCAAGGTGGGTTCAATATCTGCAAATTAATTCACATGATACATGACATAAACAAAATAAAGGATAAAAATCATATGATCATATCGATAGATACAGAAAAATCATTTGACAAAATCCAACATCAATTTATGATTTAAAAAAATACTGTCAGCAAAATAAGGCTAGAAGAAACATACCTCAACATAATAAAGGCCATTTATGACAAACCCACAACTAACATCATACTCAATAGTGAAAGGCGGAAAGCTTTTCCTAAGATCAGGAACAAATCAAGAATGTCCACTTTCACCACTTTTATTCAACATGGTATTAAAGAAGTCCTAGCCACAGCAATCAGACTAGAAACAGAAACTACCCAAAGCAATTTAGAGATTCAATACAAATCCCTATCAAAAAACCAATGACATTTTTCACAGGACTAAAACAAATAATCCTAAAATTTATATGGAAGCACAGGAGATCCCAAACAGCTAAGGTGATCTTTAGAAGAACAAAGTTGGAAGTATCACAACACCTGATGTCACACTATAACTACAAGGCTATAGTAGTCAAAACAGCATGGTACTGGCATAAAAATAGACACATATCAACGGAACAGAATTAGAGAACCCATAAAACAAGCAATGCCTATAGGGTCAATTAATCTATGACAAAGGAGGCAAGAATATACAATGGGGTAAAGACAATCTCTTCAATACATTATGCTGGAAAAACTGGACAGATACATGCAAAAGAATAAAACTGGATCACTTATACCATATACAAGAATAAACTCAAAATGGATTAAAAATTTAAATATAAGACCTGAAACCATAAAACTCCTAGGAAAACATTAGCAATAAACTCTTTGACACTGCTCTTAATAATATTTTTTTTGGCTATGTCTCCTCAAGGGAACCAAAAGAAAAAATAAACAAATGGAACATCGAATTAGTTTCTGCACAGCAAAGGAAACCATCAACAAAACGAAAAGACAACCTACTGAATGGGAGCAGATATTTGCTGATGACACATCCAATAAAGGATTAATATCTAAAATATATAAGGAATCATACAACTTATCAAAAAACAATCCAATTATAAAATGGGAGAGGAGCTGAATAGGCATTTCTCCAAAGAGGATATACAGAAGGCCAAAAGACATATGAAAAGATGTTCAACATCACTTATCATCACGGAAATGCAAATTAAAACCACAAATTTATCACCTCACACCTTCAGAATGTCCATCATCAATAAATCAACAAACAAGTGTTGCCAAAGACGTGGGGAAAATGGACCCCTCATGCACTGCTAATGGGATTGTAAATTGGTGCAGACACTATGGAAAACAGTATGGAGTTTCTCAAAAACTTAAAAATAGAACCATATGACCAGCAATTTCACTTCTGAGCATTTATCTGAAGAAATCCAAAACACTAATTCAAGAGATATATGCATCCCTATGTTCACTGCAGCATTATTTACAATAGCCAAAATATGGGAGCAACCTAAGTGTCCATCAATAGGTGAATAAAAATGTGGTACCTATATCCAGTCCAATGGAATATTACACAGCCATAATGAAGAAGGAAATCTTGCCATTTGCGACAACATAGATAGATAGACCTAGAGGGTATTGTGCTAAGTGAGATAAGTCAGACAGAGAAAGACAAATACCACATGATTTCCTTTATATGTGGAAATGAAAAAAATAAAAAATAAACGAACAAACAAAACAGAAAAACTCATAGATACAGAGAACAAATTGATGGTTGCCAGATAGGAGAGGAATGGGTTTGAAAAGGTGAAGGGATTAAGAGGTACGAATTACCAGTTATAAAAAGTCACAGGGATATAAAGTACAGCATAGGGAATACAATCGATAACACTGCAATAACTATGTATGGAGTCAGATGGGTACTAGACTTATCAGGGTTATCACTTCATAAGCTATATGTCCAATTACTATGTCATACAACTGAAACTAATATAGTATTGTATGTGAATTGCAATAGAAAAATTTTTAAAAATTTAATAAATAATTTGTACTAGGCAGGAGAAGAAATGAGAGATATAAGTGGGATGTTGAGATTTCAGTGTGCAATGTAAGGCTCCTTATTTCAAAAAAGAAACCAGAAGGATTGAGGAGAACCTAAACAGTAAAAGCTATCCAAAACCAAACAACACTCAGAATTCTTTGTAAGAATATTGGTAGCTCCTTAAATTAAGCACAGACTTGTAGGTAACTCTCTCTGAGAAAGCATAACAGGAATGAACAAAGACAAATACAGAGAAAGAGATAATATAATCTGATGATCGATTAGATTTCGAGAGTAGGAAGGAAGGGAGAATTAAAATGTATGAAATTACAAAGCGAGGTAACTGGGAGTTATTATGATTTTATTAACCTAAAAAGGGAACAATAGATCAGGATTCAGAGTTGAGGGAGGAAAACAGGTGCAGTTTCGAATATAACGAATTTGGGTATACCTGTAGGATGACTAGTTTAAAATGAAGCCCAGGAAGAGGTTGGTATCTCACAAAGATTTGGGCGTCCTGAGCCAAATAGATGTAATTAGAAACCATTGGGAAAGAGATCATCTACAGAGCAACTTCAAGGCGAGAAGACGGCCAGGGACAAAGCTTTGGAGATTATCTGCATTTTGGAGAAAGGACAGATAGGAGAAGGTAAAGGAGACTGGGGATAGCAAGAAAAACAGGTGAAAAAACGGCGTGGAGATGGAGATGCGTAACCATAACGACAGCACCACTTCCACAGAATGAACACCACAGATCAGACTTTGTTGTAAGCATTTTATCTGTATCGACCTGTTTAACACTAGTAATAACCCTATAAGACGGCTATCATAATTACTCTCACTTCATAGGTGTAAACTGAAGAACAGAGGTGAAGTAATTTATTGATGGACACAACTAAAATGGCAGAGCCAGAATCTGAACCTAGAAAGTCTCTCCATAGACAAGAGTTTCAAAGAAGGGCAGCCTACAATGTTAAATGTTGCAAAGAAGTAGAGTTGAATCTGAAGTCCTCAAAGTTGGCAATTAGGAGGTCACTGACAGGAACATAAACCAGAATAAAGTGGGTTAAAAAGTTAATGAGAAGTGAAAAGTCAACCTACAAAAGTTTTGCAAATTGGATAGCTGATAAGGGGCTATCTAAAATATATAAAGAACTATTATAATTTGATAATAAAAACACAACCCAATTTTCAAAAATGGGAAAAGGGTCTGAATAGAAAGTTCTCCAAAATATACAAATGGCTAATAAGCACATGAAAAGACACTTAGCACATTAGCCATATGAGAAATAGCCATCAAGATGTACAAATTACAATGAGATACCACTAAACACATGCTAGGTCTGCTACAATCAAAAAGTCAAATAATGACAAGTGCTGACACTGATGTAGAGAAGCTGAAGCCCTCAAACACTGCTAGTGGGAATGTGAAATAGTGCTGTCGCTCTGAAAAAGTGTGGCAGTTCCTCAAATGGTTAAACAGAGATATCATATGACCCAGCAATTCAACTTCTAGGTTTATATCCCAGAGAAATGAAAACATGTCCACACAAAAACTTGTCTATGAATATTCATAACAGCATTATTTATAATAGCCCCCAAACATAATCCAACTGTCCAAGAAGTGATGAGTGGATAAAGTAAACGTGATATATCCATACAATGGAATAATTGGCAATAAAAAGGTATGAAGTATTGATATATGCTACAACCTCAAAAACGTTATGGTAAGTGAAAGAAGCCAATCACAAAAGACCACATCCTACTGTATGATTCTATTTTTATGAAATGTCCAAATAAGCAAACCTACAGAGACGGAAAGCAGATTGGTGGTTGGGGCGGGGGAAGGGGTAGGTAAGGGGAAAAGAATGCAGAGATTTGGGGAGTGATGGCTAAGCAGTGTGGGGTTTCTGTCTGGGGTAATAAAAATGTGTACCCATTGCCACAATCAAATTTAGAATAACTCTGAGAGTATACTAAAAGCTTTGAATTGTACACTTTAAATTGGTGAATTGCATGGAATTTGAATTTTATTTCGATAAAGCTATTTTTAAAAAGTTAACAGGAAATGCTTGAGTGGGGAGGCAAGGTCAAAGGAAGATTTTTCAAGGTTAGGGAAGATTTGAATTTAACAGTTTAACGGTTGAGATAAATTAGTGGAAAAAGGGAGCCTGATACAAAAAAACACATCACAGATTAAGCAAAGTCCTACAGGGGTCAATAGGAACAAAAAAAGAAAATTGTGACACCTCTGAAAGTAAAAATCAGCAAAGATATAGATAACTAGTGTGAAGGTAAGTTCAGAGTTCATACTTGAAGGATCCTATTGTTTACTGAGATAAAGGAGGTCTGCAGCTGATAGAAGAGGGTGAGATATGAGTAGAAAGTCCAGAAAAGTAGTAAAAGTTGGGAAAACTGCTGGCAAGAATGGGAAAAGAAAACAAAGGATAAAAAGCTTGTCAAGTAGAACTGAGCAGTGTGAAAATAGAAATAAGCCTTCGTGGAGCCAGTATGTGTGATTATATGATATTCTCAGCTAGACTGGTCAAACCAGAGTTTATGAACTCAGACGGCAGATGACTGGGCTCTTTTGGGATTGAAGGTTGCAAAGTGTTGGTAAAATGCTTGATCACAAAATCCCACTGAGCGATGAACACAGTGATACCAGAAGAAGATGGATGTTTCAAAGGAAGAACTGGATTTAATGACTGAATTGATATGGAAGCTGAAGAAGGAAAACAAAGAATTAAACAAGACTGCTGATTACCTGGTAGAACTGACAGACTAATGACCAAAACAGCTATAGAGAAATGATGACTCAAAAATATACTGTAAAGTTTAGATTGAAAGAACTTCTTAAAAGAACCCTGTTATTTTGAAAAGGAATAGGAATAAAGGCCCAGAGAAGTGAAGTGACTTTGTTGAAGTCAGAAGACACTAAACATTGGCTAAAAAGGATTTCAAACTCCAGGCCATTCTATTACAATACCACAGACCCTCACTGATATCTGGAGCTGGACATGATGGCAGGAAATAAAATGGTGATGCTTCATGAGGGGACTCAGTAACACTAAATTGGTTTGAATTGCTAGGTTCATTTCAGGTGATAGTGGGGAAATATGATTCAGGAACAAAATGAATGACAAGAGAAGCCAATCTGAGATAAAACATTTGCTCTGGTAAATCACATGGAGATAATCAAGAGTTGGATGTAGAATGGCATAAGCACCTTAAAATATTCTAATGTAAGAACATTTTATGCTTCAAAATTCTCTGTGTTACTTGGCAATATAGATGACAGGACATAAATTATTTGGCTTAGAATTTTAAACATTAAGAAGAGCTTTGCTTACTTTTAAGGTTCTTTTATTCTTACAGAAATATGAAACACTGAAGTCTGATTAGGTCTCTTTTAAGGGGCTAGATTTTTTGCCTTACCTTTACTACCTTGTAGTCACACAAGTATTCCACCTCATAATTGTTTAGATTCCTTTTGGTGATTCCAATCGATTTACATGTGAGTTTTTCTTTTCTACATAATTCCTGAAGAGTATCAAGTGAAACTAGGCAAGGCACACACCAAGCTACAATAAGAAAATAGAATTCTTTACTAATGAAATAGCTACTCAATTAAAACAAAAAAGGAAAAGGAAAAACTTAAGACCTCTATATCCCCACCCTTCTACTGGCAATTGTACAGGACTGAAAATTCATATGACAAGAAACCATTTCTGCGTCTTTAAAAAAAGTTAATTGTTAAGGAACTATTTCGGTAAATTAATCTTGGGTTTTCTCACGGGTTTCTTTCCTACTCTGTTTAACTGATGTCGATTCGTTTCTACTGAGCCGCCTGAACAAAATGTTTCATGTCTGGAAGCTTTCTTAAGATTACATGTAGATGCAAAGGTCAAAAGAAATAATATTTTTGACTTTTCCATTATATTCTACATAGAACTGCTATTTTAATAAAATGTAAATCTCTAGGACATACTTTTTGTGACAAATATATCTTAAATATATTTTAAAATAACCGCTTTGCTAAAAAGTAACTTTTCCCCTTTCTCTTAGTTACATAAGAACCGAGATCTAATTGAAATATAGTTGTCTAGTTACATACTCACACATATGTCCTACTCTTCCCACTCTGCAATGTTGCATGAAATTTTAACTCCATTTATTACTTTGTCCATGTTGCAATGTATTTTTATCAAGGTGAATAAACCCAAGAGTCATAATAAAATAAAGGAATATATCAACTTTTGTAATATTCATTTCTTGTATTGTTTTCAATGCCAAGAGTTAACCAAGCTTGAAAACAATTAGACACACTCATAGTCAAACTTACAAATGCCAGTAACTGTGCTGCAGATTTCATCCTCAAATTTTCATATGCAGTCTGCTACCATACTACATATAAAATGTTAACACGAACTGATGTTTAGAATTCTGAAATAAACTTGGTTTGACGCTAGTGTTATGGTAAGCACTAGAGAGGAACGAATGTCGCCCTCTGCCCTAGGCTTTGCTAGGCCACCTTGCTACATGACTTTGTGAAATTTTCATCATTCTGGGTTTCAGATTCACTGAAAAACGTGTGAAGGTTGGAGCAAACTGGGGTTACCAAACAAAATCAGTAAACTCAAGCTTTACTTGGTAGCTCTCCAAGGTAGTAGTGATAACCCTTCAGTGATCTGAGGTAATTTAGAGAACACAGCTGCTCTCACTATGTATCCATTCCTCACCCTCAACTCAGAGACTTCATTCATTGTCAGAAACCCTGAATGAAGCACGATTTCCACCCACCCCCACTTCCTATAAAAGGACTCGTAATTCTAGACCCAAGAAAGGGAAAGATATTTTCACCTAAAATATTGGGGGTGGGGGGAGAGGCTGCTGGCTTTGGAGTGATCGTTTTAGGCTTTGGAGAGTGGCAGAACAGAAACGACCCATTAAATCATTTCCATTAAAAAAAAACCCTGAGGATGTTTTGTGTAAAGCTAACCTTATTATGCTGATCACATGCAAAGGAGGTCCGTCTCGGCTATCTCCAACCCAAGGTAATTTATCTGCTGTTCCCATTTTTAACTAGTTCAAGTAAAAAGAATTCAAGACACAACCCTCGATGAAAATTCTATTGAGTAAAAAACGAAACAAAACAAAACAAAAACCCCAAAACTGGAAGCTCTTGGTAACAACTTCGACCATCTATTTAACAATGTAGAAAAAGAAATCATTTGCAAGATCAAACATTCATTACCATCACAAAAACCTCACAATAGTTACACTAACCTCTAGTGGAAGAAAAGTTTGTGGATAAAGAGCTCATAATCTATGTGGCAACAAGGAGTGCTGGAAAACACCTTAAATTCTAGAATGCAATTAAAGTTCTAGGTTTTAGAGCGCGCGCACACGAGAACACACACACGAACACACACACACGAACACACACACACACGTTCTATGCCTAAATATCTGGCGTCTGCATAATGATTAATACGCAAGTTCCCGGTGGGTATATAAAAAAAAAACCCCCAAGCCAGAGGCCACATCCTCAAATACCCACTTACTGGGATATTCTCCGACGAGGAATTTAACCTCCTAGGGCGGCCGAATTGGGGGTGCATCTTCGCTTATTTCCTTTCTTAGCGGTCACACTGCAGCCCCGATTTTTCTCGCCTCTGACACTTTGCTCGGGTCACACTTACACCACCGGGCTCTTCCCGCTTCCCAGTTACAAAGCCAGCCCGAGCGCGCAACGCCCCGCTCACACCACCACAAAGGAGCCACGCCGCCCGCGCGCCCCGGGGACCGGCGGCGCCCGAACGCCGCCCCACGGCCGCGGGCCCCGGACCCCGGCGCGGCGGAGGGGGCGGCCCGGCGCGGCGGGGCTGCGGGCAGCAGGCGGGCCGGGGCCGGGGGCCGGGGGCCGGGGGGAGCCGCGGCGCGCGGCGGGGGCCCGGGGCGTCCGCCCGGGTCGCGGGGCAGCGAGGCGCGCCGCTCTCCAGCCCTCACCTCCTCGCGCCTCGGCCGCCGCCATCTTGAGGAGCTTTCATTCAAACTGGCGCGGTCGGACGCGAGAGCGCAAGCCGCCGACGCCCCGCCCCCGCCCGGCCCGGCCCGGCCCGCGCAGAAGTGGGGGGCCGGGGCTGGGGGGCTGGAACCCGGGAGGCGTGCTGACGTCACCGGAGGCCGCCCCGGCCCGCGCGCCTGCGCCCCACGTCGCATCCCGGCGCGCGCGGGAGGGCGCGGGGCCCGCGGGGGGCGGGGCGCGCCGGGTCCGCGGCCCCCCGCGCGCGCCCCCGGCTCCGGCGTCCGGCCCCGGGGCGTCCGCGGTGCTCCCCGCGCGCTTGGGCGCCTTGGCCGCAGCACGACGAACCCAAAGGGGCTTTGTGGCGCGTTTCCTCGGCCACCCGAGCCCAGCTGACCATTGTTTCCTCCCACGCCACTCTCCCTGGCCACCTGCTCGCAGAGCTGGCTGCATGTCGGGATCCCTGGATTTCGATTTTGGGTCCCACTCGCACAGACTGATTTAATTGGTAGGGGGTGTGCCCTGGGCATTGGCATTTTTACAGCTCCCAGGTGATTTCGATGTGCAGCAATTGGAAACGGCCGTCTAGATCAGCGCCTCTGCACTCGAATGGGCAAAGGAATCATCTGGGGCTCTTGTGAAAATGCAGATCTGAATTAGGTAGGTCTGGGCCGGGGTCTGACGTTCTGCGTTTCTGAGGAGCTTCTGGATCGGGCCACACCTTGTTCGCAAGGCTGCGTGGACACTTAACGTCCTCTAGCAGGACAGCTCCAGGAGCTTCTCGCGCATCTCCATCCCCACCCCGCACCCATCCATTCTTTACACCTCACCCGTGGTAACTGTTCTAAACATTCTAAAGCAGAAATCTTAGAAGAGTAAATCGCAAAAACTTCAGTAGAAAGCAGTTTGGCATCTACCGAGGATTTAAAAAAAAATTTATGTAAGAGATTACAAAAACACTTTAAAGCATCATGTATAAATTTGAAATATTGGAAATAAACATTTAATAAACACAATATTGGAAATAAACACTGAATTCTACTTGAATTTGTTTCATTCCGTTATGAAATACTGTCTTACCCTTACAGATTTTTATGAAGCCTTTAGTGTCATGGGGGAAGTGCTTAATATGTTAAGCAGAACAAACAAAAACCTGTAAAATACAGTTTCAGCTGTAAGAAAAAAAATGTATAGGAAGATAAATTCTCTGGGGAGTGTGTTCCTTTTTGACTTCTCACTTTTACTAATTTAACTATTTTCTATAATGAGCATCTTGTCGCCTGCAGGAGTGATCCTAGGAAAGACTGAGAAAATGTAGGCATTTTTTAGGCAAAGAGAACAATTGACCAAAATCCTGGGGATAGGAAGCAGGGAATATTCGGGGAAGTTACGAATTAGAATAGGAGGAAATGAGCACTGAGGCTTGAGAAGTGGACAGGAACCACCATATTACAAGGGGCTTCTATATGATGGGGTTGGATAGGGCCTTTTATTCTTTATTATCAAGGTGATGAGGGGAGGGGACTTGGATAGACCCTCATCTCCTTCCCAGGGCTTCTCTCCAACACCCCTCCCACTGTGCTCACCGCCACTCCTATGTTTTTACAGCACCCCCGTGACCGTCGGTTATTACTCATTTCTTTCTTGATTTGCCTTCTACCTCACTGGCCACTCTTCACCTTTTTTTTGCCTCCTTCTTCTATCCAACCTACATGCTGGGCTCTGCAGGACTTGGCCCAGAGACATTCCTCTTATGCTCTCCCTAAGTGACTGAACTCAGTTCCCATGGATTTAAATATCTTTATGCTTAAATCTTGTCTCTGGCTTTGACCCCTGCCCTGAATTCGACCTAAATATCCAGTGCCTAGTTGACATATCCACTTAGGTGTTGCACAAACACCTCAAACTGAACATGCTCATAAAAGTACCTTTGAGGTTTGCCTCCAGACCTGGTCCTCCCCACACACTTTCTCATCTCAACACCCAGGCACCATCATCTACTCGTGTTCAAGAAGGAAACCTAGGCGTCATCTTGATTCACCGTCTCCTCATTTTCAAATTAATACCATCAGCAAGTCATATCAATAGTATGTCCAAAATATACCTTGATTCTGCCTCTTTCTCCATCGCTGCTATTACCTTAGTACAGGGCATCAGTTCTCAACTGGAGTCCTGCAAAAGCCTGCCTACCTGCTTTCACTGGCACGATTACTCCCCTCCGATTCACTTTCTACACAGCTGCAAGAGTGACCTTAAAACATGAAGTAGAACATTTCCTTCTTCTGCTTCAAATACTTCCCAATGGATCTAGAATAAAACCCACACCCTCCAATGGTCTACTTGACCTTATGCGATTGGAATCCTGCCTCCCTAACCTTACTTTGTGCCAATCTCCCCTTCGTTCACTATTCTCTAGGACTTTTTCCACTCATTCAGAAATCTTTTATTGTATATCTCTTATGTACTGTACAATGTGCTGGGAATATAACAATGAACAAGCAAAAGACACTGTCCTCACAGAAGTTATATCTCAGTGGGAGGAGCAGATAAACAAGATCATTTGGGTCTCAGCTTAAATGTCACTTCTTCACAGGCCTTTCCTGATTACCCTATCTATCTAAAGAGGTACCTCCTGTCTGCCATTCTCTCTTTTTTGCTCTTAAACAAACATCGAAATCTGCAGTTGTCTGTTTTTTAGGGTCTTGATCAATTTCAGTAAGAATTTATAGAATGACTGTATTAGACTCTTACAAATCAACTGTTTCCTTCATTTTTCTAGTCTTGAATCCCACTAATTTCAGGAGTAGATTAGGCCTTGTCTCTTCATTATACATCACTGTGGCTACTATCTAGAGCAGCAACTCTCAAAGTAGGGTATAGGCATCCCAAGACTTCTCAGGAGGCTCCTAAATTCAAAACTATTTTTATAATAATACCAAGATGTTATCTGCCTTCTTTACACTCCTCTCATGAGTGTACAGCAAAGTTTCCCAGATGATACACAACTTGGATATGCAAACAAAATGAATGAAGAAGCAGATACCAGAATAGAGCTATCTTCCTAAGCCACGTATTACAGATTTGAAAAAATATAAAACAATTCCACCCTTGCAACAAATTTGTTTTTGAAGTTATTTTCCATAAAAATGTTACATATGTTAGCACAACTTTTTATTATTATTTAGAAGTGATGGTTAAAGATCTCTGTTTTAATTTCTCTGTGGGAAATAATATATATATATATCACCATTACAAAAAAAAAAAACCTCTTAAAAAAAAAACTCTTCAGGGTCTCAATAATTTTTAAGAGTGTAAAGGAGTCCTGAGACTAAACATTTTGAGGATCTTGGTAAATCATGGCTATAAATGAAGAGGGAAATCAAAAGTCACCGAGAGACATACAGTGTCCACAAGGGAAAAATAAAGAACTATGCTTCTACCCCACAATTTTTTTCATAAAGAACACTGAAAACATGATTCCTGGAGGACTATGGAATGTCTGCTCTTCCATTTAAATAAATGTTCTTCAATAGAAAGAGTACTGGAAGCCACCGGAAATGTGAATTTAACCAAAATAATGCACATAATGTGCTTAGAATAGTAAGCAATCACAAAAAATTATGTTTACAAAAAAGCACCTGAATATTAGTTCAAAATTCACTGTTTATTTCTTGGGAGGCTTTGGATAAAAATAATTTATCCAATATACTTGGAAGTAGATTCTCTGAATCTACTTCCACATCAAGAACACGGGCAGATTAGTTGCCTTGTTTTATTTAGAGAATAAGCTTTTTCATTAGTAACCCACTGACGATCTCAATGCCCTAGACAATGTTTTCTCACGAAAAGAATGTGGCTAGCTTTCTCTTTAAAATACAAAAAAAAAAAAATCTTTCTTATCAAGAAAACCATGTTTGTATCAGGGAAAATCAAACTAAACAAAATTGTAAAAAAGTAAAAGCAGCGCCCCTACACTTTCCTTCCACAAAAGAAGCCGCTGTTGGAGTTTGCCATTTAGCCTTCCAGATGTTTTTCCTGTGTCGCACAAACAGCTACACACAACTGCTGAGTTTATGAGTCTATCTTTTCTTTCAATTAAAAATGGTATCTTACTTTGTACATGGTTCGGAAATTTTTTTTCATTTAATATCAAGGACTTTTAAATTGTTCTCTTAATCATCTAATAAGAATAAAAGAATTCTTAAAATTAGAAGTTATAGAAACAAAAAAATTTTAAGAACACAATGTTAAATTCCCAGTAAAATTTCCTCCAATCGACTCAAACTAATTTTAAATAGCTTCATGATAGAAAAAGTTCCTTATATTTCTCTTGATAATGATTCATCTTAAAGGGACAACAAAAAAGGTTGCAATATTTATAATATATTGTAGTTTAATAGAAACATAGGTTACACAGTTCAAAAGTATTTTAATATAAACATCACTTATAAACAAAACCAAATAATGTGGACATTCTAGTTCTAAAACATTCATGGTTTCTCTAAAACACTAAGATGCCACCTCAATAGTGATCGCTTCACATTTTCCAGTCTCTTGATCTGTGCACGTCACATGTAAAGATCCATCCCTAAACAAACAAAAAATAACAATTTCTGAGCTCATTTTAAAAAAAATAGAAAGTCCTTAAGGAATTACTTGAGGACTCTGAGTAAACAAGAGATAATTTTAATTTTTGAAAAAAGAGTATTAAAAGAAGCATAACTTCAGTGTCTTTAAATACTATATTATACTGTATATATATACTATACTATACTATACTATACTATACTATACTATACTATACTATACTATACTATACTATACTATAATTAGGTAATTGTTCTTAAAAATTTCTTCCTAGACCACTGAGACAAAGTTGTTTTCCTTGGAAACCCATGATGATAAAGATCTTAGGTGTAAGCCTTTATTCAAGTTCAAGATGCATCATGCTTTTTTCAAGCCCAGGCCAAGACAAACCTACCCCAATAAATTCCATATTCTTGCTAAATGGTTTATGATATGAATTGTCCTGAATGTTAACTTAGATATAATTTAGATAGAACTGCAAGACATAGTGTTATGGATGAACTGTTGTTAGGGAAATTGTAATAGCTAGATTTAGGTAGTAATTTATTTCCTAGAAATTTTCTGTAGCAATATTGAAACAAAGTTATCCTTTTATAGGACAAATAATATCAATTATGTAAACCTTAGAAAATTATTTAAAATTGAGAAAAATTATATCCTAAACTTTCATGAGCCAGTTTTTTAGGTTAACTATATCCAAAATAATTAAAGATATCATAAAAAATTCAGAATGCAAATAACTTGAGATATATATTTTTTTTTTGTAAAATATAGTAGTTCTGTGGGGCAACAATGTAAATCACTGATAAAATCTTTGTAAGGTTTTACTAAAAGATTTTCCCAGAATGACAATGGGTGAAGAATCCATAAACTGACAAAAAAGGTTAAGTCTCAAAGTGAATTTTCTTAACATCAGAAATTTTGTACCTTTTCATGGTAAGAACAGCTAATATGTCGCGTAACCCATTTTCTTTTTTATCTAAATCCTGGAGTATAACCTGTGTATGCAAAAATAATACAAAGATGATTCAGTACTTTGACATATTAATAAACTGATACATCAATTATACCAATAGACCAAATCCTACTTATTACTGAAATAAACCTTTTAAAATAGGGCAGTTTTCAATTCTGCTACCAGTTATCAGAATTCAGAGAAGAGGATTAAACTTTTTTAACTATGAAATGAAATTTTCCTACAGAAGGAGGTCATGTAAGATACTTGTCTGTCTTAAATGTCATGTCCTAGATTAAAATGATTATTTCTACGAAGTACTGTTTGTCTCAGAAAATAAAGACTGCTTTTCTTTTTGATAATTAAGCCATTAACAGTAACATGTAAATTACATTTTGGCAATCTTTTTATATGTACTTTTAAAAATTCAAATATTTTAAATATACTTGGAAAACCTATTCAAAAGAAACGTGGCAAATTCTTTTGTACAGGTAAGATTACATTTGTAAGAGATACTAATGCATTTACTATGAAAGTCCCCAGTTTCCCAAAGAAAAGAATAACAATAAACCAAGTTTGGCAGTAACTTTTCAGATATCAATTTTATGACCTTAGGCAAGGCACTAAGTACCTAGCTTTCCTCATTTGTAAAATGAGGAGGTTAGAAAGGATGGGTTCTCTAAAAGATTCTCTTCCAAATTCAGTGCTATGTGACTAAGTCTTCTCTTGGCATCTGCAAGTTAGGACATAGTGATAGTACTATGAAGAGAAAAGTAATACATATACTAGATAGAAAAGCTAAGGGAATATACAGCACTACCACCTGAAGTTAGACATCTGGTGCATAGAAAAGAGCTTCTACAGTAACACACCAGAGAAACATCTGGAGGAGATTTTGAAAGCTTTACTAGCTGAGGGGGCCCTATTCTGGTAGGCTTCTAAGATGTTAAGTATATAATGTATGTGTGTGTTTTCATTATTCTTGAAATTCTTATTGTTGAAATTATAAAACATATATAAAGCTAAAGATATTATACATTCTCCTTTGTTACCTACATTTGTTTTATTTTTACTATAAAAGTAATTCACGCTCATGTCCTGTGCTATTTATAACAAATCTGTTACAGTGTTAAAAAGTTAAAAAAGACACCTCTCTTGGTGCCTTCAAACCTACCCACTGTTAAGGTTCCCGACATGGTTCAAGTAACTTGTAGATGTTTTCTGTATCCAGGTATGGATATCTAAATACACACAACTAATCAAACATCTCTCTCACACAGACCCATGCTCGCAATCTTTTTATTTAAAAACAAATATCATACTGTAAATGTGGTTCTGCAGTCCTTGTGTGCATATTTTAATGTAACTATATTTCTTGGGCATGCTTCTAAGCCAATAACATGGCTCCCCTCGCTCTTTTTAAAAGGATGCAGAGGACCATATAGTATGAAATATGCATGTGCTATTTTAAAAAGCAAACTTATTCTGTATCAGAGACAGCATGGCTTCATGGCAAGAGTATGAGTCAAGGAGTAAAACCTGAGGATAAATCAAGTCAATCAAGAAAATAACAAGGCATTTACTACTATAAGCCTGTTTACTAATCATCTATAAAACGCACATAATGATGTCTATCTCACGGCATTTTGAGATTATGTTTGTAAAGTACCTAGTACAGCACCTGGCATTTAGCAAACAAAAAAATGTTATTTCCTCTGCCACATACTTTATCACCAAGGATGGTCAAGAGCTCAAAGAGAAAGAATATACTATACATACAGATTGTATTTTTTTATTTTCCCGTAACTCTTTCAAATTAAAATCGCCTATTTCTGCTTTCTTATGAAAATGAATAAGTAAAAGTAATCCACTCATAAAAATGTGTTAGACATCCCACATACATTTTATATTAATTGATATTAAACTGAGACGAATTCAGAGGAAAAAGCTAAACAGTTTCATGTGACTAATTCATAGTCCAATTTTATGTACTCACCTGTGCAAACTTGTTTTCTCCTTTTGCAGAGTTTTTCCCCTCAGACTCATAGAGTTCGAGGCATACTGAAGATATACTTCCAGGGGCTTGTAATGTGTGTTGTCTTCGAGCTGGCAAAGGGGTCCCTGATGGAAACAGTACTGTGAAACTGTTGGCTCCTGATTCATCGACTCCCTAATAAGCAGGAAAATAATAAGCATATCCTTTGATATTGATCATTCCAATTTTTAAAAAAATCACTCCTATTATAAATGTAATATATCCCTTGCTGATACTTTTTGGAAACTACAGATAAGCAAAGAGAAGAAAATGAAAATGATCCTTAATCTCATCCCACTTTATTTAAACAGAAATTGAAACATATATCTATCTATATTAGAAACTTATGATTAAAGTTACAGTTATTAAGAAATTAGTGATAAATACTAAAAGAATACAAAAACTCATGAAAAGTAAAATTATAATTATAAATTAAAAATTTCTACCAGTATACAGTTTCATTGTAAAAGCATGACATGTATAAAATCTTACGACATTAAATCTATACCACTTTTATGAAAAAGTAAAGAAAAGCTAAAACATACTTTAACTAGAATATCTTTGGCTGAACACTCTATCTTAAGAGAATCTTCTACTAAAAGGTTTTCTTTCCCAATAAGAATTCCTGCTTCTATAGCTGCACCAATGGGGATAACCTCATCAGGAGGGATCGAATTCAGAAGCTCAACGGCTGGGAAAAGGTCTTTAATCAGTTGCTGCAGCCTTGGAATTCGAGAGGACCCTCCACAAAGGACAACCTAGAAAATAAAAATCATTTTCAGTTTTTACTTTTAGAACAATGGCTGTTTCTCAAAATTAAATGTAATAGGCTGATCCATCTTCATCGCATGTAATGGTAAGATATAAGAAACCCTACTTTAATGTACTATTTTATGTTATACCTACCATATAAATATATATACGAATCATTATTTCTGAAGAACGTCATATAAAATTGTTCCTTTATGAGCTTGTCCACACAGAATTAGTGCTCCAACTTTTATGGCTGCCATCCAAGAGATGGGCCCCCAAATCACCTAGCTCAGATCGCCAACAGGCTTGTATTCATGAGTCCCACAGGACAATACATAGCAAACAAAGAAGCAGTTTTTAAATGGGCAAAGGAGTATCTCCTTTGGCTATATACCAGGAAAAAGACTCCAAACCAAAGCAATCTTGAGAAAGAACAAAGCTAGAGGCATCATACTTCTTGATTTCAAACTATACGACAAACTATTGTAATCAAAATACTACGGTATTGGCATAAAAACAGACACACAGATCAATGCAACAGAAAGAAATAAGAAATAAACTCGTGCATATATGGTCAATTAATTTTCAACAAAGGAGCCAGGAATATACAGCGGAGAAAGGACAGTCTCTTTAATAAACGGTGTAGGAAAAACTGGAGAGTCAGAAGCAAAACTTGAAGTGACACCCAAAATCTTAAAGCTCCTAGAAGAAAACAGGGTAATCTCTTTGACATTGGTCTTGGCAATGATTTTTTGGATTTGACGCCCAAAGCAAAAATCAATGAGTGGGACTGTGTCAAACTAGAAAATTTCTGTACAGCAAAGGAAATCATCAACAAAATGAAAAGGCAACCTATGAAATGGGAGAAGATATCTGCAAATCACATATACGAAAAAGGGTTAATATTCAAAATATACAAGAAACCCATAAACTCAACAGCAAAAACAAACCAAAACAAAACACAAACAAGTCAAAAATAAAACAAACAAACAACAAAAAAAAACACCCAATTAAAAAATGGGCAAGGGACCTGAATAGACATTTGCAGGAACACATACATGTAGCCAGCAGGTACATGAAAAGGTGTTGCACATCACTAATCATCAGGCAAATGCAAATCAAAACCACAATGAGATGTCACCTCGTACCTGTTAGGATCTCTACTATTAAAAAGATGAGACAATAAATGTTGATGACAATGTAGAGAAAAGGGAACCTTTGTGCACTGTTGGTGGGAATGTAAAATGGTACAGCCACTATGGAAAACAGTATGGAAATTCCTCAAGAATTTAAAAATTGAATTACCATATGAACCAGCACCCCCATTTCTGGGTATATACCCAAAGGAAACGAAATCATTATTTCAAAGAGATATTTGTTCTCTCATGTTCACTGCAGCATTATTCACAATAGCCAAGATATGGAAACATTCTATGTCTGTTGACAGATGAATGGATTGAGAAAATCTGGTACATATATACAATGCATTATTATTCAGCTGAAAAAAAGAAGGAAATCTTGCCATTTGCAACAACATGAATGGAGACCATTATGCTAAGTGAAATATACCATACGGAGAAAAAGACAAATATTGCATGGTATCACTTATATGTAGAATCTAAAATGAAAAAAAAAGTTGAACTTATAGAAACAGATAGTGGAAAAGTGGTTGGGGCTAGGTAGTGGGTAGTGAGGCTGGTAAAAGGATACAAACTTTCAGTTGTAAGATGAATAAGGTCTGAGGACCTAATGTATAGCATAGAGACTACAGTTGATAATACTGTATTATACAATTAAGAGACTAGAACTTAAGAGTTTTCACCCCCCTCAAAGGTAAATATATGAGGTGATAGATGTGTTAGCTAACTTGATGTTCGGAATCTTTTCATAATGTATATGAAATCTCATGTTGTACACTTTTTAATAATTTTATTGGTCAACTACACTTCAATAAAGCTGAATGGAACAAAACTGCTCCTTTATAAATACCTTAATTTCCTCATTAATTCATACATTTAACACTTAAAACTCCATAAGTATTCAGAATATCGAATAAATAGGTAACCCAAGAAGGGAAACCATCAATAATCATTTATTCCACAGTCTTTTTATGGATGCTCTAAAAGCTCAGGGAAAAGGATCAGAGGATGAAAACTAGGCCTTTTTAAAATTAGGTGTGAAATGACAGGGGCACCATATTAATCTCAGGTGAGGGTAGGAGAACTATCAGCTGATGGATACAAAGAAAAAAAGAAAAGCAGGTTGGCTTGGCCAAGTTCCCCAAAAGGTCCATTTTAGAGGTTAGTGAAAAGTCTTCTCTAAAATTTTATGATCCTACATAAACACCATGAGTATAAAAATGTAGACTCTATGGCTTTTCAAATTTCTCATATTTAAAATCAAAAAGCTTTATTAATAAACAATAAGTGGCATTATGCAAAAAAAAAAAAAAGAAAAAAACAATAGCAACCCTGGAAAATTTTGGCTTTTGGTAATTTCATTTAAAAGGGTAAAAATTACAAATAGTGTGTTACTATTAAGGCTGACGGTAAACAGCAAGTTTTAAATAAATTACTTAAGCAGCTAGTCTTAGTATGAAATTTCTTTTGCAAATTTAAATTTTAATAGAACAGACGTATTCCAAACATAAATAACTGTTCTTACTAAGGGCTTTTCAACTACAATTTTCACAGTTATTTCATAAAACAATCAAAACACCTCAAGTGCTTCAGTTTTAAAAAATATGAATCTAAACAACAGAGGAAAATAAAAAATATTACAGATTATTCTTAAAAGAAAATAATAAAATCTATCAAAGTTTGGAATAAAACCAAAGCTATTAATAAGTAAAATCACAGCTAATTTATTAGGGAAAATCATTAAATGAAATAAATGAATTAGCATTCAATATTAGGAATTTAGAAAAATAAAGAAAGTGTCCTGTAAAAGTTTGAAGAAATAAAGAGAAAAGCAGAAATAAACCTATTAGAAATCAAAAAACACAACTTGAAAAAAAATCTAAGTAAGTTTTTTGGGAGTGGTAGTGGCAGGAATTGGAGAAAAAAATAAAACAAATATCTGTCAAACCTAGGAAAGGAAAAAACAGGGAAATTAGCCCATTTTAATTTACACTTCTTTATACTTTAAAATTTTAGTATCAAGATATATAAAATTAAAAATTGTAAGAACATTATGCAAGGTTGTATGTTAAAAATTTAAGAAATCATTATGAAACAGGTCTTCAAAATTCTCAAATTCAAAATTGAAGCAACTTGTGAAAGATAAAATACTTCAAAAATTAGTCTCAGACAAAATCTGTTTATAGGTAAATTCTTTAGAATTCTTGAGGAACAGAGATTTTCTATGCATTATGCACTAAGGTGGAATATTTAAAAGGATGAAAAGGTATTAAATTCATTTTAGAAGCACCTGGCACTCAGGAACAAAACAATAAAAACACCCATAAAACAAAACCCTGCGGACCAGAGGTTGCAAAGTAGCGACTTGCAATTTATATCAGGCATGAATTTGTTTTATTGCTCCACGTGGTGTTATTAAAAGTTCTGAATTAGTTACCAACATTTAAACATTAAAAATTTTCATTGAAAGTTCCTATCTGGAGAGTCCTTTAAAAAGTCACAGGCTCCAACAGCAGTGCTTGCATCTCTGAAAGGCAGTGACCAGCAGGCAGGCAGCAGCGCTCCGCTTTGGACTAGGACAGCTCCTGTCGGTGGCAGGCCCCCCATGACCTGTTTTGGCTCTGACGGGACCAAGTGGGCACTTGCATTTATAATCACACTTGTGCTCTTGCTTTTCTCACAGCAAAGAGTTCAGTGTGAAAAATTTTTAAATCTCTACACCCATCACTCAGTCTCGTAGGAGAATGAAAGGAAGACCAATAGGACTGTGTGTTTCAAGAAAAATGGTAGGGAACATGTCTTTTTAGAAGAATGCAATGGTACAGTGAATCTGCTGCTCTACATGGCTGCTAGGCAGCTTACTTGTGGTGCAGTGCTTAAGACATACATATATATTTTTACATGCAAAGTGGACTTTTCCTCATATCTGTAGGAATAATCCCAGCTTCAGTGCATCAGATGTGACAGATAAAACATCTTCGGAATGACATCATATTCCATGTAAATATTACCAATACCTCTATCCCTGTAAAGGATTTGATTTGCTCATTCCTAGAGATTTTATGTAAGAAGTTGAAAAGAGTAATTCTAAAGAAAGAGAATTTTAAAAATTGCAATGTTAGTAATGAAGGGCTACACCTACTTAAATAGTTTTTTGGTTTCTTTTTTGGTGAACAAATTGGTGATAAATATTAAAAGTCTTAAAATTTGGGATTTTACTCCCAAAATTAATTTAGGAAATTAAAGATGTTCACAAAGCCACTAGACTGCTGTTTATAAAACTAAAATAACCTATACATTCAATATCAAGAATTGGTTTTATGAATTATGGTACATCAATGCAATGAAATACTATGCAGCTATTAAAATATAGTTGTAGCATCTGGGAGCCTGGTTAAAATGAAGGGATTAATCACATCAATTTATCAATGTGCCCTTCCATGAGCCCACTCAACAGACAGTAAAGGGACTTAAGAAGATATAAATGTACAAGAGCAAAGTAAGTGGAAGAGAGATTTTGAGTATAAGATTTCCTCTGGAAAATCAAAGGCTGGGAATAAGAATAAAGCAAGAGCAGGGTTATGGGGGCACACTGCGGTGCTCCAACCCTATTTCCATCACTTACTCGCCAGCATCCCGACTTGAAGCCAAGGACTTAACCTCTTCAGAAACCTTAGCTTCCTCGTCTGGAAAGGGAGGTAACAGTGTGTACCTCCTGGTGCTATCGTGAGGATTAAATACTGTGATGCATATACAGTCCAATTATGCCTGCTTGCCTGCCCTGCCCCTGCCCCTGCCCTGTAAGCGGGTTAGACACCCCGCCCACTGCCTCTCAGCAGGTGGAGATTTCCCTGCCCCACTGTAAGGCCCGGCCTTGCGTCTGGCTTTGGCCAACTGAACTTGAAAACACTGAAGTACATCATATCTATGCAGAAGCTTTAAAAGCCAGGCAGGTTCTGCAGGCTCTCTTCTCCTTTCCCTCCGCCATGGGAACCGCATGTCCCAGACAGCTGCTCCATTAGTCTAGGTGACAGAATGAGAAGCACCGCAGCAATAGACCCACAGCCCAGAGGAAATGTGAGAAAAATATAGAAAACTACTGAGATTTAGGGGTTGTTTGTTACTGTCAACATGCTAAAGAAACTATTAGCACTGTGAGCCTTCTGATTTAGGTGGGTCTGTCCCCAAGACCATTCAATTCCCACCACCGCCTTGCGACAATTATATATTCGTGTCTTATTCTTCATAATCTACCCCCTAACCCCAAGCGCCCAGTCCAACACCTTAGGTAAAGTATTATTAAATGTTCAAAAAAATACTTATTGAATTGCAAAGAAAATGCAAAACCCCCCAAAATGGCTTCCATCATACAGCATACACCAAAATAGTTAAAATATAAAAACTTTCAAACTATAGACAAATTAAAATAGTTATTAAATATTTGTCATACACTGAACAAAGATGGAATTTACAAACTTAGAAACAGCAGAAAAAATCAGAGTAACAGACCAATAATTAGATAAATAAATGAAACTTCTGTATGTCAATTTTGGTCCTCTGAAAGGACCAAAATTAAACAGTATACTACATGCCTCAAAAGAAGGTTGCAGTGATAGTTAATGTTATGGCTATATAGAACATCTGCACAAATAAATTTTAAAAATACGGATTTAAATGATTAAAAAGGCAAAGAATATGAAATAAATATTTACACACAAAGAAACACAAGATTAAATAAACATTTAAAAATAATCTTTTAATAATCCATAAACTATCAAGTAAAAACCTATCTTTTTTTCAACTATTTATTGGAAAATTTACTTTTAAATGATAAATCTCAGTAAGCAAGGTAAAATGTATATTCTTAGGAATTGCTCATAAGAGTGTTAGGTAATTCAACATTTTTGGAAAGAATCTGAAGGTAAAAATAGTCTGAAGCTCTTTAAACTCTTTGACCCAAAAATTCTGCTATGGGAATTTATCCTAGGAATAATCACTATGATAAAAGCTGAGGTCTGAAGGTGGGCATGACTGTTCTGAGGGAGGGGGAGGCCCAACCTACTGTCCACAGTAAAATGACGAAATTGTCTACGGTGACTTTCCTTTTTTAGGATATTACAAATCTATTTAAAGTTGAGTTAATTAAAACTATGCAGAAATATGAGGAAAGAAATCAGTTATATTATATGAAGAAAATAAAATTCGAAATTGTACATGCAAATTATATTAGTTAGAAATATTCCAAAATATAACTCTGGTTGCCTTTTGGTATTTCCTAAATGTTCTTATCTGAATACTTATTATTATATTAATAATGAACATTCTTTTAAAATTACATACATTTTGAATGAATAGAAATAATCTTGGGGAAATAAGGAAAACATTAAAAATTGGAATGTTTTTGAAAGTCTGAAAATATTTTCTTATGTCAGCAGAGAGGAGCAGGGAGTTTAAGGACAGACTCAGGAAGCACAGTTAAATCCTGCCTCTACCACTGACCACACGGTCACCAGGAAGTCACTCACCTCTTTGTACCTTGGTGGCTTCACTTAGAGAATGGGGATAACAGCATCTACCTCAGAGTTACTGGTGAGTATTCAATGAGTTCATCCATGTAAAACTCTTAGACCAGTGCTTGATACATAGTAAACACTCAAATGCCAGTCAGTCTTTACTTACATATAGATAATATACTGACAAGGAATTATTCTTTTCCTGCTAGGAAATTGATATAGATAGATAGATAGATAGATAGATAGATAGATAGATATAGATAGATATAGATTTATCTATCTATATATTTATCTAATATAGATAGATTTATCTATCTATAAATCTTTATCTATCTATAAATCTATATCTATCTATATCTATCTATATCTATAACTAGAGCCATTAATCAAATTTTAATGTTTTCTTTACTCGTTTAAACAAGCTCAGAAAATATTTAAATTCATAAAATATTCTTCCAGTACTAGGAACCATTTCCTAAATTCCAATTCTGAAAATATTCATAAAATAAATTAGAAAAAGATAAAAGTATTACCTTGTTAATATCATCTGCTGTAAATCCACTTTGTTTTAAGAGTGCTCTGATTGCTTCTATACATTTGTTAAAAAGTGGAGAACAGAGAAGTTCAAATCTTGCTCTGTACACATACACACAGAGAAGAGAAAGGCATAGTACAATTAACAACTTTTTCTTATAACAGTAAAGCCAAAACCTAATGTGCTGGTTCTCTTAAGAATAGGTTTACAATCAGAAGAGGATATTTAACACCCAGCACTGCAATACCATGGGGGGAAAAACATCTAAGTTATCCATCTACAAATGTATGAAGACATTTAAGGTCAAATTCAAGTTGCAGATTCTTATCTCTGGCCTACTTACAAGCTTCCAAAATCCTACAAATGAAGACTCAATGTATGACATTCCCAACAAAAACCTATTGATCCAAATCAAACCATCATTTGGAAGTTTTTGATAATTTTATGTTAAAAGTTTTAAAAATTGTTCTTAATAATCTGAGACTATACTGTACATAAGGTTAGCTCCTTTGCACAACCTGAGAAACTTGAATGCTACATATACTTTTAAGAACGATCTGTGTTCATGAAAAATGTACTCCCCAATTTCATGCTGTACTTCTCAAATGCAGATGACTGATTTTTAAAATTTTTTGTGCTATCTCCAGATACTGAAACATACTTTATGACTGATATCTTTGTGATAAAGGCAAAATTTTCTTAATAAAAAATTACAAATTCTATCTCATTCTCAAAAACTGGTATAAATAAACCAACATACATTGAGTACTTAGACAAACTCAGCACTAAGTTAGGAATCTGGAAATGGAGAAAATATAAAGACATTCTGCCCACAAAAGAGATTTCAATTTAATTTAACACCTTTCTATCTTTCGGGTTGTAGCTTGAAATCTCTCCTAAAAGATCTAGAGCAGTACCAATAGAATCTTCTGTGAACCACCAGCCCCTTGAGACTATGGAGCTTTGGAGCTGTTGCTAGTACTACTGAGGAATGGAATTTTTTTGTTATTTGTTTCTAATCTATTTAAATTTAAATAGATATAGGTGGCTAATGGCTCTCCTTTGGGCATGCAGATCTAGAGTCTTCAGGAAAGCCCAGGGAGGGTGAGGAAGCTAAACTGCAAAGACCAGATGAAGAGAGAATTTAACCAAATATAGTACAATCCTAAAAATAATATAATGTTATAATTCTGGAAATTTTCACTATGTGACCTAGTCACCCGTTAGGCTGTTGGGAGGTTTTAACAGTCTGACCACGCTCTGGGCTTTCTGGGGAAAAGTGCGACCATTCGTAGCCAATGTGTTGAATTATGTAAAAGATATGGGCATTAAACACAATTTGAAGCCCATTATACCTGTGTTTACTAAAATCATAAAAGCGATTAAAATCTAAAATGTTGACAATGTATGACAGCAAACAAAACCAAGGGACATATCGATCTTTGGTAGAGTGGGATAATTTGGTAGAGTCAGACTGGCTCGGTTTGAATCCCAGGTCCAACACTTCCTAGCAAGTAATGAAACCTCTGTGTTTCAGCTTCCTCTAATGTAAAATAAGGAAAATAATACTTACCTCAATGGATTGTTATCTTTACATATTAATACTTAGAATACAGCCTGCCATGCAGTATTAACTAACTATTAACTTACAGTAAACAACCACTGAAATATGTGCAAGCCCCACATCAAATTCAAGCAACGAAGAACTAGGGACCATATAGTTGAGACTGCCATTTAAAAGGAGAAATCTGAAAATCTCAAACTTAAGTCTCCTCTCACCTTTCTTAAAAAGATCTAGGATATCTTTTTCACATACTGCTATCTGTAGCTGCAAATAACGGAGCAGGCAATCACCACTGACATAATTACTTTGGGAACGATTATTTAGTCTGACAAAACCTGGACCCCCGAAATAAAGACAGGGAAGCTCTCCCTTTAAAGCTGGCAAATAAATTCCAAGTGAACAAACAAAAAGCCCAAAGTGAGAGAATTACACCGAAATATGAATGTACTTAGAATTTTTTAAAACAGGTTTTTGAATTTCAGTTTTACCTGGACACATTGCAGTCAAAATCTTGACCTTCATATAATGAGTCAAGGAAACAATTGGCACTTCCCAAAGTTGACAAAGAATGTTTTGCAATGTCAGCACTGTTCATCAATTTCATCATAGCTCGGGCATTTCCTCTGACGTCATGCTTGAAGGACCTAAATTAAAAACAAAGCCTTTGAAGTTTAAAAATTACTAATTCATATGTAATTTATTGTCACTAAAACCTGGATAACCCCTCTTAGAATAAGCAGCTCATGAATCAATATTATTACCAGATTTTAGTATCTTGCTCCCAACTCTCCGAAATTTCCAAAGAAAATCCGCTGCAATTAAAAGAGCCTCCTCGAAAAAAAAAAAAAAGAAAAAAGAAAAAAAAATAACCAATATACTTAATACTTTGAATTGCTGAATTCCAAAACCATAATAACAGAGTGTACTTTGAAGAAAGTGGAGTAGCTGTCACCTTTTTTGCAGATGAGACAAATGGGAGTTGAAGGAAATTAATATAACTGGGTCAAGTCTCATACTTCACCCTTTACAATCGCAGCATAATTGATGTTTAATGGTATAAAATTATATGTCCAGCATTAAAGAATTAAAGTGTTTCTTCAAAGAAATCTGACACACATAAAATATGTAAAATTATAGTTCCTCTACCTCCAAGATGATTTAATTGTTAAAAACTGCTTGCTAAGTAGCAACCAATGGCCTTGCTTCATAATTGGAATTGGTAATAAAAGTAACAATCTTGAGTTGGAACACCTTTATAACAAAAAGCAGTATTGAGTCTTCACTAAACAAGTGAGAAATTACCATTTTTTTCAAGACTATTTTTTACCCAGTCAGTTTAGAACAGTAATGTCCAAAATATAACCTTTGCATATTTGGCTCTTTATGTGACAAACAAGATTAGAATTTTGAATGGAATAATTGCATCCAGTAACAAAAGTAAAATATCCTTGCAATAGATTAGTAATGAAATACTCCATAAGACGTTATTTTCCTGCTGTGTGACTATAATGTAATCTTCATCAGATCTAAACTTTTAAAAACTGTTCGGAAGGGAGCGAGGCCTCAGTACCTGCGCCCTCTTTCATCCGGACAGAAGAGCAGCACGTGAAGAATTAAGAAACTGCATTTGAGATCCAAGTTCGTGCCGTTCAGTGTCTGGTGGCCCCTTAAACGAGGTGAAAAATCCCAGCACACCACACTGAGCAGCTTGACCTCTGCCTCCCCACATCTGCCTGGCTAGACATTATTAACTCTAGATATGAAAATATCCAGCACATGGGAAAAATACAATCTCCTTTGACGCAGGGCAATTTCAAATAAATTAAATTTCAAATTTCATTGAATATATCAACTCCATTAATACTCACCTCTGAAACTCAGAAGCTAGATACTGTGCTAAGGTTTCTGTGAAATGTGTGCCCCCGATGTTATCATCAGTGTTTGTTGAAAGAACACGATATATTCCACTGTTAACTTCCATGACACTGACAGACAAGGATGTTCCTCCAAGTTTGAACACCAAAATATTGCTTAAAAAAATAACACGAGCAAGTTATGCGAGAATCACAGCATTTTAAAGCTGGGTTGGACTTCTTAAACTAAGAAGTCATTTAGTTTAATCCCTTTAAATCGCAAATGAGGAAACTAAAAATCTCACATGAGTAACTAAGGTGTCCACGGTCACCACTTAGTGATGAATCAAGCCTAGAGACCAGATCTTCTGGTTTTAAATCAAAATTATTTTTCCTTTAGTTGTGCTGGTAAAATTGTATTCTTCTGAGTGACTCGAGTTCAAAACACCAACTTTTCAAATAAAGAAGAGATTCATGATTGTAGTGAATTTTTAAAAAATTCAATACAGAAATTTCGTGTTAATATTATTAAAGTTACTACTGCAATAACATCTTCTATAAAAATGAAACGTGCAAACTAGGAGCTAATTTTCTGTGCATCGAAATCCCTAATTTCAGATATCCTGTATTTATCTAGTTACCTAAAAATAATTTCCTAGTGATTTGTGCATTTTAGTTTCTTTGCTCTGTGAGATATGAATGAGGTGAAACAATTAGGGAAAATTAACACATTTGAATAAACTGAAGTTTCATAATGTGCCAGGTCTATTAAGGCAAGTTTTGACAACTAAATTAGGAGTATGTTTTATTATTTTGTTATTAAAAGAAATCTTAAATACCCATGCTGGATTTCTCCCCGTCTCCTGCCAAGATGAATGTATATAAAACTACTCAAGGTGTCTAAACATGTTTAATAATTGGAATTGGTGGTAAAATTAAGTAATCTAGCTTGAACTTGGCTGGGCTTACGAATTTCAAATCTTCCTCAAATAAAGGTACCAGATGTGGCTGACAAGAGGAGGGCAAGAAAGCCCCATCTTGTCTCCTGTCATGTCCCTTCTCTGCTTTCCTAGGACATCTTTTTCGTTTATTAGAAAAACTCTAGTTTAGATATCTTTTCATCCACAAAGGCTTGGAACCACCAAATTATATAATAATCTTTATTGATATAACTGTTATAATCTAAGCGTTTTTTGCACTGAAAACTGAATGCTGCAAATATGGTTTTTACCTTTTTCCAGTTGGGGAGTCTTGTCCAATTCCATAAGCCAGGAGAGCTGCAGATGGCTCGTGAATCAATCGCAAAACATTAAACCCAGCAGCTCTGGCTGCTTCCCTGTGGACAATTTGCTTTCAATGAATTTAATATCACAACATGTTCAAGTCTACATTTTTGGAAATGCTAGATATGAGTGGTAATGATCTTTAGAATTTAGAAGCAAGACAACACAAGAAATGTGTTCAGTCTATTTTCTTAACAAAGAAAATACCATGTGCTCATACTGAACAAGGAAAGGAAAGCTCTCAAAAATGCCCATGCTTATACACTTTTTAGAAAGAGATTAAGATAAATTTATAATACATTTTGAAATTTTCTAATTTCTTTTATGGTCACAGTTTTTAATGTCCCACAAATTCAAGTAAATAAAACAATTCTCTACCCCTGCAACTTAGATGCTCACCAAAGCCCCACAGGAACTCTTATCTGAGAGGCAAATGCATGCATACTCACCAATTACATTTGCATAATGACCTGTTAAAACTGAATGCAACTTTTTGTTAAGATGCTAAGATCTAAGGTGAAGAAATAGTTGCAAATATATTCTAAAATTGCATATTTTATATAATTCCCATATAAACCCTAATACCATGAAACTAAGCCAAAGTGATTGATAAACATCGACTTAACCTGGTAACTAAAAAACGTTTCCAATCAAAAGAGCTAAGAAGGTATATCTAATTTTATCTTCTCTTAGTATTTTATAAAAGTATTTATGATCTTTAACATACTTTTCACCATCCTATTTACACGTGTGTATATACACACACATATAAGCATTTACGAATATAATCTTATTGCCTAAAGTATTTTCAAATGCAATTTTACTTTTTACTATATGTGATATTGTGAAATTTGTATTTCTTTGAAGTAAGCAAATAAGATAAACCCCATATTATACTTACCCAAGAGCATTTTTTTGTTTTTCTCCAAAGTCGAATGGAACAGTAATAACTGCATCATTTGCATCTGAGCCCAAGACAGAATGTGCCGTTTCTACATATTTAAAAAAATAAAAATAAATTCTGATGACATAAAAAAAACGTTGTGATACTTTCTGAGGTTTATTAATTTGTAGCAAAGATCACCTCAGTATAAAGATTTTCCAATTCACCTGACTGCCCCACCCCGCTGATTTTCTTCCCTTGCTCTCTTAAATTGTGCACTACGTTTTGTGGTTTTGAGATTATTTGTGGACATGGAACGAGGCACTTAAGCACCTGACTTTTAGGCTTAAGTTTCAGCCATATTGCAAACTACACTGGTCCCACTGAGGACAAGCTTCTAATGAGTCAACATGAAACAAACAGCATAAGGTTAGTTCGACACATTAATTAAAGGGCGGTCTTCCATCCTACAAGTTCATAACGTAACTCCAGAGCTGATGTGAGCCTTATAAATGATCTACTCCAGAACTTCCTAAATTGCTCCAAAGAATGCCACTCAGCTCCAGCCTTTATCACCCGAAGTGGCGATAAAATCTTAATCTGCCTAAATATCATTGCGAGTGCACTGTCAATCTTAAAGCGGGAGATATAATATTAAGTCTTCGCTGTGCTTATTTCGCCACTTCCTAAGAAGTTTTGAAAATGCTAATCCAGCCCAATCCATTGACATTACTTCTCGGGAAACCAGAGTCAGGGAAGGTAAGTCGTTTAGCAATGGTCACATGTCCAATTTTCATGGCCCTGTCAGATCTAGAATTTAGGTCCCTTACTGCTAATCTGCTTAATCACCTGCTTCTCCCTAGGTCAAAAAATACATCTAACTCTTTTTGAAGGTCAACTCTTAAAAGATTTTCTCTGGCTTAATACCTTTCATTTTACTAAATATCAGTCTGGCAACATCTTCTGGGTTAACAAATTTTGTTTCTTCTCCAGTATCTATTTCATATCGTAATTTCCCATTTTTTTCAGTGACCTATAAAGAAAATTATAAGGGTGTTAAATAAGGAATAATTTTAGTAAAAATACAAAGTTTAAAACCAATACTACCGTCAGTACTTTAATAATTACTTTGTGTAACAGGGAATAACAGAACCATACTCACTAGACATTTACTTTCTGTGATGTATTTCTGAGCCCGTGGATCATCAGAGCTGCCCATAAAGACAAAGACAATTAAGTATTAAAATCAGCATTGTGGATATATAAGGTTTAAAGAACACTGTATTTTTCAATACCACTGAAAATACAAACAAAAATATTAAGTTGCTTAATATTAGAAAAAAATTCGAATATTACAGATAGGATTAAATGAATGGAGTATTTACAATGGTTAAAGTAATTCTATTAAAGTGATAATCTTTGCATTTGGAAGTAAATACCTCTTGTTCTGATCTTGCTATTAACAGATGCTATACATTTGGGGGTGATTTTTCATAATATTAATGATTTTATGTCCTATATACCCTCATATCTATAATCCTGAAGACCCAACCCTGAGATAAAAAGGATAAAAGGAGGTAAGATTGCCAACTAAGGACAAACCAGCATGTTAACACCATCTCTGTTGCTTGGTTTCTGAACACAAATCAACACCCAAAATCAAGAGTGAGCAGAAGTACGAATGTCCTATATGGGAAGTGCCCAGTACTAAAGGTAGATGGCTCTAGAATGTCCTATTCAAAGTACGTACTAAAGAAATGTGCACGGCAATAAGGAAAACTAAGACAATGGGTGCTGTGCTGCTCAAAACAGCAATACCAATGAATTCAGACTACAAAATGTTTTAACACATTACCTCGTGATCTTCACAACACCTAAGTGGGGTTAGTTTGGCAGGTATTTTAAATGTAAGAGGTTCGTAGAGGATCAATGACTTATAAACTACTAAGGGGCAGTCGGTACTTGATCCCAGGTCTCCATCAGGCTACAGTTGTTCACACTTCACGTGACCGCCTGGCAGTAAGATGGTGCATGACTGAAGTACCTCTGTACCTTGGGCAGGGACAGGAGTCTCTGGGCCTTGGTTTTATTTCATCTAGAAATTAAGATGAAGTAGAGTCTTCCACTAAACGCTTCTTCCAAGGGGCTGTGGCTACTCTGTTCAGAGACCAGTCTTAAATGTTTAATAAAAGGTGAAAATTAAGTGACTATTTGCTGAAAGGTTACTCAACATTCAAAGACCCTAATCTGTGTAAATAAAAGGAAGACAAAAGGGGTTGAAAAAGGGCTAATTCAGCTTAGAACTGTCTGGAATTCTTGTAGATTTCTCATACTTCCTTCTCTATCACATAAAAATGGATAGAGAGGAAATAGATAAGTAGCTTGCCCAATATTGCATGGCTAATTAACGGCAGAACTGGCTGGAATCCAGTTCTTTAATATGAAATTTAGTATTCTTTCCACTGAACTCTCCCTTCTTCCCTTTTTTCTAAATCCACTAGACTATATCCTGGACAAATATACTAAAAGATGAAGTGTGCCCAGAGTAATTTTTTTTGGCACCAATGTTATAATTTGTGCATGACACCACTTCTTTCTTTAGAATAGGACTGAAGTCAACCACTGTAATTTATCCTATTACGTGTAGGTTTTCTACCACTCGGACAAGATAATTTGCTGGGAAAATATCTTTTATGGAAATTACAGAACTCTTAGAAATGAAAATTTAATTTTCAGTCACTATGCAAAGAGGGCCTCTCTTATGTGACAGAAAGCACACATAGCTCTTGGGGCCATATACAGGCAAGATTAGCTAGCAGAACTGAAGTGACGACAAACGATGACAGATAGTGCCAGAAAGTAGCGGACTGACCCACAACTACGTACAAGGAACAACTTTATTTGTCCACACCAAGATTAAATTGTGTCACAGAAAACAAAGGGTGGTGGGAGGTCACGGTCTTCGGGAGCCAGAG
>NW_024347790.1:1965678-2129787 GCF_902729225.1 Pteropus medius | reverse complement strand
AAAAAAAACCCTCGAAATTTCATTCGAAATATATCAACTCCATTAATACTCACCTCTGAAACTCAGAAGCTAGATACTGTGCTAAGGTTTCTGTGAAATGTGTGCCCCCGATGTTATCATCAGTGTTTGTTGAAAGAACACGATATATTCCACTGTTAACTTCCATGACACTGACAGACAAGGATGTTCCTCCAAGTTTGAACACCAAAATATTGCTTAAAAAAATAACACGAGCAAGTTATGCGAGAATCACAGCATTTTAAAGCTGGGTTGGACTTCTTAAACTAAGAAGTCATTTAGTTTAATCCCTTTAAATCGCAAATGAGGAAACTAAAAATCTCACATGAGTAACTAAGGTGTCCACGGTCACCACTTAGTGATGAATCAAGCCTAGAGACCAGATCTTCTGGTTTTAAATCAAAATTATTTTTCCTTTAGTTGTGCTGGTAAAATTGTATTCTTCTGAGTGACTCGAGTTCAAAACACCAACTTTTCAAATAAAGAAGAGATTCATGATTGTAGTGAATTTTTAAAAAATTCAATACAGAAATTTCGTGTTAATATTATTAAAGTTACTACTGCAATAACATCTTCTATAAAAATGAAACGTGCAAACTAGGAGCTAATTTTCTGTGCATCGAAATCCCTAATTTCAGATATCCTGTATTTATCTAGTTACCTAAAAATAATTTCCTAGTGATTTGTGCATTTTAGTTTCTTTGCTCTGTGAGATATGAATGAGGTGAAACAATTAGGGAAAATTAACACATTTGAATAAACTGAAGTTTCATAATGTGCCAGGTCTATTAAGGCAAGTTTTGACAACTAAATTAGGAGTATGTTTTATTATTTTGTTATTAAAAGAAATCTTAAATACCCATGCTGGATTTCTCCCCGTCTCCTGCCAAGATGAATGTATATAAAACTACTCAAGGTGTCTAAACATGTTTAATAATTGGAATTGGTGGTAAAATTAAGTAATCTAGCTTGAACTTGGCTGGGCTTACGAATTTCAAATCTTCCTCAAATAAAGGTACCAGATGTGGCTGACAAGAGGAGGGCAAGAAAGCCCCATCTTGTCTCCTGTCATGTCCCTTCTCTGCTTTCCTAGGACATCTTTTTCGTTTATTAGAAAAACTCTAGTTTAGATATCTTTTCATCCACAAAGGCTTGGAACCACCAAATTATATAATAATCTTTATTGATATAACTGTTATAATCTAAGCGTTTTTTGCACTGAAAACTGAATGCTGCAAATATGGTTTTTACCTTTTTCCAGTTGGGGAGTCTTGTCCAATTCCATAAGCCAGGAGAGCTGCAGATGGCTCGTGAATCAATCGCAAAACATTAAACCCAGCAGCTCTGGCTGCTTCCCTGTGGACAATTTGCTTTCAATGAATTTAATATCACAACATGTTCAAGTCTACATTTTTGGAAATGCTAGATATGAGTGGTAATGATCTTTAGAATTTAGAAGCAAGACAACACAAGAAATGTGTTCAGTCTATTTTCTTAACAAAGAAAATACCATGTGCTCATACTGAACAAGGAAAGGAAAGCTCTCAAAAATGCCCATGCTTATACACTTTTTAGAAAGAGATTAAGATAAATTTATAATACATTTTGAAATTTTCTAATTTCTTTTATGGTCACAGTTTTTAATGTCCCACAAATTCAAGTAAATAAAACAATTCTCTACCCCTGCAACTTAGATGCTCACCAAAGCCCCACAGGAACTCTTATCTGAGAGGCAAATGCATGCATACTCACCAATTACATTTGCATAATGACCTGTTAAAACTGAATGCAACTTTTTGTTAAGATGCTAAGATCTAAGGTGAAGAAATAGTTGCAAATATATTCTAAAATTGCATATTTTATATAATTCCCATATAAACCCTAATACCATGAAACTAAGCCAAAGTGATTGATAAACATCGACTTAACCTGGTAACTAAAAAACGTTTCCAATCAAAAGAGCTAAGAAGGTATATCTAATTTTATCTTCTCTTAGTATTTTATAAAAGTATTTATGATCTTTAACATACTTTTCACCATCCTATTTACACGTGTGTATATACACACACATATAAGCATTTACGAATATAATCTTATTGCCTAAAGTATTTTCAAATGCAATTTTACTTTTTACTATATGTGATATTGTGAAATTTGTATTTCTTTGAAGTAAGCAAATAAGATAAACCCCATATTATACTTACCCAAGAGCATTTTTTTGTTTTTCTCCAAAGTCGAATGGAACAGTAATAACTGCATCATTTGCATCTGAGCCCAAGACAGAATGTGCCGTTTCTACATATTTAAAAAAATAAAAATAAATTCTGATGACATAAAAAAAACGTTGTGATACTTTCTGAGGTTTATTAATTTGTAGCAAAGATCACCTCAGTATAAAGATTTTCCAATTCACCTGACTGCCCCACCCCGCTGATTTTCTTCCCTTGCTCTCTTAAATTGTGCACTACGTTTTGTGGTTTTGAGATTATTTGTGGACATGGAACGAGGCACTTAAGCACCTGACTTTTAGGCTTAAGTTTCAGCCATATTGCAAACTACACTGGTCCCACTGAGGACAAGCTTCTAATGAGTCAACATGAAACAAACAGCATAAGGTTAGTTCGACACATTAATTAAAGGGCGGTCTTCCATCCTACAAGTTCATAACGTAACTCCAGAGCTGATGTGAGCCTTATAAATGATCTACTCCAGAACTTCCTAAATTGCTCCAAAGAATGCCACTCAGCTCCAGCCTTTATCACCCGAAGTGGCGATAAAATCTTAATCTGCCTAAATATCATTGCGAGTGCACTGTCAATCTTAAAGCGGGAGATATAATATTAAGTCTTCGCTGTGCTTATTTCGCCACTTCCTAAGAAGTTTTGAAAATGCTAATCCAGCCCAATCCATTGACATTACTTCTCGGGAAACCAGAGTCAGGGAAGGTAAGTCGTTTAGCAATGGTCACATGTCCAATTTTCATGGCCCTGTCAGATCTAGAATTTAGGTCCCTTACTGCTAATCTGCTTAATCACCTGCTTCTCCCTAGGTCAAAAAATACATCTAACTCTTTTTGAAGGTCAACTCTTAAAAGATTTTCTCTGGCTTAATACCTTTCATTTTACTAAATATCAGTCTGGCAACATCTTCTGGGTTAACAAATTTTGTTTCTTCTCCAGTATCTATTTCATATCGTAATTTCCCATTTTTTTCAGTGACCTATAAAGAAAATTATAAGGGTGTTAAATAAGGAATAATTTTAGTAAAAATACAAAGTTTAAAACCAATACTACCGTCAGTACTTTAATAATTACTTTGTGTAACAGGGAATAACAGAACCATACTCACTAGACATTTACTTTCTGTGATGTATTTCTGAGCCCGTGGATCATCAGAGCTGCCCATAAAGACAAAGACAATTAAGTATTAAAATCAGCATTGTGGATATATAAGGTTTAAAGAACACTGTATTTTTCAATACCACTGAAAATACAAACAAAAATATTAAGTTGCTTAATATTAGAAAAAAATTCGAATATTACAGATAGGATTAAATGAATGGAGTATTTACAATGGTTAAAGTAATTCTATTAAAGTGATAATCTTTGCATTTGGAAGTAAATACCTCTTGTTCTGATCTTGCTATTAACAGATGCTATACATTTGGGGGTGATTTTTCATAATATTAATGATTTTATGTCCTATATACCCTCATATCTATAATCCTGAAGACCCAACCCTGAGATAAAAAGGATAAAAGGAGGTAAGATTGCCAACTAAGGACAAACCAGCATGTTAACACCATCTCTGTTGCTTGGTTTCTGAACACAAATCAACACCCAAAATCAAGAGTGAGCAGAAGTACGAATGTCCTATATGGGAAGTGCCCAGTACTAAAGGTAGATGGCTCTAGAATGTCCTATTCAAAGTACGTACTAAAGAAATGTGCACGGCAATAAGGAAAACTAAGACAATGGGTGCTGTGCTGCTCAAAACAGCAATACCAATGAATTCAGACTACAAAATGTTTTAACACATTACCTCGTGATCTTCACAACACCTAAGTGGGGTTAGTTTGGCAGGTATTTTAAATGTAAGAGGTTCGTAGAGGATCAATGACTTATAAACTACTAAGGGGCAGTCGGTACTTGATCCCAGGTCTCCATCAGGCTACAGTTGTTCACACTTCACGTGACCGCCTGGCAGTAAGATGGTGCATGACTGAAGTACCTCTGTACCTTGGGCAGGGACAGGAGTCTCTGGGCCTTGGTTTTATTTCATCTAGAAATTAAGATGAAGTAGAGTCTTCCACTAAACGCTTCTTCCAAGGGGCTGTGGCTACTCTGTTCAGAGACCAGTCTTAAATGTTTAATAAAAGGTGAAAATTAAGTGACTATTTGCTGAAAGGTTACTCAACATTCAAAGACCCTAATCTGTGTAAATAAAAGGAAGACAAAAGGGGTTGAAAAAGGGCTAATTCAGCTTAGAACTGTCTGGAATTCTTGTAGATTTCTCATACTTCCTTCTCTATCACATAAAAATGGATAGAGAGGAAATAGATAAGTAGCTTGCCCAATATTGCATGGCTAATTAACGGCAGAACTGGCTGGAATCCAGTTCTTTAATATGAAATTTAGTATTCTTTCCACTGAACTCTCCCTTCTTCCCTTTTTTCTAAATCCACTAGACTATATCCTGGACAAATATACTAAAAGATGAAGTGTGCCCAGAGTAATTTTTTTTGGCACCAATGTTATAATTTGTGCATGACACCACTTCTTTCTTTAGAATAGGACTGAAGTCAACCACTGTAATTTATCCTATTACGTGTAGGTTTTCTACCACTCGGACAAGATAATTTGCTGGGAAAATATCTTTTATGGAAATTACAGAACTCTTAGAAATGAAAATTTAATTTTCAGTCACTATGCAAAGAGGGCCTCTCTTATGTGACAGAAAGCACACATAGCTCTTGGGGCCATATACAGGCAAGATTAGCTAGCAGAACTGAAGTGACGACAAACGATGACAGATAGTGCCAGAAAGTAGCGGACTGACCCACAACTACGTACAAGGAACAACTTTATTTGTCCACACCAAGATTAAATTGTGTCACAGAAAACAAAGGGTGGTGGGAGGTCGCACATGCAGCCCCTCAATCACATCACGGTCTTCGGGAGCCAGAGCGTTGACCCTACTGCTGTAGCACAGCCTTTACCAGCAATGCCGTTTTCCCTTCCTCCTTCTGCCAACTGTCTCCCAGCCACTCAGCAGGTCCCTGGACCTGGTGCACACCCGCTCGAATGTGCCGCAGGGTCTTCTTCCCCACTGTCACAGTATAGTGCCTTCCATGTCTGAAAGTGTTTTTACAGTCATCTGTTCCTTTGACCCTCACAACATTCCCGTGAGGCAGGCAGGATAATTAGCTTCCCTCATTATAGGTGAGGATCCTGAGTCACAGACTGGTGAAAAGAGCCACCTAGGGATGGACAGGTAGTAATGGCTGGATTTAGGGCTTGGGCAGGATTTCTGGGCTTGTTTTCTTTCAAACAACCTCCTCCTATTACAGCTTCCTTCCTCTTTACAATATTAATATTATGCCTGTTTTTCTGTTTACTTCTTTACGACCTTTCCCTCTAGTCTTACTCCCACATTAAGGTTGCTTCACCCATTATTAGATTTTCACAATACTGCCTCCAAAGTTTAACTCCACTTCTGGTCTTTAGCACTTCCCTTACCTCAAATAAACCTCGGCCTATGTATTTTGCTACCATTAACAGATTAACAGAGTACAGGCCTAATTCTCCTTCAAGTACTTCCCTGTTTTTCAAAAGTCTGCCTACCTACATTAGTGTTATCTAGTTATAACTGACACATATCCCTCAATATAATGGCCTAAAATTGAGAAAACTGAGATATGCGTATCTATTTCAATGCTTAATATATCCTTTAAAAGTAAGAAATCTTTGTCTGGCGTGATGTTTATGGAAGTTCACGAGTATATTAATAAACACTCATTCCACAGAATGCTTCCTTAAAATACAATTGCTACCAGTATTTCAAACATACGTTAATTTGCTATGACTGAAAATATTACAATTCGAATTTCATTTTGCCTTTTTTTGTTATGCTACTCACTATTTAGAATTTTAGAGAGGAAAAAAATGGAGGCACAAAAAGGGTGAGTGATTTGCCAGTGTAATTAACCGTGCAGGACGAGAACCCAGGGTCTGCAACTCGAGTCCAGGGCTCGCTGCCACATCCGCTGCCTCCTGCATCAGTCGCCCACTCGTCAGGGCAGCTCGCTTGCTTGCCACCTATTCATGGTTCCAGTTATGTGCCCACCGTTGTTTTGACCATTTCTCCACCTATTTCTATTTCCAGCACCCAAGCCTGCAAAATATAAAACCTCTCCCAAATATGCTCATTTTTTTTCCGGCCTCTATATTGAAGAAACTTTTAAAATTCCAAGTCTATTTGTATTTTCTGAAAGTACTAAGTAAACCACTAAAAGCTTTAAGTTAGTTCAACGATGGCCAGTATTGACTTCCCTTTAAAGTAAATTGGAAGTTTGGCTCAACACCTTTCTACAGCCCAAAGGAAGGATGGGTGCTTTGCGGGGGAAAGGAAATTTGTTGAGAGCTTGTGCTTAAAAGGAGTTATCTATTGCAGGCAGTCTTTATTTCCACCACCCTTGACTCTTCCACCACATGCCATGAACTTTCGTCTACACCATGTGAGAAAAAGTGACTTTCGAAATTTCCCTAGAAGGAAAGTTTTCTTGAGCTTGCCTTCTGTAACTCAAGAGGAAAAAAAAAGGCTAAAAGAATGAAATTAGTTAAAAGCACTTGGGAAGTTGATATAATCCAGATTCTTTCCATGATGTTCAAATGGCAACCCAAACTTAAAGATATGTATTTATGCATCTAAAGGGACCCAAATAATATGAAGTGCAAAGAATTTACTTACATTTAGTGTTTTATAAAACAGCCACTATCTCATTGTATCAAAGATTATCACTATGAACCGTAACACACGACTGTGGCTCCCTGTCAGTTCTGAATTATATCCTTACAGAGACTAAAAACTATTAAAATGAAGGGAAAGATGGTTTGACTCTTAAGTGCTTACTAGTAGATATGTCATAGACAAAGCAGTGAAAATGAGAGAAAGGTACAAATACGTGTTGTGTCCACAGTAGTCTTGAGCTATAGAGGGATTCGAAAACATGATCTTCAACTCCAGGAAGCAGTCAAGTTAAACCAGTAAAGATTCAAGCAATGAGGTCATCATGGTATGCAACCATAATCCTGTATCTGTGGACTAACGCGCCTCACCCTAGACTTGGCCAAGGTCATATACATTAATAACTTACACGTGTATAGTGCTTTTAAACTTTTAAACCCACATCTTTCACATCTATTAGCCATACGATCCTCACAACAACCCTGTGAGGTAGGCAGGTCAGGAGTTGTCACCTCGCTCCCACTTTACAGGTGAGGAAGCTGGTGCAGAGAGGTGAACTGAATTGCCTCGCGGCAGTGACGAAACCAGGGCTAGCTCGCTCGCTCCCTGGCCTCGACCCCATTTGTTTTCTATCAGGCCACCTCTCACATATCCGAAAGGACGGAACTGGTGAAGAGCTTGGGAGAAGCAACTCGCACGTGTACTCCTATCTTCCGCCTGTTAGTGGCCCATCCACTTTTTTCCTGAGGACGTGGACAAGGAGCCAGGGTGTCAGAAGGCAAGTGCTGGATCTGGGCTTCTCCCAGTTTAGGAAATACACCCTAACTTTTGGTATTCGAAATTAACCTCTGGAGCAACTTCTCCAGCCCTAGCTGAAAAGCACCGGTTGCCTCCTCCACGGCTGTCGCCAATCGTCTGACTGCGATCACGGCGTCCCTGCGGAGCTCGTTGGCCGTGTCCTGCTGAGCACTGGCCTCCTCACCAATAGCGATAAGCCTGTCCAATTTTTCTTCCTCACGCTTTGAAAGTTCTCGTGCCAATCTCCTGTTCTCTGCCAATTCAGCGGCAATAGTCCTGGCCACTGATCGCCTTCTTCGCCTTGCCCACCTGGGCGGGGGCTCACTGGCCAAAGGCCTATCCCCACCAGAAACAAGAGGAACTCCGGAGGAGATCGGAGGCTGCTGTGTGGAGGCCACCCCAGGAGTGTTTCGGCTGCTGCTGGTGCAGGGGCTGGGCTCACCGGACACACCCAGTCTGGTCATGGGGCTGTTCTGACAGGGAGCAACTGCACCTCTGAAAACGTGGTGGGAGCTGCTGTAGCTGGGGGTCCCTTGAGAGCACCCTGAAAAACAAAGCAACAGTGTTGCAGAGAAGACATTCCTGTTTATGGAATGCTTGGAGCCAGCAGCAGAGTTGAGAGACAATTACGAAACTGTGGCCGTTCCTGGAAAGGCCTCTTTCCACAAGGGACTGGGAAGAAGTCATTTCCTTAATGTGGACATTTTGGCCTGGTGTCGTCTTACCTCCAAAACCTCCCCCTTGCCTTCCTGAGCCCCTTTCCACTTGGCCATCCAACCCACTCTACGTCCACAAATGCCTAAGTACCGACTATACATAATGCCAAAACTGGTCTGGTTCTAAAGACTACGTCTACGTTTAAGGAGTTTGAATACCTTACATATTTAGGGTCATAGCTTTTAAACACCTGGAGCCTTTATCTTACCATTAGGTTTTTTAAAAAAGAGGGCAGGGGGCCAGAAAAGGGACAATGCTGAAAAGAACACATCCAAATATATACTGCTATTTAGAACCAAGTGATGTCGGAACCCCAATCCTTCACATGTTTGGGAATTACCTGCACCTGAGGATTCATCCCAGGAGTCCTCAAGGTCACTGGTTTCTCGCATCTGGTCACTGATTCTCAGTTGACAATCTTCATCTGATTCCTTAACTGTTTTCAAGATAGGCTGATGATCTGCTGCCTGAATCCTTTTCGCTCTCAGAATGCTGGTTCCCTCTTTCCCTGGGGTGTCAGAGGCCACTAGGTTCTGATCAGAGTGCTTGGCCCAAGCAGTATCTTCCATTAAGTTGTCTGGGTCAGTCACTATCTGATTTCGGAGAAGCTGATCCAACGTCTCATAAAATGGGCAGTGTGGTGGATCACCCATACTTGTGGCATGGGCAACGTACGCCTTCAAATACAATGCCTTCAGAACTTTAAACTTGGAGCGGCACTGACGCTCAGTGCGGCGGAAGCCTTCCTGCTGCATTCGCTTAGACACAGCCTGATAGACATCTGCATTGTGGTGCACAGTCTGGAGGCGCTGAATATACTCTGCCTCTCCCAGGATGGAGAGAAGAGTTCGTGTCTCCTGTCTGGACCACCGGATGCCCGCACTGCTATTGGAACTGGCCATAGTGGACGGGGAAGGAAGGCTAGTGCGGGAAGCTCCCGGGCGGCAAGGTGCAAATCTGAAGGTGTGGGGAAGCTCTGGGCGCCCTCAGTGTTTCCAGGAGCCAGCCGATTCTTCCCTCTCAGGGCTAATTGCTGAGGAGCCAGGTCCAAGGACCGAATTTCTGGCTGGAAGGCCACAGGGGAATGAGAGTTACAGGGATGGTGTAGGGATAATTGCGGCAGCAAGTTAAACGGTGCTACCTGTAAGAAGGCTGCAAACAGGCAGGACACTGGGTCAGGGGCTGAAATGGGCCTTACTGGCTTGATAACAAGGGGACTGGCTCCTCCACAAAAGCCAGAATGCTTCCGAGGCTGATACCTGGTTCAACTCTGTGTCTGTAAAAATCAATTGTCTTGTAAGTAGACAGACCAAGGCGGAAAATACCTGGAGCATGAGGCAGCTCGCTCTGGAGAAGTGCTAGCAGGACCGTGGTGCGGCAGTTTGTCTGCAGGGCGCTCATCCTTTAACTAACCTCGGCCTAAGCAGCATGCCGTGGCTATGTATTACCCATCTGACTGTCACCCGTGCACTCTTTTGTTGAAAGGTAACTTTCAGAGTCAGAAAAGTAAGCTTAAGTTATTCCTGTTAATATAAAGCTTTTTGCATAGTATGAAAGAAAACCACATCATTACTGCAACCGTCTGCCCCCAGCATAAATAGCAGCATAAAACAAACAGGACTACTAGGGGATAGATCTATGATTGACAGATTTATCTTGATTGTATCGATATCAGTATTTGGGTGTGATATTATACTATAGTTTTGAGAGATGTTACCGCTGGGAGAAAGTGGCAAATCCAGTAATATATCGGATCTCTTTTAATTATTTCTAACAGTATGTACAATTACCTCAAGATAAAAAGTGTAATTAAAACGACATATTGCTGGCTGCTTATAATGAATCTAAATTCAACATATATCTACAATTTTTTCAGAATTTATAATTTAAAAAAATTTGAAACCAACTAATTTATCATCACAAAAACTGAAATTCTCTCCAAAACACCATAGTTTTGGCTTACTGCAAAGGTAGTCTAAGGAAAAAAATGTCAAGTTCAGTTTAAACACAGATAAGAGATAATAAAAAATATCTATAAGTATAAAAAAATATTAAATTTAATCTACAATCCCCAAATCCTAAGATAAGCTAGGAAAATTTCTATTTAAATTCTCAACTGAACAATGTAGAAAGGAAACAACCTGAGCTAAGGGTTGAAAATCCTGAACTAATTTAGGAATACCATAACTTCTATGTGCCTTGATTTTCTCATCTATAAGTGGGGAAGGATAAAATCTGCCTTACCAATCTTACAAGAATTTGAGAGGATTAAATAAAATAATAGATGTGAAAGCACTCTTGAAAATTTAAAAACACTATATCAAGTATTACTACTCCAATGAAAATAAAAACCCCTAATTACTATGGTAATCTATAATTTGAGGAGACAGGAGTCTGGGGAAGCAAGCCTCTTTAATTTTTTAATTAAAGTTCCAACGGATGATTAACCTGATTCGTACTTAAGATGTTAATGAATCTGTTTCTCTAATGATTAAATTTTAAGCCAAGCCACAGGAAAAGTTAGTTCTCAGAAAATGTCACAAAAAGACCCAAGGAAGAAAACCGATAGCATCTACCTAAATTATGACAAAATGTAAAAGATTTTGCAAAATTCAACTATAGAGCAAAGAAGTTGTCAAATTCCCACAATATCTTTCAAGTTACCTCAGTTGAAAAATACAAAAATGTGAAAAGTCCAAATTACCACCTGTGAATGACACAAACTGTAAAAACTAAAGAAATGTTGACATTTATCAATACTAACAGACCTGTCAGCAAGAAACAAATGTCTGAGAGAATCCCGTCTTTGAGAAGATTCAACACTAATTATCAAAAGAAACAGCCTACTGGGGTATTCTTTAAAATGACTCAGTCATAAAAAAAACAAAAAAGCCAATGGTATTTCTAGTATCATTTCACATTCCATTTAGAATGGATAAACACATTTTAATCACCATACGTAAAAGTATTATTTTACTTCATACCTTCTGCCAAGGATCTGCTTTACTTTCATTACTGTATTTGAAATATTTCTTATTCTACTTTGTTTTGCGGCCAATCCAACAACCTGAAAAAGAGAAATATATTACAATGCGTGTAATTTTTACTTATTTCGAAGTACAAAAATGAAGGGAAATAGTACCTCTTCATTTTCTGAGTAAGCAACAACAGCTGGAGTAACTCTGTCACCTGCATCATTTGCAACCACATCAGCCCGGCCATCCTGGTGAAAAATACACAACTATATCAATTCTCTTGAGAAATACATAATCTCATTAGACATATTCAGACAATGTGGCCCAGTTTTAATTTGCCATATATATATGGATAGGAAAATTGCTCTATCAATATTTTCAACTTGTAGATTTAACTGCTGGTACTGATTTTCTAGATTTTATATAAGGCCAACATTCCATAAAGAACTGCTTCATTTTTTTCGGTCTTCTCTGCGTAGTAGATAATTGGAACAAACATAGTAACAATCTTTCTATATACATAGTCTTATACCACTCTACTTTTTTCTTCCCGCACAAAATACATCTTTCTTCCCTTTTCTACATAGGATGTAGTAGCATTAATCCTTCTGGCTTTTCCTTACAAATCATTTGACATTTAAACGCGAGACGCGTTATCAGGGGAGTTCACTATTATTGTTCCTTCTGCCTCCCCATTGACGAGATGAAGGCCACAACTCCTTGCCAAGCTCTCATATTTCCAGGGGACGAGGCCGGTTCCGCTAGGCCCTCTGCCTCGAAACTCCCCTGCAGAAACGCCTCTCTGTGCGACGATCCTAGGCTGGCGACGCACCGTTCACAACCCAGTAGGTGACCAAAGGACTTGGCCGCATTCAGAGAACGAGGTGGCTGACATTAGGCCCTAGCCCCAACCTTCCATTCCCTCACCTTATAGATGGCCACACAGGCTGATGTGCAGCCCAGGTGAACTCCGATGGCCGCCATGAGGCGGCAGAGACGGCAGCAGTAGTAAAGAGTGGTCCTCCGGGGGCTGCAGGTCTCGGGCTCCCTACAGCTCCATCAGGCACCGCGGAGACTTCACGTTCCCGCCCGCCCACTGCGTCCGGTCCAAACGCCGCGGCCTCCCGCGGCGCCGCCAATCAGCGTGAAGGTCCCGCCTACCTCACGAGCAGTCAGCGAATAGCTTTAGTGCTTCTCTCCCAGCCCCGCTGGAGCGACACCGCGTGTGCGATAGCGCGCACGCGCCAGCCAGAGAAGGAAAGGAAAGGGCCCCTTCGCTCCGCCCCGTTCTTTGCCCGTCTCGTGAGAGCCAATGGAAACTTCGGGTTGAATCGCGTCATTTGCCCTAGCAACTCGGGGCTCGCTCAGCTCTGCGGCGTGCTGTAGCAGCCCCTGGCGATAGCAGTGCGGCTGGCGGTGGACGCCGGTGGCGGAGGAGTTTGGTGCTGCTGGCTCAGTATGTGGTGCACGAGCCCAGCCGCTATGGTGGTCATTTGCGCCGGGCTTTGGGTGTCCAACCCGGTGCGGGTGCAGGGCCAGGAGGCCGGGGGACAGCCGGGGGCGGACTGTGAAGGTGAGCGGTGTGAGACCTGCTTGCATGGCGGTGGCACCGTGCTGCAGCGCAGCTGTTGTCGGCTTTGGCTTCTCCCGGCCCTAACTATAAATACCATTTCACTCAGGAGACGCGGGCCCTGTCCCTAGTCCGATTTCGTTCGCCCGAGCTTAGTTTTAGCGGCGCCCGGTGACACCTTTAGGCCGCGTCCTAGTCTTGCTGTGACTTAAACTGCCATGTCAAAGCATGGCGCCAAATTGATTTTGCTGCTCCTAACCAGCGAAATTTGCCTCTCCTCGCACCGGAGATGTCTTTCAAGTTCAAATTAGTTTGCAACTCCCAGAAGGAAAATAAAACATGACAAGTCGTCTGTAATTGAGTTGAGGTGGCTTAGATCACAGGACATGACTAACGTGTTAGGACTTTACAGGGAAAAGTTGCTTTACGGAGGAGTACAGTAACGCTTTAGATGAGGAACACAGAAAAACGATTCCTTTTCTGTTCACAGACTCTTAGGTGGAACTGCAATCAGAACACGTGCCTTCTGGCTCTATGGCAGACTTATCAGGTACTCGCAAAATCAGCCTCATAACACCTCCTCCAGAGGGCTGTTAACATCAAAGAACATAATTAGCTGTGCTAGCTCCAACCTCCTGTGCTACTGTAGCACTTACCTCCATGTTTCATTCATTGAAATAATTCGAATGTATATCCTCACACTTCTGAGAGCTAGCGAATCTGCCTTTACTTAACAGGAAACTGGGTTCATAGTATATGTTGAATGAATGGATGAGTGTAGTCTGTAGTATAACTAAACAAAGTCTTAAGAATCGAAGTCCAATTTTCTACCAGCCCTGCAATATTTTAAATTTTCTCTAGAAATTAAAAAGATCTACATGTTATTTTTTTAAACTTTACATTTATTTGTTTAGCTAAATTATAATTTTGTTTAAAGATCACTTACAATTATGTCCTAAAAACATTTCAGAAGAGCCAGAGCATCTGGATTAATTAAGGTTATGCCATCTTTCCTGAATTTATTACAGCATGTTGTGATTATTAACTTGAATGTCTGACTAACCTGGGTGTATATTTCCTTTGTTAGATAAAAAGCTGTAGAATCGCAGAGAAGGAAATACTAGTTTAAGAACAGGAAAGACTAGAGTCTAGATCTGGCTTTATTACTGCTCATGAGCCTTTATTATTTGTCACTTAATTTCCCTCAAGGTATAAGATTAAAATGCTATATTGCACATACTTTAGGGCAAAGGTCAAAAACTGATAGTCCATGAGCCATCTGAGACCTACTGAAATATTAAGTTCACAAAGTATTTTGAAAAACATTTAAATAAATCTGCTACGTTTTAAAATCGGAAGACTTCGTATTTAAAAATTCAGATCTCTGCCTTTTCTTGAAATACCAGGTCACCTGTCAAGACCAGCCATATGTCTTTGTAGTGGGAATTGGTTGTGGCTGTTCCTTTTAGAAAGGACCTGTGTTCTCTGGGTTTTTGTTTCTGTTTTTCCTACACTCGGATTTCTTTACCCATTCATTTTACTTGCCTGGCCCCTGTGAATATTTAAGTTTCTGAGCCCTGCTCTAGGTCATTTGAGGATTCCTGGAAAAAAATAAATAAATAAACATTTCCGGATCTGTTTAAAAGGACTGTTATTGTAGGATTACTTAGAAACAAAAACAAAAACTTTTTACTTTGAAATAATTATAGGTTTGCTTATGGGACAATTTTTAAACAACAACAACAAAAAACACATCATAAATAAAAGGAGTATGGTTATCCGGTTATAGGAATAAATACATGCCAGGAACTTTAAATTACTAATTTGTTAGGCGATTTTTGGTGAGATTATTCTCTTCATGTAAAGCCCAGGAATAAATTTCCATTCTTATCTTGGCCTCTCGGTGGCATGGGAACCACTGACTTCTTTCTCTTTCAGAAACTTCTTTCTCATAATGGTGTTGATACTGCTTTTTTCTTGCCTTTGCTTCCTGTCTCTGCCCACTTGTTCATGGCATCTTTCTGGTTCTCTAGCCATGGCTTCAATATTGGAATTTTTCAAAGTTCTGTCCTCTGCCCCCTCTTTTCTCAGTCTATACACACTCCTGTGCAATCAGAATCGACCTATCTATAGTCTGATTAATTCCAAACGTTTATATCTAAACTACCTCCTTTCTAGAGTCTCAGACCTGCATCCAATTGACTATTGAACATTTTCATCTAGATACTTATACCTCAAACTCAGCAGAGTCACAAACCAAAGTCATCATCCCCTCCCTTCTCGGTCCCCCAAACCTATTATGTGTATGGTGTCAGTGACTACCGGGTCAACTAGACCAGACTTCTCTTTCTCCCTGATCCCCTACCCCCCATCTGTCACTGTGTCCGTTGACTCTACCTTCTGGGCGACTCTCTTCTCTCTCCTTCCCCAGCTCCACTGCCTTGTTGCAAACCTCCACCATTTTTACCATCCTTACCACCACAACAGCATTTTCCCGCCCCCTTTCTTCCTCCTCTCCGGTCCCCTGGCATTGTTATCATGTTACTCCCTTAGTTAATATCTTTCAATGGTCTCCCACTTTCCCCCAGGTAGGTGCCCCGCACCCTTTGTTGTCCCAGAGTATCTCCTGCACTTCTCATAGTGGTTAGTAATTGTTTTGGTCTCCTCCATGAGGGTACTCTTTGAAAGTCGAGACTTTCTCTCACCACATCTCCAGTGGCTACCACCGTGTGAAGCATACGGTAGGCACTAAATTTTGTTGAATAAATGTATGCATATATGTTGCAATAAAAGTATTAGTAAGTCAAAAGTATGTTTAAAAAGACAGATTAGAATTCCCAGCTCTCATCATCTAGGTAATAATTGGCAGAGCAACAGTGGAGGTCTAGAAATCATGAAAGTGTATTGTGGGAATAGCGTAAGAGCTAGAGGCATTGGAACACTGGGTTTCTTTGGTAGGAAGATGAGAATTAGAGTCACTGGGAGACTTTAATGATAGTTTCCGCTGATTTGTAGATTTGATCATCATGGCAGGGGTCTCCTTTGTATACTTAATACATTTGCTAATTAAACTTAGCAAACTCATATTGGCAATGTCTCCTTTTTCACATTCTGTCAGTAGCATTTAACAGCTAATCGGTCAGTCCCTCCTTTTAACACTCTATTTTACTTGTCTTCTGGGAATACACTCACTCTTCATTCTCACCCTACCTCACTGTCTGTTCCTTTCAGTCTTTTTCTGGTTCCTTCTCATATTCCCAATTTCTAAACAATGGTGTTTCACAAGAGTGAGACCTGGGACCATGTACGTCTCTTCTCTATCTCTCCTTATCCTCTGGTCTCATCTCTTACCATTTGATTATTGATGACTTACATATTTATGTATGTAGACCTCACCCCTGAACTCCAGATTTATAGGTCCAGCTGCTTCTCACTGTTTCCAGTTGGTCGTTGTGTTAGGTTTCTCCAGAGAAAAGAGAACCATTAGGAGAGATAAATTAAAAAAAAAAAAAAAAAAAAAAAGAAGATAGATAGATAGATGGATAGATAGGAATCAGCTCACCTTTGTGGAGGCTGAAAAGTCCAAAAATTGCAGTGGGGGCTGGCAGGTTGGAGCTCCAGGAGAGCTGACGGTGCTGGTGAGGTCTGCAGGTAGTCTTCTGGAGAGTTCCCTAATGCTTGGGGAGGCCAGCTGTTGTTCTATTTGAGACTTCATTTGATGGAACGAGGCTTATCCCCATTATGGAGGGCAATTTGCTTCACTCAAAATTCACTAAATGTTAATCTTATTCAAAAACATCCTGTAAGTGGACACATAAAATTAATCATCACAGATGTTTAGATGTATCTCAAACTTCACATGGCTGGACTGAATTCCTGTTTGTCTCCACAAACTCACTTCTCCTGTAGTCTTCCCAGTTCAGCAAATGGTGATTCCACTCTTCCAGTTTCTTACTTAGGTCACAATCCTTGGAGTCATCCTTGAGAAAATCTCTTTCTCAATCTCTCTCTCAATCTCTCTCTCTCGCTCTCGCTCTCTCTCTCTCTCTCTCGCTCTCGCTCTCGCTCTCGCTCTCCTCTCTCGCTCTCGCTCTCACTCTCGCTCTCACTCTCTCGCTCTCTCTCATCTATCTGTCTAGCTCTATCTCTATCTTTCTCTCTCTCCAACATGCAACATCCAATCCATGTGGTAAATCCTTTTGCTTCTTCCTTCAAAATGTGTCCAGAATCCAACACTTCTCATTGCCTCCAATGCTACTATTTTGGTCCAAGATACACAGCTATTTTCAGAACCCCCAAACCAGTTTCCTGCTTCCATTCTTGCTCTCCTGCCATCTATTCTCCAGAGAGCCTCCCAAGGTAAACTCGAAAAATAATGTCAGATGACTGCTCTTCTTTACTGAAACCTGTAATGGCGTCCCTTCTCAGAGTAAGACCCAAAGTCGTTAGCACGGCCTCAAGGCTCTGGATGACCTGGCATGCTGCTGCCTATCTGACCCCATTTTCTCCTGCCCTCCCTCTTGCTCACTGTACTTTGATCACATGGGCCCTCTTACTGTTCTTGGTCCCACCAAGGACATTCCTCCATCAGAGCCTGCACTTGTTCTTCCCTTTGCCTGGAGAATTTTTCCCAAACTGTCCACTTACATTGTTCTCCCTCTTCCTTAAGGTTTCTGCTCAAATGTTACTTTATTCATCCAAGAGGTCTTCCCTGACCCCCTGTGGGGGATAATATGGTCACCATGTCACCCTCTATCCCCCTTACCATGTCAATTTTTCTTCATTGCCAAAAAATGCTTTTATTTGATCATTAGAATATAATCCTTGAGGCAAGGACTTTGTTTTCTTCATTGCTGAATCTCAGGAACCTAGAATACTGCCTGGCACTTACTGATTGCTCAAAAAACATTTGTTAAACCGATGAATGACTGGCTATTATATTTAGCATTCTGTTTCTATTAAATAGCATTAAATATGACTTCAAACTCTGAAAGAAACATGGATGGCCCTCTAGCTGAAAGCACTAAAAATAATGGATGCAATAAAATGTAAAACTTATTAAAGGTGTAAGTCAGTCAGGCATACCCAGAGGCTGAAAACAAAATGAAAGTGGGAACCAAAAAGGGTTAACGGAGCCCCGAGGCTGACTTTTGCCTTGGGGACATTTGCTACCCAGGGATCTGCGTGGCTTTGGTAAAAGGAAGAGAATACAAACAAAGCCCAGGTCTCTCTCGAGTTAGGAGTGTAACGCTCAACCCTGCCCGCCTCGATTAATTCTGAATCTCAAAGAGCTGGACCTTCATTATAAAAGGTGAACCGGAAATAAGTACCACTCTACCACCATCTTTGTAGACTAAAAGGAATCGTTATTAGTTGAACTTTTTACTGACTAAAAGGGAAAACAAAAATGTCTCCAGATAATTCATAATCACAAGCTAACCCACATATGGGCCGAAGCCCAGATTCATATTACATGGATGGTTCAAAGCATCTCAAACTGAGAATTTAGTTTAAAGGGATTTTAAGCGGGCATCAGCAAATGCCAGCCTTATCTGCAGCAACTCACCTTCCACCCAGTCTTCGAAGTGTTCCCACAGCTGAAATTCTAAGAAATAAAGCTCACATTCAAAACGTGACAAACCCATGGAGAGGAAGGGCACTGTAAGTGACAGCCAGCTGAGGCAAAAGACAGAAGCAGCACACCTGAAAAGGCTTCAGGTAGGGAATTATCAGGCACAGACTATAAGATGTTTATCAAGATTAAAGAAATAAAGGAAGATATAAATAAAGGGCAGGAGGCTATTAATAAAAGTCCAATCATATTTGGAAAAGAAACAAACTATGAGTAGAAATTAATGGGATTAATAATAGATTAAACAACTGAGAAAAGAATTAGTGAAGTAGAAGACTAAAGAAATTATCAAGAAGGAATCTCTGAGACATTGAGAGAAAAAATGGGAAAGAAAGATAAAGGTATGATGAGGATAAAGAAAGAAATTCCAACATAGGTTAACTGGCTTCCAGAAGGAGAGGAGAGAGCGTGGAGCCCAAAAGATGATGACTCATTTTTCTAAACTGATGAAAATCACCAATCCACAGACTGGGAAGACCAATATACTCCAAACAGTATAAATAAAAATATCTGAGTAATGTCCGGTCACATCAAAAGGGAATTAGAAAACACAAAGGACAAAATTAATCTGAAACACAGCCAGAGAAAAAAGACTGATGGCCTTCAAAGGAATGGCAATTAGACTGACAGATGATTAACAAAGAAAAGCCCAAAGTCACGAGGCCAGGATTTAGACCCAGAGAGGTTGACGTCAGAGCCCAGGCACTGTCTTCTGAGCGTGGTGCTGGGAACTAATTTATTTAGGGCAACATGAAAAATAAAATTGAAACAACGAGGTAGTATATAAATTATTCAGTAAGTTCTGGTTATTCTCAAAGTCTTAATTCATTGTAACATATACTATATACTTACCCAGCAGTTCTCCCTACTCCAAGTACCAGCCGCTAATCTGCTATCCTTTTTCTTCCTCTCTAAAATCAAGATGGAACAGATAATAGGGGACTGACTTTAATTTGAGAAGGTATGGGTGGAACTGTTGGAAATAATGTCCCCAGCCTAACTGATAGTTTGATAATTCCACAAACCCGATTTTTTAAGCATTTTATTATTGTTTCAAAAAAGTCGTAGCTCTTTTCCTGCAGGTGGCATTATTATATTTTTCAAATATCGCTTTCTGCTTTTGGGTTCTGGCTAATAATTGCTTAATTGTAGTGTGATTTCACTTAAAATTTTTAATTCAGTTTCATTAATATTGTCAACTACTTTATTGAGCATGTTGGGGATTTTTGTGATAGTCAAAGACATGGTGAGTTTTTGAAATAAATTGGAAAATATTTCAAACATGTAGAAAAATATTTATATAATCTATATACATAGTGTCTAGATTAAATCTTAATAGCTTGCTATATTTGCTACCATTCATTTTCTCCTAAAAAAAATTAGCTGCAGCTAAGTCTCACTCTTTTTTTCTTATCTTTCCCACCCTTTTCGGGGGAAATTTCTGAAGATAATGTGTGCTTCTCATGCATTTTTAAGAATTTTTACTATAAATGTATATATCCACAAATAACCTATATTTTTTCTGATCTTAGATGTATATAAATTGTACACTGAACGTATTCATTTTTGCATCTTTTCTCACTCAACATTATTTGGGCACTTATGCACACTGATAACTATAAATGTAGTTCACCGTTTTTAATTCTTCTCTAGAATTCCAGCATATGAATGAATACAGTTTATGTGTCTATTCTCCCTTTGCGGGACAGTTAGGTTTTTACCACTTTTATATCATTTTAAACCATGCTGCTCTGAATATTTTATACATGTCTCTTCGAGCACATATGTGATGATTTCTTCAGGTCACAGAATGAGAATCATCGGGTCACGGAGTGTGTGCATTTTCAATTTAACTTTTTCTACTGGACTGTGTTTTTCTTATGAATATGCAAGAGTTCACTTATTCATCTAAAAAATACATATTTAACACGTACTCTTGGAGCTCCGCTGGGGACAGAGCAGTGTGACTAAAGTGGGAGAGATGACAGAAGCTGAGGTCTGAGAGGCAATGGAGAGCCAGGCCCCCCGGGGACTTGCAGGACATTGTAAAGACTTTGGACTATACACTGAAGGCTTTGAGCAGATGAAGTAGCATGACCTGACTTTCATTTTAAAGGAATCATGCTGGTCAGAATTTTAGAAATCTAGTGGGTCAGATTATAGCACTTCTCTCGCCAAGCAGTACTATAAATACAGGTGAAAATATAAAAATATCATAAAAGAATCAAAGAGCTGACAAGATGGAAAGATTTACTAGGACAAAATGGAAGGAGAAGCAGCAATTCTGTGAGGAGAGTAAGCGTGAAGGTGAACTTTGGTGTGAGGGGTACAGAAATCCAAGGGCGACGTGTTTTATGTAGTGAGTCTGTCTATTAGAAGACCCTTCCCTGTTAATCTGAGATTCCCAGAGGGTTACTCCCTCAGAGCAAGGCTGAACAAGCAGTAAGCCTGACCATCTTTACCCATAAAGGACTATAATGAAATTTTCCTTGACACAGAGCAAGGTAGATGAAAGAAAAAAAAAAAAACAATCATCATCAACAACAACAACAACAACAAAACGTCTCTGAGAGATTATAACTACAATCTTGGATTTTTCCTCACTTGGATTTGCAGCCAAAATTCACATCAGGGCTCAAAAAAACTTCATAGTATCAACTTAGTTTAAAGCACTCTGGGGATACTACCCCCTAGACCTGATAAATACAAACACGAATCCTTTATGGAAATGACACCTTCATTTTAAGCCTTGAATAATCTCCACAAATATCTTTCAAGGATTATGAGCATCATGCAATACAAAATAACCAAGCACACAAAGAAACAAGGCCCATGAGCAAGCATTTATAGAAAGAACAAAAAAACAGAAACATGACGATTTTCGATATTGGAATTATCAGACACAGATGATAAAACAATTATGTTCACTGTGTTTATATTATATATATGTGTGTGTAAATATATGTATGTATATAAAAGACAACTTGAAAATATCTGCAGGATATAGGAAACTGTAAGAATTGATCTAGCATATTTGAAAAATAACTAAAGGGAACTTCTAGAAATAAAAAAATAATCAAAATTTAAAATTCAACAAATGGATTTAATTGTAGATATAGAGAGCTGACGGTGGGGTGGGTGAACTAGGACTTTACTTCTCAAAATGTGGTCTTCATACCCACAGAATTGGTATCTCTCAGTAGCTTGTTGGAAATACAGAATCTCAGGTCCCACTCCAGACCTACAAATTAAAATCTGAACATTAGCAAATCTCTAGGTAATTAACATGCATATTAAAATTGATCAGGATGGGGTGAGAGATTCTTCATTTCTGACAAACTCCCAGGTGGTGTTGGACCAAGAACTGCAAATACCAAAGAACCAGAAGGAAGGTCAGAAGAATTATCTGTTATGCAGCACAGACTAACAAAAGAATGGAAAATAAGGGAGAGAGATTAAAGGACATGAGAACAGAATGAGAAAATCCAGAACATGTTTAATTAGAGTTCTGGAAAAAAAGAAGACAATGTTGCAGAAGTAACGTTTGAAGAGATACTAGCTGAGAATTCCTCAGAACTGAAGAAAGACACCAATCCATCTATTCAGGAGGTCCAGTGATAGACAAAAAAGAAAATCCACTCCCAGATATCATGGTGGAACAACAGAACACCAAAGAAAAAAGTTAAATATGCTAGAGGAAAAAAAAAAATCAATGACAGATTAATAACTGACTTCTCAATGACAACAATGGAAGACTGAAGCAGATGAAATGGAATCTTCAGTGTGATCAAAGAAAACAATTGCCAGTAAAGAAGCATAAAAAAAAATATTTTCAAACAACTAAAAAAAGGATGAAAAAAATGAAAACGTTCCTTTGACAATTTCCTCTCCTGGAACTCATATTTAGGTATTTGGCTTCCTGAATTTCTTACTTTGTTTTTGGTTTATTTTCTGGGGATTTTTTTTTCAACCTTATCTCTTAAATAAACCTTGTATAAAATTTTTTCTTTAATTTTAGCCATTATATTTTTAATTATTGAGAATTCTTATCTTTTGGTTGTTTGAATAGTGTTTATATTTATCACTTTTTTCCTTGCTAGAAACTTGTCTATTTTTACCAGATATTGGTTTTCTTGATCTTTATTTTTTCTATTTAATTAATTCTGTTCTTTTATTATTTAATATCTTCTATAGATTTTGGTTTACTAAATAGTTGTATTTTTAAAAATTTCTTGAGTTGAATGCTTACTAATTTTCTGTTTTTTTTTCTTTTGAAAGGTACACATTTAATGTTATGAATTTCCTTCTAAGTACTGCTTTACCTGCATTCCTTAGGTTTTCTATACAGTATTTTTATAGGAATTAAGTACTAAAAATTGCACATTTCCATTACTACTTCTTTGAACCATGTATGACTTAGAAGTGTGTATTTGAAAATTTCTGTGCATATGGAGGGCAGATACTGGGTTGATAATGTTATTTTTTGTTATCGATTTCTAATTGTGTTTAGGGAATGTGGTCTGTTTGATACAGGTTTTTGGGTACTTGTTTACTTACTTTTTGGCTTAATACATGGCAGATTTATGTAAATATTCCATATTTTCTTGAAAACATTATGAATTCTCTAATTTGGGGGAGAAGGGTTCCATATGTTATTAGGTAAACTTTGTGAATGGTGTTCAAATGTTAAGTGCCCATATTAGCTTTAGGTCAGTTTGAGCAAATAATTGCTGAGGGGGTGTTATACCATCTACCATGATTATAAATTTGTCAATTTCTTATTATAAATCTGTCAGGATTTTCTATATTATCAGGCTATATCCTGGGTGTATACTAGTTCAAAATCATTTCATATTTCTGGTAAATGGTTCATTTTATAATTAGTAGTAATTTTTGTTATTCCTATTAAAGCTTTATATATAAACCAGATTTTAGATTGCATTTTCCTGGCATATCTTTTTATTTTTAAATCTCTTCATTTTTTTTACCCTCTTCCATAGCCTCATACTTTTTATGTGACTCATAAGCAGCATACTGTTGGATTTTTAATAGTTCCAATCTGAAAAATCCTTTATATAATTGCAAGTTTAATACATTTATGCACATTCTAATTAATGGTATGTTTGGATTCTATTTCTCCCAGTTAATTTCGTGGGTTTTTAAAAAAAATTTTATTGTGCTTTTTCTTTGTTTTTGTTTTTTTTTTCTTTCCTGATTTTTTTGTGGACTGATACTGTTTTAAAAGTTCCTCTCCACTGATTTAGAAGTCATTTATTTATATTTTTTAGTTATAACTCTTACATTTTTAATATGCTTAATTGGCTAAAAATATGACAACAATAATGTTTTACTACCCTCCTCCAGGATGATAAAGGATCCTGGGAAGTTTAACTCGAATTCTCCTTTATTCCCCATCCTAAGTGTTAGGATTGTACTGTAATTAAGTTTTACCTATGTTTATACCCCTACATGTTCATTATTATTGTTTATATAGTTAAATCGTTATTTCGATTTTTCTTCCATTTGCCATTTTCTTTTATCATTACTTCTTACAACTTGATCTTTCTTTCTAGATTTTGACTCCTTTTTCCTGAAGTGCATCCTTTAGTAGTTCTCTTATAGCGCTTCATACATAGAAAGTGCTCAATAAATGTTTATTCATTCAATAAATTACTCGAACTACTTTAGCAGTCCAGTTTGTGCACTAATAGCTCTTGCCTCGTTTGCCAGACAGATAGATAAGACACCTGATTACTGGGGCCTGGAGGACAGAGCTCATTACCCGGTTTTGGTTAATACCATGAATTAAGAGGAACGATAGTGAGAACTGAGGGCCTAAGACCTCTCCAATTTTCCTTACCATGTTTTCCCGGAAGTCTCTGTCTAACATCGGAGCTATTGTTTTTCAGCATAAGCTTCCGGCCTCCGTTTCCTTCTCAGCTTGCTTGGGGCAGACATTTGCCCCATTTTGGAAAGCAGCTTGGGAAATCGGCACCCTCCTCCTACTGCAGAGTAACCAAAAGGAGGAGTGTGGGCCCAGTCAGACGCCCTGGGATCTAATTCCCTCTCTACCACTTGTTGGGCAAGTTAATTGGCCTCTCTTTGACTCAGTTTCTTCATCTGTAAGATGAGGATAGTAATGTATCTACATCATGGATACATTATTTGTTCTGCGACTTGAATGAGTTAATACACAGAAGGTGCTCTGAACAGTGCCAGCACCTGTAAGCACCTGACACATGATAGCTACGGTGTTGCTGCTGCCTGTGCCTCTTCTGAGCTCCACCTCTTCACTGGCTCTGGACACTGGGATCAAACATGATCGTTCAAATTGGGGTTTCACTTCAGGCTCATGATGATGGAACACAGATACATGCAGATTACCAAGGGGCTTCATTCAAAACACATATTCAGGTTTTTCTCTGTGCTTTAAAATAAGATGTCCCAAGCATTATCTCCTACAGAAAGCTGTGTTTTTTTTTCAAATTTTCTTAGTCAAAATTTGTGGGGACGTTCTCATTTCAGGTGGAACTTGGTTCTGAAGACTGATTCAATAAACTCATGTTCATCGAGGTCCAATAGTATGCTAATAGCTACAGATCCCCAACTATTCTTACTAATCATTTTAATCCATTGTCACAACGCACCGAATCCTACTTACTTTTTATTTGGTGAATGGGACATTTACTTAGGTGTGGTAGTGGTTATCTTGTACATAAATACCTAATTTTTTTTGTTCCTTCTAGTGTGTGAAGAATTCTTGAACAGATTCTACATCTCCTTGATAGCCAGAGGGGTTGACTTTTCTCCGGACAACATAGAAAAAGAATTGATCAGCTTTTGCTTGGGTGTCAAAGGAAAAGAAAACCGCCTGGTACAGTAAATTTTCACCTTTCATTCTCCCTTGTGCTTGAAGAAAACTGCTCATATTTTCACCTCCGTCTTGGACTTAATGTTCTGCTTAGATGCCTGCCTCAAGCATGATCACTATAGGAAGCAAGCAGAGAAATGTAGTTGTATGAATTTTCATCTCAAATAGATCTGTTTCATTTTGCTTTCTGAATAAATCACGACCAATTCCACGTCTCTCTAAATGAAATTATACAATCGAATTCCTAATGAGAATTTACTATCCTATCCTGAATTAAGAGGGTAGACTTTCTGTTTCTTGCCAAGACAGTTAATTAAACCTATCAAAATATTTTATATCATTATTTACATATAAACAACGAAGCATTTATATTTTCTTCCAATGGTGTTTACAGGTCTTTCCTGGGTATGCACAGATGACTTTATTTTTTTCAATATACTGTTTTACATCACTAAAGACAATCTTAGGCCAATTCATTTTGCCTAAAATTGTTATGTTTCACTTGTCAGTTAAATTTGCATTGTTGACGGCTCACCACTGACACACTGTAAAACTCTCAGCATTTATTTGTGCCATTAAATGTTATATTTTAAAATGTAAAATGCTTCAGTCAAAGGCGTTAAGCATGATGAATAAGGGCAAGGACTCTAGAGCTGAAATGCTAAATTTTTGAATTCAGTCTCTTCTACTTGCTGAGTGAGTGAACTTCGGTTGGCTTAGGTGTGAAATGGGGATAATAACAGCACTTATTTCAGAGGATTGTTGTGAGAAATAAGTCGATACCTATAAAGCCTTGAGAGCAGCTCTTGGCAAATCTTGGAGCATCATGTGAATTGTAGGGCACTTCTAATTAGGGTGATCACGAGAATGGGGTCATTCGTGTTCTGGTGTCTTAGTCAGCAGGAGTTAAAATTTAATAGCTGGGCCATGAAAACTAGGATAATCTCTTTCTCACTTCTCAAAGCCGTATTTCTTGATTTTTTTTTAGTGTCTGGGCCACTAAATTCTCTTCATTCTCCTTCAGTGCTATTATCTAGGAGCAACAACAGATGCAGCCACAAAAATCCTAAGTGAAGTCACTCGCCCAATGAGTGTGCACATGCCTGCAATGAAGATTTGCGAGAAGCTCAAGAAGATGGACAGCCAAATCTGTGAGCTGAAATATGGTATAATGGAGTCAAATCTCTTTTCCCCAAAATGTCCAAAGTATTGCCAATTCTCGAAAAAGACTATGTTTCTAAAAAGTCAGTGTTAGAAGGAAAGAAATTCTTTACTCACCAATAGGTTGCTGAGCTGCTGGATGGTGCCTAGCGCCATCAACTTTAGGTGAAACTGTCAACCCAAATAGCAAAGTTAAACTCTTAAATCCCTAAGGCAATGTTGACAATGTATGTCAAGGAAAAAAAACCCAAAATATCAAAGGAACAATTTAGCTCTTGGTAACCTACTAAGACAAAGGTAGCATCTATTCAAAGGTGATGTAAGGACTTGGAAGTTTTAAATGTGACTATCTTTATTCTTAGATTTGTCTGTCATTCCGCCAGCTTTAAATTTTAGGTTATTCACATCAAATCAGGTTTTGCCTAATGAAATAGCCTTATTTCCGGTGCCTAAAATAAACAGCAAGGAAAGGAAAATGTCCTGTTTAAAACATTATCCTCGGCCTTATACAGTTCACAAAGTAAACCTCTTCTTATACTGAGGCTTTCTATCTGGGCCAGCCTTTTGGGTATATTGAGTAGGTGTGATAAATGGCTGGGGGATTCCTCCCTGGAATCCCGAAATCCCACCATCAGAGGCCCATTTCTTTTGCTTAAATCATCGTTTTATGTTACAGACCCAGTATGGTATTGAAACTACCTAATTAGAACCCAGCTTTGAATTATTCTAGCTGTATTTTCAGACGTAGCTGTGGAATATGCCTATGCACCATAGCTACATAGCTGGCTTTAAACAGTTTTAAGGCTGGAAGATCCCAAAGACAACCTGTTTCTCAATTTGCCAAAGGCGGGCCCTAAATTCCAGGGTGTGATTATGGGGCAGACATCCCTTTTTATTGGCTTCCAAGTAGTGAAGTAGAGGCAGGAATCACGGAGTCCATATAAACAACACTCTCGAAAGGGAAAAACCTGTGCTGATTCTCCCATCTAACAAATTTATTTTGAATACCTGTCACTATGTGCAAGAGACCTTACTGCATTCCTTGAATAAGAGAAAAATGAATCAGATATTGTTGAGAAGAAATGAATACTTACTTATGTTTTGGCAACAATGGCCACTAGAGGCCCTTGGGGAGCCATGAACTAGTTTTAATTTTGGTATCAACATTTTCTTTGTAGTTTTAGGATGTCACAGAGGCTTTCCCCCTTTTTAAAATTAATGCCAGATGCCAAGTTCTCTAGAACAACTCACAGAAACTACTGACACTTGCAAGAAAGTATTTTTCCCCTCCAACCAGTTACCTTGAATAGACCAGTAGTCCTAATTTCTTCTCCCCAGTTTATTGTTGGCGGGAAAATTCTGATTGAACAGGGGCCTTTGAGTTGCGAGTTGTTAATAATTTGGGCTTCCGAAGCCTCTACTTTTAAAAGTATTCTGTCAAGTCTGCCATGAAATTAACAAACAAAGTAAGTGTAGAGTTGGATTATGTTTTCAATTAAGAAGGTGTCATTTGGTTTTTGACCTGAAAGAATATTTTTCTTGCTCTGTATTTTAAAAGGATAATGATCACCATAAAAATTTAAGGGTTCTCTTAAATGGAGAATGGAGTGTAGCTGACCCTCCCAATAAAAACGAAAGGCTTTAAAATCCAACTTTTATTATTTTTTTCCAGATTTGTTGAGATATAATTGACATAAAACATTGTGTAAATTTAAGGTGTACGACGTGTTGACTTGATACCCTTATGTACTGCGAAATGAATACCAATGGTAGTGTTAGCTAACATCTCCATCATGTCACATGCTCAGCGTTTCCTTTTTGTGAGGACATTTAAGATCTACTCTTTTAGCAACTTTCAAGTATATAATATAATATAACTAACCATAGTCATCATGCTGTATATTAGATACCCAGAACTTATTCTTCTGATAAAGAAGTTGGTACCCTTTCACCAGCATCTCCTATTTCACAAACCCCCAGACTCTGGCAACCACCCTTCTACTCTCTGTTTCTATGAGTTCGGCTTCTTTAGATTGCACTCATAAGTGATATCATGCAGTCTTTGTATTTGTGTGGCTTATTTCACTTTGCATAATGCCCTCGAGGTCCATCCATGCTGTTGTAAATGGCATTATTTCCTTTTTTCTTGTGGCAGAATAATATTTCATTGTGTATATGTGTACACCATATCTTCTTTATCCATTCATCTGTTGATGGACACTTAGGTTGTTTCCATATCTTGGCTGTTGTGAATAATGCTGCAACAAACATGGGAATGCAGATATCTCTTTGATGTCCTGTTTTCATTTCCTGTGGATACATACCCAGAAGTGGGATTGCTGGATCACATGGTATTTCTATTTTTAATTTTTAAGGAGCCTCCATATTATTTTCCATAGTGGCTGCACCAGTTTACATTCCCACCAACAGTGCACAGGGGGTCCCTTTTCTTCACATCATCTCCAAATCTCATTTCTTGTGTTTTTCATGATAGCCATTCTAAAAGGTCTGAGGTAGTCTCTCATGGTAGTTTTGATTTGCATTTTCCTGATGATTTGTGATGTTGAGCACTTTTTCAAGTACCTGTTGGCCAATTATATGTCTTCTTTGGAAAAATATCTATTCAGATCCTCTGCCCACTTTGAAATCAGATTACTTGGTTTTTTGTTCGTTTTTTGCTATCAATTTGTATGAGTTCTTTATATTTTTTGGATATTAACTCCTTATCAGATATATGATTTGGAAATGTTTTCTCCTATTCCATAAGCTGTCCTTCATTTTGTTGATGGCTTCTTCTGCTATGCAGAACCTTTTTAGTTTGATGTAGTCCCACTTAGTAATTTTTGCTTTTGTGGCTTGTGCTTCTGGTGTCATATCCAAAAATATCATTGCCAAGACCAATGTCAAAGAGCTTCTCATTATGTTTCCTTCTAGTATCTTCATGGTTTTGGGTATTATGTTTAACTCTTTAATATGTTTCAAGTTAATTTCTGTGAGCGATAGAAGATAGGGGATTCATTCTTCCGCATGGGGTCATCCAGTTTTCCAAACACCATTTATTGCTGAGACTATTCTTTCCCTGTTGAGTATTCTTGGCTCCTTTGTCAAATATTAGTTGACCGTATATGAGAGGGTTTATTTCTGGGCTCTTGATTCTGTTCCATTGGTCTATGCATCTGCTTTTATGCCAGTACCACATTGTTTTCATCACTATAGCTTTGTAGTATAGTTTGAAATCAAGAAAGGTGATGCTTCCAGCTTTGTTCTTTCTCAGGATTGCTTTGGCTATTTGGGGTCCTCTGTGTTTCCATGCAAATTGGGATTGTTTTTTCTATTTTTGTGAAAAATGCCATTGAAATTTTGATATGAATTGCTTTGAATCTATAGATGGCTTGGGGTATTACAGACACATGAACAATATTAATTCTTCCAATCCATGAACACAGGACATCTTTCCATTTTTGTCTTCTTCAATTTCTTTCATTAAAGTCTTGTAGTTTTCAGTGTACAGATCTTTTACCTCCTTGGTTACATTTACTCTTAAGTATAAAACACTTTTTTAAAAAAATTTTACTTTATTATTAGTTTCAAGTATACAGTACATTGGTTAGACATTTATATAGCTTATAAAACAATCCCCCTAATGGCTCTTCCTCTCTTCTGGCTCTCCCCCTAGCCATTACATTAATGTTGACTGCATTCCCTATGCCGTAAAACACAATTTTTAAATTAGAGAACACTTACTGAAATCTTTGAAAAATCACTTGACATGTCGTCAATCACAGTTAGGTTGTTAAGAGGGTTTTAAATGCTACGTTCCATTATGCAGGGGAGAAAAGAAAAGGACTCTTCAAGAGAAGCCAAGCTGAAAAAGTCCTGGGCTGCCACCCATCGTTTAATAAGTAAACTGAAATTTTGTATTCACGTTCAAGCACACTCCTGGTCATGGGGGATGCAGAAGAAGACTTTGCTTTGAAAGAGGAAAATTACCCTCTCTGACAGGGATGAGCTTCAATTTTCTCCCCCTGTTTTTGGGCTTGACAATAGAGAAAAAGCTGAGTTCTTGACATTCTCAGCAGATAATTTGTACACAGGGAAACAACAGTCTTGCTAGAGGAGTTTGATGTTGGTGACAACTATTCCTGGCAAGGTTAGGAGCCAGATTGGCTGGCACTAACGCACTAGCATTAGAGAAGTAAGTATACCCCAAAGGACTGTAAATACATGCGGTGATAATGTACCAATCCCAGTGAGGGTGGGGGGTTAGGTGAGTTTAAGCAGAGGTCCAAAAGAAATAAGGATCAATGAGGATGCTCCTAATATTACTCATGTATTTGAGTTTCTTTATATTTCTATTTAAAAACTCGGTAGTGCTTTTAATATGTATGCTCATCTGTTTTACTGCAGCCGTATCTTTGTATAAAAGGCGAACCATTATTTTCTAGTTAATTATGATCTATGGCTCTCAGTCGGCCACTCACAAGGCCATCCCAACACATCACCTATTATTGATTCCTTTCTTCATACCTTAGGAGCTGCAGTCAGGATGTGGTGCCGTTCATTTTAGTATTGATGATCTTGAGAAGCCATGGAATGGTAGCAAATACCACAAAGCCACAGAGGCCCCTGTTTTGAAGCAACTATAATTCCATGGAGAGAAAGTCTGATAGAACACGACTTATCCCAATAGCTTTGTATACAACACACTCCGCTTAGGTTTCCACAGAAATTAGAAGTACGCTCCACTTTGGATCAAAGGGTAGTTGGCACCAAGATAAGGAACACCATTTGCCTTTCTAAATGTTTCAGAGTTGTTGTTTTTAAAAACTGTGCTCTTCCCTTTTGTCTTTTAGAAAAGAAACTGGACTTGGCATCCGTGGACCTGTGGAAGATGAGGGTGGCCGAGCTGAAACAGATCCTGGACGGCTGGGGAGAAGAATGCAGGGCCTGTGCGGAGAAAGCCGACCTCGTGAATCTGATCAAAGAACTGGCGCCCAAGTATGCAGCGACACGCCCCAGAACAGAACTCTGACCCCTGGACACCGCGCACGTGGGATGAGATTAGAGACAACGTGACTTTCTGGAATACAGGCACATCAGTGAAGAGGAACCAGGAGTTGCACTGCAAACTTTTTGTTTTGATGTTACACCTCGGAACTGGTGGCTTGGATTTATAAGCAAAACCGATCGTATTAGTAGTAGCTTACAGTTGAGTGCACCAAAACCTAAAAGCACCTTTCTCATAATTTTTGTGTAAGGACTATGTAAATTAATAAATTTAGGCTACCTCCTAAAATTGGGGTGAGTGAACTCCTGAAAAATTGGACTAAATTGATTCTGAGAAGGAAGAGGGTGCTCAAAAGACCCTCTATGTGCACGAATATTTAATTAAATATATTGGATTAGGACAAAAGGAACAATGTTTAGCTTATCTAACTCCCAGCTTCAACTCAAAATAACAACTTGACGTAATGAAAAGTTATTAAAAAAGTAAACCTCATATTTTCAACCGCAAATCACTCTACTTTCTAGCTCTCTTGGGTATCCAAAATGGGAGGGCAGGAAGTACTACTTAAAATTAGTGTTTCCATAAGAAGAAACCCTATTTAAAACCTATTAAACCTACTTAAAGAAAATAGATCAAGAGTCCATGCAAGTGCAGCCAGTGTTCCAGCAAACTGCATGGACACTCGCGCCGTTAAGTGGACCACACTCACGGGCTTTTGCATGTCTTCTTGTCACACACTAGATGAGCTTTGGCTAGAGGGTTAAACATAGTAAGGACACCTGCAGGCAACATGGAGCTTTATGGTTCTTAGTGCTATGTTATCGACTTTAGAGTGTAAAATCATTTGTGGCTCCATTTCCTGGCCGCATAAGAACAGGATCCCACTGTGGCAGTGGCTGCCCCTGTGTGCGGGCGGAGGTAGGGAAGGGCTGCAGAACAGCGTGCGGGAACTTCCGGGGTGATGGAAGGTCTGACACCTACATGGTGGCTACACAGAGGAATATGATTGTCGGACTCACCCAGCAGTACGATGGATCTGGGCATTTTATTGTATGTAAATTAAATCTAAAATACTGCCATAGAAAAAATATCTGAAAATTAACTAAAATTAGTTGATTTAAACATCTTCATTTAAAGAATTGCATTGGGATTCCTTTTGGGGAGTGGAGGAGAAATTTTCCAGACTGAAAGTATAATTTTCAGTTTTAAATGTTGCATCGGTAAACAAATTTTTAGTTGGACAGTTGGGATATAACCAAACTTGTCAGAGAATTGATTAGTGGTTAGTAATTTAAAAATGAGAATAAGAAAGCTTTGGTGTAATACATGGCCGAAAGGGTTATTGTTTTTGGACTGGCAGCTTAATCATTATGTGTAAAGCACCCTACTTTATTATGAATGATATCTTTAAAATGCCCAAATTTAGGTTTTTTACTTTTTATAAACTTATACTTATTTTTCTTTTGTACATTTTGATCCTACTGAGAAAGTCGTCATTTGAGAATAGCACGTTTGTTGTCTGAGCTCAAAATCGGGGCGTATTTCTGAGTGTCATTTTTTTCAGGATATAGATTTAGGTAATAAGAACACAGCCCAGCAGCTATTCAGATCCATGATATTAGTCTGGTTTTTCAGAGGGCATTTACTCTAAGTCAGTGCTACAGCAAACTTCTCAAACTGTGCATACAAATCCCCCGAGATCTTGCTAAACTTATGAATCAGTAGGCCTGGGAGGGGCCTGAGCTTCTGCATTTCTAAGGCCCCCTGTGATGCCCATGCTGCTCCTCCATAGACCACACACCGAGTAGTAAGGGCCTGAGTCATGAACCTGTGACTGATTTATTTTTGCCTTCTGCCAGTCTTAATCAGTTAGGTTCATGACAGAGCTGAATAAAACAATAATGACCAAAACACAAATGAACAACAATGAACTCACAAGAGTTGATTCTTTCGTGTAAAGGAAGTCCAGAGATAGCCAGTCCAGGGTAAACACGGCAGTTCCACAGTTATTAGGGACTCAGCTCTTACCTTTTGGCTTCACATCCTGGTGCTGGGTCCCATTCTTCACCGTGGTCCGAAGTGGCTGCGGGAACTCTGTTCCAGAGGGAGAAAGCATGAGAAGACCTGCCTCTAAACTGAGCCAGCCTCCTTAGGGCAGCCTGCCCTGTTCCCCTCCTAAGTCCCTCCACCCTCACACACACCCCCGAGTTCCACGTCCTGCTCAATGCTCTGCCTACATGCCGCTGACCAGAACTTAATCATGTGCCAAAACCTAGCCGCCAGGGAGTTTGGGAAATACTATTCTTTGGTTGAGTTCATTGCTGCCGAAATAAAATCGGGATTTTTTTCAGTGAGGAAGAAGGGAGAAATAATTTGTGGCCACAAGCCACCTCTGCCACACAGCATAAACTTTTCCTTCCCTTGAATTTTAGTTATAATTCCTGGTTATCATACCCTAAATAACTCTTCCCCTTCCTTGCTATTTGCTTCTTTCATAAATGCCTACACTTATGTCTTTTTCTTCTTTTTTTGGTTTGATAAGAAGTAGCTATATTTTTCTATTTTCATTTTGAATGACTTCCTCTCATTGTGTGTGCGCATGCATTGTGTGTGTGTGTGTATGTGTGTGTGTGTTTACTCAAAATTCAAAAGCACACATGACTTAGAGAGACATTCCTACAGAAGTGACAAAACTCTGGGCTAAAAACTTTCATTTAAATAGTATTGGTCTGAGGCAGACATTATTCTTGATCTACTCTACATTTCAAAAATCACGCGAGATCTTGCTAAAATTATTCTAAGCAGATGGTCTACTTTCATTCCTAAATACACGTGGGAGACTAAATATAACATTTAGAGCACAACTTAAAAGTTGTAGTTCTTTATTTGACTATGGATATCTGTAATCGACGTTCCACTGAAGTGTTAAATTTAGAACTAGCTTGGCATATAGAACAAGAAGAATATTTGACTATCAGATCCCTAAAAAACAGCAGAGCATTCTGGGATCCAGAGGCCCTGTCTGTGGTTTTGGGCAGGTCTTGGTAAGTGTCTTTTCTAAGGAGATATCTGAGTTTTTATCCTTTGAGTCTCAACCGGAAGAAATGATGGGCAGGTGCCCGTTCTTTCACAGTGTGTTTGAAATAAAATAATTCTGCCAAGAGAGACAGAGAACAGGGAATGGGTAGTATACATTATGAAGTTTTCTGTTTGTGTGTGGTATGCTTTTCCCTGACAAAAACTTTGAGAATTTAGGATCGTGCGGGCACCCCTGGTGTTGACATCCTAAAGCTCGCCAGGATTTAAATTAAAATTTTAATGTGTGAGACTGATAAATTAAAAATTTAAATGCGATAGTCAACAGAAGTAAGGTTGTTAGCTGTCAGTGAAGGGGATCAGCTGTAAGGCAGTATTTTCCCCAGCTTTCCATGTGTTCCCCCCGCGAGGCTGCCTTCGTGCCCTCCGTATACCCGATTCTGCAGCTCCCTCCCAGGGGTGCTAGTTTTCTGATGTGCTGTCTGGCTCTTCCAAAGTTTGGTGGTTGGCCCGGCCAGGTAACACACCTGGTCTGGCACGCCGTGCATTTTCTGTGAACGTATATCTGCTTATTAAGGGACTGTGGATTAGTCGGTTATACAGTGTCAGAGATGGATTAACCAACATTTAGGACAAGAGAAGAAAGAAAAAAGAACACATAAAGACCTATAATACAGGCCCACAAGCCATTATCAAATACGTGGAGCTAAATATTCTTGGAATTAATCCATTTTTTTCAGATTCTGGAAAGACAGTATGGTACATAAACATATCATAATGTCCTGGGAGCTTGGGGCAGCACCCTGTAGCAGCCTCCTAGAAACCCAGATCAGGTTTTTTCACCAGGAGAAGTCAGGTCAGGTTTTGCTTGTCAAGTGAATTACAAAAAAAAAAAAAAGGAAAGAGAAAGAAAAAAAGAAGTGCTTATACTCAGAGCTTTTTGGACTTCTGAATCTTGGATGAGAGATTGTGGCACTGTAATTCTGTAGTTATTGATCATTAATTAATTTAGACTTTGGGTCTTCTTTGATGAAACTTCTACCTCCCCTGGACTAGTCTCCCTTAGACAGAACTTCTTTCTCCTGGAAAGGTGTTGAAAAGCACTGGGGTGGGGGAAGGGGGTGAGGGGATCGGAAACTGAGGACTCCAGGTGCTCGGCTTCTTTCTTTGGCTACACGCCTTCCCAGAGCACGGTGCAGGCTAAGCCTTAAACACCCACGGAGGAAACTGCTTGCCATGCTGTCTTCCTTCCGAACAGGTAGGTCGGTTGTGGTGACACTTCTCTCTCTTTGGACTGAAAGTCTGTTCAGACTTTGCAACCAACTGCCCGATAGCTGTAGCATTTACAGAAGACGTTGTTTACAGGGCTCTTGCCTTTTCTCCTTTTGAATTTTTTAAAAGCTATTTTGGAAAGAACAGATCAAATGTTGGCGCCTTCGTGATGGAGCTGTTACAAATACATTCTGAGGGGTGTGCAGTTTCTAGCAGGCAGTGAACTTGCTCGCCTGCTAGATATCATTCCTGGTGTGTCCATCCCAGGAATTCAGGTGTCCCCTCATTTACCAGTCTTCCACTGTCAGCCAAATATTTACTTCTCATATATCTCTAATTCTCTCTCAGTCCTAAATTAGTAAGTTCCTTGTTTCTTTCAGAATGAGTCCGGAGTCTACGGCCATGCCACCCTGAACAAGCCCAATCCCATCTGATCTCGAAAGTTAAGCAGGGTTGGGCCTGGTTAGTACTTAGATGGGAGACCACCTAGGAAGACCAGGTGCTGTAGACGTAAAAAATAAAAAATAAGGGATTGTAAGCTGAAAAGGTCCTCACAATCTGTGAGGTCAACGAAGGGTTGCCTTGCCTAAAAAAAATAAATAAATAATGAGTCCGGAGTTTTCTCCTTTCCAGATTATATTCATATGTATATACTTTTGCCATACCAGAAAGTTCTGTATCACAGCACCTTGACCTTCGGCTATGAGTGCTCAAAAGCCTAGTTCAGACCCTGACTTTGTGAATGACCTTTGCTTTCTCTGATACAGTTTACTGGTGGTTCCCCAAAGTTTCATTCTATTGGAAAATCTTATTACTGTAATAGTATCTCGAATAAACAAAGATAGAAGTAGAAATAACAAGATGGAAAGAGTATTGAATTGGAATTTGCATCCTTGGTTTGCCTATGACTATCTGAGAAGAGTCATTCAACTCTTCTGACCCTCAGTTTTTCATCTTAGAATGCAGCTAATAATGTCTACCTAACCGGGTCATTGAGAGGACTAAATGGAAAAATACATGTAAAATATGTAAGGGAGCCGGGCTCGGCACGGACACCTCAAGGGAATTAGTTGAATCTGAATGGCACTTTTCTTTTAAATATTTTTATCGTCACATCATTCTACCTGAAGGTGTGATGAGTACTGGCTCATTTTATAGATGAGGAAGTGAGGCAGAGGCAACATTTAGTGACTTGCCCACTGAGGCCCAGAAATGAATTCAGGTCACTTGACTTCTGGATTGGATATAACTTTTGGGTTGAGAAACTCAGGGTGAGAGAGTTTGATCATCTGGAAACTAGGACTTTCAAGTGATCTTTGGGAGGCTGGCACATTCACACCTCGTGCCTCTGAGTTCTTAAAGGAATGGAAAGAAATAGTCAAATAAAAATGACTGAAATGACTGAAAGTGATTGGAATTCAATAATGAATCGTGTTCTGGAATGACACCTGTGATCAGTAGGGGGCTACCTCTTTATTTGGGGTGACTCGATATTTCTGGAGCATCCTTTAATTCTACACACCTCTATGATGCTATTGCATCATGTGAGATGCAGGAGAATTTAGGTCAACTATCTTGTCCAACAATTATGATGAATATGTTCTTGGATCTTTTTATTGCAGCCACATCTATCAATTCTCTGGGAACGCCTAGGAAATTTACTCATCAGCATATGTCTCTAAAATGCCTATTAAAACTCTTGAAACTCAGCAAAGCAGATGAAGCACTTTGTAAGTTGTGCTTTATTTGAACTAGTTTGACTATTAGTAATTTCCCCATCTACCTTCCTTTTTCTATTAGGCAAAGAAAATAATATAATGTGATACTCTATTGTTCTATTTCGAAGAGTTGCTTTTCACTTGTTTAAACTGTTAGAAAACATAGGGGTTGACCTTTTCCTATGTATTAATCATTTTCAAATAACCTGTACTTATTGGAACACATTCTGAAATACATATCTCTCTTCTGGAGGGAGGGGGAAGTATGTAATAGAATGTATGAGAAAATCAATGAGTAACTATGGTTGTGCTTTGCTTAAAAGCCTATTTGTGCCTTAATTTTAAACCTAGCTCTTCATGAGTAAATACTTGACTAAAAAAACAAAAGCCACTTAAATGCTTTTACTAATCATTGCAGTTAACTTAAATTCTTTCTGTAGCTGTAAGAATAATGATGATTTGATAACTGAATGTTTTTAAAGTGACCATCACGTGTGATTTGAGTCGAGGGATAATTGGCGCAGTGGCACTTACAAACTTTTTATTCCTAAGATCTTGACTCTTTGATGACTAGGAAATGAAAACAGGCAAGACCCCAAGGATACCCTTTTTCTCAGCTTCACTTGCCCCACTGTACAAAAGCAAAAGCCTCACAAAGATAACCACACACAAGCTTATCTTCTGTTTATGCATGTAAACCATGCCTTATATATCCAGTGATTCCCAGGTGATTTGGGGTTCAGTTTTGCAAGAGAAACGTCCAAGACTTTAAATGCTTGTCCTGGTCCAACCTCTGCTCCTGCTGCGCATAACCGGCTCCCTGGGATGTTGGCATGGCGATGGCGCCACAAACGCCTCCACCCCATCTCCGTCTGCGCTGGGAAGCTTACGCTCTTTCGCTCTTTCGTGGGTGCCTCTCCCACTTCTGTCAGAATAATGACATGCATGCAGAAACTTTGCTGTTCCCAAGGAGTATGTCAAGGGAGAAACTTCTTTAGCAACGCACACAGCAGACAAAACGTTTTTGCTGATTACGACTATGCCTGAATAATCTCTCACACGTGCAACGCGTTCTGTAAAACGTTCACAGCCACGGGATGGGGAAAGAAACCGCAGCGCCCATTCCTAAGCACGCTGACAAAGAGGCCTCCTAAATTAAAATAAAATATAGTTTTAAAAGTGAGAAAGGAATAAGACATCTTGAAAATTGGCCAGTGGCACTGCCAGAGACAGGGCACATGGAAAATTCAGACCTCACTGAAGGGTCTTATTGATTTTGTCCATCAGCGAAAACCTTGCCTTGAATTTGTCATTATTTTGGAATACCTGGGTAACCCAAGTCCGAAGATTTTTTTCCTCCTATGATCTGCAGTCATTCACATGCTGACTTTAAGTACATGATCTTATCTAGTAGTACAGTTTAAGAAGAAAATAAATGTTTTAAAGAATATTAGGTAGCAACTTAAATATCTTTGGATGGGGAGTTGGTTTAAAAATGATAGAATTATCAAAATAAGGCGATTGTATGCAACGATGAAAAAAACTGAGGTAGATTTATCTATCCCAACGTGGAAAGATCTCTGAGATGTATTTTTAAGCGAAAAAAGAAAAAGCAAGTTGCAAAAGTTTGAATAACGCGATCCCAGTTTTTAAAACAGCAACAAAACTCCTGTGTATGTACACAAGTATAGCAAAATGTCTCAAATAATGCTTCTCTCTTCCTTTCTCCTTTTCTCTCTCTGTCTCTCCGATTGTCTCTGTTTCTCTTTCCATACATGCATTCTTTATTTATTTCTGTTAAAAGTTGGTGTTTAATTTTATCACATACTTTTGGGTAATTTTTTACTTTGAAATAATTTTAAACTTAGAGAAAAATTTTAGTTTCAGGAGTAGTACACAGAAGTCTTATATACTTTCCCTCAGTCGCCAACTGTTAACATTCCACCATATTTTCCATCTCAACCATTTGAAATTAAGTCGCAAGAGGTGTGACGCTCCATGACCTCTAAATACCTCAACGTGTAGTTCCTTAAAGAACATTCCCTACATAGCTACCAAAATTAGGAAATTGTGCCTTGCATGTATGTAGCTGGCGTGTCTCTTTATCCATCTTCAGTTTGGAATAAGTTATTTAGTCTTATCTCTCGTGACCTTCACATTTGTAAAGTATACAAACCAGTTACTTTGAAGAAGGTCCCTCAACTTGGGGGTGTCTGATGTTTTGTCATGATCAGATTCCGGAACGTTATGGGAATGTCACAGAAACAGAGGTGAGCCCTTCTCAGTGCATGGCATCAGAAGGTACACGATGCTGATTTAAGCTATCACTGCTGATGTTGACTTTTATCATTTGCTTAAGACAGTGTCTGTCAGGTTTTTCCACAGCAAATTAGTAAGTACTTTGTGTTGGGATATTAACAAGTATTGATAAGTACTCATTAAGATGTTAATAAGTATTTTGCAGGGAGATAGTTTAAGACTGTAAGTATCTGGTTCCTCATTAGACCTTTATCCATTCATTTTGGCACCCACAGCTGCTTCTTACTAGACCCAATTATTATTAAGATGGGAGATAAATAATTATACAACGCTACCATTCCTTCCACACTTATTAATTGGTATTCCCCTATAAAGTAGAGCTTTTTCTTCTTATTTATTTATATCAGTACAGATTCACAAATTCCTGTTTTATTGAATGAATTATAATCCATTACTAGCATTATTTACTTTGATGCTCAGACTGGCCCAGATTTGGCCAGTGAGAGCCTTTTCAAGCTCCTGTCCCCACCAATCTTTGAGAACTTCCTTATTTCCTACCATGAGAAATTCTCGGCTCATCTGATACTTTCCCTGCTCCAGCCTTGGAATCAGCCTTTCTCCACGGAGCTCTAGTTCCTTTCAGTTGAGAATAATATTTGGAAGTCAAGCTTTAGGCATTAAAAGACCTTGGTGCTACCTGGGTGCCATCGATTCTGGGTCCTCTCAGTGGGGAGAGCTGTATATACACATATATACATTTACTATCTCTCTCTCTCTCTCTCTCTCTCTCTATGAATTTCAGAGACCCTGTGCTCATGCCGACACTTCCCATTGCAGTCCAACATCACATGACTTATTCCAGTCTTCCCCTTTCCATATTTGTACCTCCCCTCTTCATCAGTGAGAAGCCTGGCTCCCATTATCCTCCATGTATTCGATTAATTCTGGATGCAACCGATTTCCCAACCGTGCTTGCTATTTTCTCACCCCCAGTGCTTCTGACTCACTTCGGCCAGTGCAGGTCAAGAGCCAAGAGCTCCCCACCCGGCTCTGGTGGTGGGTGTGCCAGCTGAGAGTTCCATGCCTGTATTGTTTTAAATGAATCTTGACTGTTCTACTAAGGGGCTATAATCCAGTGGCTAACTGAGAGGTCTCCACAGACAGATTTCAGATTTGTACTGCTGGCTGGACCCAGCAGTACGACAACCCCACAAAGCAGTTGGCAGGCAGGCCAGGGTCTACGCTTCCACCACGCGGACAATGCACCATGCACTCCTCCTGGTGGGCACTTCTGTCGTGACAGCTCCTTCCTTCCCAGGCGCAGAAGGCCAGGGAGCAGGTTTCCTCACTCTCTGATTACAATGCGTCGCCTGCTGCGGAAGCTGAGGAAGCTGGCTGAAGTCCAGATGTGGGGGAAACAGCACTGCAAGCCTTTCCTATTCACCTGCTACTCCACGGAAGCTTCTCCGGGGCTAGGGGTTTGGGAGAGCGAATGTGGCTCCAGGGTGGATGCACAGGATATGAGGAATCGCCGCCCTAAGAGATGTGCACACACTGACTCATGGGCTTCCCATCCCTTCTGTCCTGACTTTGATGTTGGTGTCAGTTCATCTGGCCGGTCCACTGACCACATGCTTGGTCATTTTGTAAATATTTTCTCAACGATTACATAACACTATATTTGTGCCAGGGGAGGAAATGGGTAGAGAACAACATGTAAAAGTTAGCTTTTTTTTTTTTTTCTCAGAATTTTTACCACATAACCAATGAAAGGATACTAGTCCAAGTTCAAGTTGGCTTTGCAGCCTTCAAATATTTCCTCTACGGACCCACTGATCTTCCCATTACTTATGTCCTTGCCCATCAAACTCACCAGTTTAGGGCCCAGTTCTGGCACTGTCATCTTTATATTTTCATTCATTCAATAAATATATTAGTATGTGCTAGGTATTCTGATGAAAATTTGTTCCTCCCTGTCTATTAGTGGTTTGAAATTTCACTCTTAGATATTTGAGACCTTTGTGTCTGGAAGATTTTATCCACCAAAAAGAAAGTGTGTGATTAAAACATAAATAACTTTTCAACTTTTTCAGCAAATGTGTTGCTGCGTATTAGTTGATATAAACTCCATGTGAGGCCCAGATGGAGGGAAGGAGGAAAGGAACCTATCAAGGGAGACGATGACATGGGATAGGGAGGAACTAAAGCCAAGAATCACCTCAGCAGGTTTGCTGGCCTTGCTGGTTTCGTCACTTAGCAAGCATTTGGACATAGCCCATTTCTTTACCTTATTTAAATCCCTCACCCCTGCCCTATACCCTTACTTCCTTTCTCACCAAGCTAAGCAGTTTTAATCATTGCTTTGCATATATCCTCAACTCCTTTGATCCCCGCCCAGTGCTCTGCTGGCAAACCCTGATGAAATCTATCTCTGGCTGCCTCCAGCTGAATGTGGCTGGAGAAAGGCATCCAACCATGAGGACTGTCCCACATCGACTGCGTGAGTGTCAACTGCAGGAGGCCTCAGTGTGCCTGGCGGTCCTACCTCATTCCCTGAGTCGATGAACACTCTGCTCTCGGAGGAGGTCGTTTTGCGTCTTCTGTTCTTTCCTAAATTTCCAGCACTGGTCCTCCCTCTCAGGTGGTGATGACCTTCATTCCAACTGAGGAAACAGACGTGACCCCAGGGAACATCCTCGACTTTCCCCGTCGAATCCACCAACGCTCTTGCCTTTGGACTTGGACACTTTGCTTTCTCTGTTGCTACAAACGATGAGCAGTCCGTGCACCCTTCTCACCTGCACCCTTCTCTCTCCTGCATCCTTGGGTCCCTCCCCTCTTCTGGATCATCCCCATTCACACCCACATATGCTTTTTTTTTTTTTAATGTTTAATTGTGATGAAATACACATAACATAAAATTCACAATTTGCTATGGGCTGAATTATATTCCTCTCAAATTCAGATGTTGGAAGCCCTAACCCCCAGTATCTCAGAATGTGACTGTTTGAAGAAAAGGCCTTTAAAGAAATGATTGAGTTAAAATGGGGCCATTAGTCTGGCCCCTAATGCAATCTGACTGTTTTATCTTCCAAACAAAAAACAAATCCTAAACCCTCCTAAACAATCACCAGCTATTGTTTCATATTTGTTTTCTTTTATGACAAAATATCTTATGAATTGTCTCTACCTCTTTACCTTCGATTTCCTATACTATAAGACAATGCCATATTATCTAAACATGTATTTTAAAAAACATAGGCAAGAAGCTCTCTGTTCTATATTCTTATGTGTTTCAAATCCTCCCCTTTGCTCAGAGAGATGATAGATTCTATGCTGTGAACTAAAATTTGAGCTGTAAATTGCTCTGGGGAGAAGGACTGAAAGTTATGTGAAGTTTTTATTTTTGATATGGCATTTTTTCTTATGTAGTTTGCATTTTCTAACTGAATACATACATTACTTTTATTAAAATATGTCAACCAGAGTAACCTGAGCAGGTAAATTGTGGCCTCATCTTGGTTTCTTGTTTTCCCTTTATATCTCTTGGAATTTAAAAAAAGTAATATATGTTTTATTATTTTTAATAAAATGAAATATTTTCAAAAACTAGCACATAAGAGAAACAAGTTCATACACAGATGTGATCTTCCAACCAGCAGATGGCAGTCTACTGAGAAATCTTCAAAACACATTTGGTCTTCGTTAGATCAATAGTTTGCTACTCCCTGATAATTCCCCACAAGTAGCAGATGCAGCCTGCATGCTTCAGTCTTCTCTCCAGCTGTGCCGGCAGATATAAGATGCTCGGGAGAGTAAAAATAACATCCAATAAAGGCTGAGGATAACTGTGATATAATAAAAATTATTAACTTCTGCTTGGGAATTTGTTTTTAAATTTTCAATTTCTGGTTAATTGTGAATAAACATAAAAAGCCATTCGGTAGTAATCTTAGTTGTTGACATTTTTAATGTGTTATCAGTCATTTCCTGCATGAGTAAATGAAGTATATCAGGTATAATTTGCTCTTTGAAGCCAAGCGTTCTGAAACGGTCTATATCGATGTCCATTCTCATTGCCAGCACTGATGATGTACATGCAAAAACCTCGGTGATAGCGTGCTTTAAAACTAGATCTTTTACACCTTTGAAATCACTTGTTCTCAAAAGTGAAATATAAAGACTATCAGAAAAATTGTGGGTTTCACTAGATCAAAAGTTTTCTGTGTGGTAGAAATTAAAATTCACGATCTTCCCCTATTCATGTAAACACACTGCATTCATTTCCTAGGGCTGCTGTCTCAAAGTACTACAGACCAGGTAGCTTAAATACAACAGAAATGCACTGTCTCACAGTTCTGGAGGATAGAAGTCCAAAATCAAGGTGTCGGCAGGTCCATGCTCCCTCTGAAGCCTTTTGGGGAGAATCATTCCTTGGCTCTTCGGATTCTGATGTTTGCTGACAATCCTTGCTGTTCCTTGGCGTGTAGGAGCATCGCTCCAATCTCTGCATGTCACATGACATTCTCCCTGTGTGTCTGTCTCTCTGTCTCTTCTCCTTCTTTTAAAGACCCCAGTCATACTGGATGAAAGGGCCACCCTAATTCAGTATGACCTCATATTTACTAATTACATCTGCGATGTCCCTATGTACAAACGAGGTGACATTCTGAGGTCCTGGAGGTAAGATCTCAACACATCTCTTGGGGGGACACCATTTAACTCATAACGCATATTAATGAAATTAAATTTCATGAGTTTTTTCCTGATCTATATAAACACATTCTCCATGTGTCCTCCCAGAAGCATTCTATCCGTGCTTCTTGCCCTGTTGTGTTTCCCAGGAGGCTGATCTCTGTGCACTGCCGCCTCCTGGCTTCTTGTTGGACTTGGCCAATGGCAGGCACCAGAGGAGGTCACGAGAGTGAGAGGTGGATATTTATCGTTCCCATTCCCCGTCTGTGTCACTGCAGTTTGGGCAGTGGGTACATCTCTCTACCACTGCACTCCTGTCAGGCAACCCCGCTTCCAGGTTTGGCTCTGGGCCATGGTACCCTCCCCGCCACCTTGCCTTTTCAGACCCACGGGTCAGGATGCTTTGCCTTCCTTTCTTGGTTCCCTTCAACCTGCCCGCATCTCTGTCCACAGTCCTTCATTAAGCTCCTTCAATTGCGCATTCTGAGCATACCATCTGTTGCTTGCTTAGATCCTGACTGATACAGTAACCAAAATATAGCCTCGGAAAGCGTAAATGTTGTGGTGGACAATCCCTTCCTTTGGGAATTATGATCTCTTATTTCACAGTAATTCTCCTCAGTCCGTATGGCTTTCCAATGGTGATTTTCTATCTCCCTCATTTCTGTCTTTATGAATTTGTATTCAGTGAGGAAGAGTCGTCCCTTCCCTTCTATTTATTTATTCAATTACTTATTTATACCAGTATGGTCTCATGGATATTAATCTTAGAATTATAACCCAATATTATCATTATTGATTTTATTGCTTGATTTGTTCCAGCCTCAGCCATCAGGTGCTCCTGCAGGTCGGCTTTTGTGTTCTTTTAACACGCCATCACTCTTTTTCATACTTCCTTACTTTCTGCGAGTACCATAAGATGCTCCAGGCTCATTTGGTATTTCCTTTGCCCCAATCACTGTGCCAAAGAGCCCTGTTTCCTTTAATTGGAGAATGGTACTTAGAAACCAGGATGTTGGAATTAGCTGTGCCCATGGCACCCGGATGTCACTACTTCTACGTCCTCTCAGTGGCGGAACTGAGGAATCCGTATGTATTTATACTAACCCATGTATACAGATGGGTTTGTATACATTTGTTTCTGAAGATACAAAACTGTATCTACAGAATATATGTGTACACACACATATATATATACACACACATGTATATATGCATGTACATACATACACACATATTAGTTTCACAGTTTTTGTGCAAGTTAGGGGCAAATAATAAGCCATATGTGATTTCCATTTCCTGAGCTATAAGAATAGGGTAATAACGGTAACCACACAGTAACACGTCTCTGAGTGTACCCCTATATCTATTATATAGCAACTCTGGCCTTCTCTTCTCTCCTTCCTCAAATTACTCTCAAATTGTTCCAAGATCTCCCAGGAGTACGCACGAACGATGCAGTGTGACGCTCCCTTCGGGCTGAAGCTCTCATTCTTCCAGCTGCTGGGAGCGTAAGTGGCTTACAGCTTTCAGGTAAGTCTTTCTCCCAGAACTGCCCGCTGCTGAAGAGCTGCCTTGCTCAAAGTCCTGCTCCCTTTCTGGGGCAGGCTGTATTCAATAACTCGTCAGTGTAGGCATATCGAGGCCCAGCCCCCTTTGCCTGAGTTTGGAACCATTCCAAAGAGCCACCCCAGCTCCAGACGTCCTCGCGGGATCAGCGGAAGCCTCGATGGAACTGCACTGAAGTTCATCTTCACTCTTTGCCCAATCTCGTCTCTTTACCTCCCCAACAGAACTCGCTCCCAAGAGCACTCCTCGATAAACTTTGCACAGGTAAACCTCTGTCTCGGAATCTGCCTGCCAGGGAACCCAGCCTGAGCAGTCCACTGCAGAAGCGGTTCTAGGCAGCAGACTCTGCAATCGAGCTTCGAAGGCGGTCCACCTACGGCCATCTGGCGTGAGAACCACGTAACCGGTGACGCTGGAGCAGCGAGAACCCTTGGCCGCGGCAGTACGGCCACTGTCAGCCGTCTCCCCAGTGTGGACTCGGGCTCAGAGGCTGGCGAAGGAATTGCACTGCGGGAGGCGGGTGGGGTCAGTGTTTCAGACATTTTTGAAAAGGGTAAATCGGTAATTATAAGGCATATGGAATCAGGTAGCTATTGCTGGAGAAAATCAATGAATTGGAGAAGACAATGAAAGTCTGATAGTGGTTAAGTTTTTCTTTTTTCCTCCCTCTCTTCCGATATCCTCCCCTCCCTTCATTATTACTCCCTGTCTTAGTAATTTCTTTTCAATTATTTTCAGTGTTCTCTCTTTCTGGAATTTCTATTCACCAGATATTGAACCTCCCAAGCCCGTCTTCTCATTTTCTTTGCTCTTCTCATTCATTTCCACGCTTTCCTCTCTCCCTAGACCCAAACTCGGAAACCTTCTGATTCGATTCCTCCAGAGAATAAGTCTAGCCTTCCCTGGAGGTGGGGAAGGAGCAGTCCCCTGGCTGCCTGGACTAGAGAAAGAACATCGTGTCTAAGTGCTAATTAACACATTATGAAATAATCCCTCATTCCTCCCAACCTCCAAATTACCCGGTGCCTCCTGTTTCTAAGCCTTTGAGAGGGTGGGCGCAGGAGGGGAGTGGAGGGGCAGTTCAGTGGAGAAGAATTAGCTTATTATCTTGTATTTTTTTCAGACATCTGGCTTTCAGTCGACTAAGACAGTTATCACTCTCCCTCGGTTTCCTTTTATATCTCTTGTCTTCTATTCTTCTGCTTTCCTCTTTGCCTTTATGGATTTAAACCCTTGAAATTATTGGGCCTTCAGGAGGTAATTAGGTTTAGATGAGGTCATGGGGACAGGGCGCCATGATGAAGTTAGTGTGCTTGAACCAGGAAGTGACACCATGTGAGGCATCTCTCTCTGCCTTGTGAGGGCACAGTGAGAAGGTGACCACCCCCAACCCAGGAAGAGCCCGTGCCAGGAACCGAATGGGCCAGCACCTCGATCTCACACTTCCCAGGCTAGCACGACGGGAAATAAACGTCCGCTGGTTAAAACTCCCAGCCTCTGTTATTCGTTATCGCAGCCAAAGTTGAGTAAGACGATTATTTCACTGTTACTTTAGTTCAATTCTTTTACTGTTATTTTACTACTCTTCGGTCATTTAGAAATTGCATTAGTGCTTTGAACTATATCCGGAAACACATTTGCTTTTTATTTCAAATTCAATTTCCCTTTATTTAACAAATGAGATCACACATGATGTTTTATAACCTTTAAAAAATTACACAGCATGATGATTAATTTGTGGCCAAAATGCCAGGGTTCCTGTCCTCCCCATTCCTTTGTCACCACCTGCTCACAGTCTGTCTGCAGGAAAACAAGTATGGCTAACACAGCTGCTCCCGAGGGAGGGTAGAGACTGGGACGGGGAGGGTCTAAGGGAGGTGGGATGTGGGTACCCGAGGAATCGTTGCCTGCGGGGAACTACTGGGAAAGGACAAAAGGCATGAGGTTTAAGGCAGATGCCTTTCATTCTGAAACTTCCAGAGCAAAATGTGATATCCAGACCCTATCTGTATACTAGACATCATAATGACCTGGGATGGGATGGACTAGCCACAGTCATAAGGATATAATTCTATTGGTCTTTATTAACTCATCGGCACTGTCCCCAAAGGCCACCAATTGTTCTCATGGCCACTCCAGGGAGGAAGAATATACCCCTGAGTGGCAGCCTTTGGACCAAGAAGAATAATGTTGAAAGGAGCTCAGAAGTGGGCATATCTGTGGAATCACTGAATCCACCCAAAGATCGAGGGCCCATTGAAGGAAGCCAATTAGGAACCTGATAGATCAGTATTTCCTCAGAAGTACTGATGGAAGCTATAATGATGTCAATATAATTCCGAAGCCTGGAGCTTTGCTGAGCATCAAACGGCAAAGGTCTGTTTTTTTCAGCCTCCCTGATGCATCTTTTTTAATGTCGGCTGTATTTTTAGGTGGAAAGCAGAAAAACTTTACTTTTGCTCCCTAAGGAAGATCACGTAGTAATCAGCTAGAATTTCTGTTTGAGGATTTAAAAGAGGAGTAAAGAAATCTGAAAATGTGAGGATAGGGCAGTCTTAGTTCAAGGCACATCCCGTGAGAGTCAAAACTAATTTTGCAACAAATTTGGGCATTTTCAGTGGTCTCAAAGTATCTGAGAAATTTTTACCAAAGGAAAATATAGAAAGGAAAGTATAACCTCATTTTTAATTCACTTTGATTTTAAAATAAATATGGGGAGGAGAGGATGCGAAATCAAACAATGACAGTGTTCTTAGCCTGATCTAGAACCACAGCTGTTTCTGGGCCTTACACCTGCGTGACCCGCTTCATGCCCCTTCCCTTAGCATTCCTGTCTTGGTGAGGTGACCGTCCTTCCTCCAACCCCTCCTGCTACTTTTAGGGTCTGATACTGGACTCATGAATTCTGTTGTTATCGTTTGTCTTGTTGGGATGGGAGCTGAGGCCCTAGAACAAAAGGAAGTCCCAGAGTCAATCCTCCTGGGACAGCAACTGACTAGAAAGGGGGCTCTCAGGAGGAAGAGGGAGCTCCTTCCCCTCTCAGGGCCTTGCCTCTACTGAGTCTAGATGGCCTGAGGGGTAAGATGATCACTGCCACTTGGAGACTAGACAGGAAGGAGGCAGGGAGGAAGCCTTGGGAGACTCTGAGGGATGATCTGGGGCTCTGGGCCCCCGATAATGATGTTACCTAGCAGCCAGTAACAAAAGGAAACAAAACAAAAGATTTTTTGAGAGGTGTGATTCGTTTTTGTAATCAGTAAAGTCTTCTCAAACACCACTATATATTGTATACCTCGGGGTTCTCCAGAGAAACGGAAGCAATAAGATAGATAGACAGACATATGAAAGAAGAGATTTATTATAGGAATTGGCTCATGCAGTTGTGGAGGCTGAGAGGCCTCACCATCTGCCATCTGTTAGCTGGAGACCCAGGAGAGCCACTGCTGTAATTCAGCCCAAGATCAAAGGCCTGAGAATCGGAGAGCTAAGGGTGTAAATCCCAATCTGAAACTGAAAGCCTGAGAACCAGAAGCACTGATGTCCCAGGTGAAGTTGGGTGTCTCACCTCACACAGAGAGAGCAAATTAGCCCTTTTTGTTCTATTTGTTCTATTTGGGCCCTCAACTGACTGGCTGATGCCCACTCATACTGGGGAGGGGGGTTCTTCTTCACTTAGTTTACTGATTTAAATGCTAATCACAGATACACCCAGAAATGATGTTTTACCAGCTATCTGGACATCCTGTAGCCCAAATGACACATAAAAACAACCATCACAATCGCAGACTAGTATTGGCTGAACTATGGACGAGAAGGGACAGGGGTGGCTTTACTTGGGCTGGATTTGTAAAGGGGAAGACAGTGCCTCCTGAGGCTGTTGTATCAGGGCAGGGATGGGTGGGATCCCCAAGGGGAAGGCGACAAGGGAATGGGCTGCGAGGTCAGCCATCCTTCCCGCACGTCGTTACAGCACTTATTTCTGAGAGCTGCACTCGGCACACACGCCCACATGCTGCCTCCGGCCTTCGAGCTCCGGGAACGCAGGGATCCTGTGTTGTTTCACGCGTATCTCCATAGCAGCACTTAACTCATAATCTGCCATATTTGGGGTTCTTAATAACTGTTGTTTACATAAATGAGTTACCGCGTTAGTGTTTCACCTCTAAGTGCTATACGGAAAATGACTAATATTCTTAAGGAATTCTGATGATGGCATGGAATGACTTCATTCACTCTTAGGTGACTGACACCAGCCCTGTTGATTTTCTCTTTAAAGGGGTCATTTGAGCCAAATCCTTGACTTTTATCTGAGTCTCCGTCTAGAAATGATTACACTGGCGCTATGTCACCTTGGGCTGTTTCTATGTTAGCTTTTTGAAATTAAAAAATTAATATTTGCATGTGATTAAAAAAAGTCAAACACTACGACAGGGCATATCATGAAAAGTGTCATCCTCCCATGCCGAATGTTTAGTATCTTCTCTCCAGGGGCATATACTAACTTCTTGGGCATACTTTCATAAATTTTCTCTATAAATATAAACACACATATGTTTATATTTATACGGGCATATTTATAGGTATGCACACATATTTAATAACTTGTTTTTCAATTTGCTTTTGTCATTCAAAATATATCTTGGAGGCATCACATTTCCTGATTTCAAATGATACTACAAAGCTACAGTAATCAAAACAGTATGGTATGCTCATAAAAATACATATAGACCAACGGAACAGAATAGAGCACCTAGAAATAAATCCTCACATATACGGTCAATTAATATTTGATAAGGGAGCCAGGAATATTCAATGGGAAAGGATAGTCTCTTTAATAAATGGTGTTTAGAAAACTGGATAATCACATGCAGAAAATGAAATTGGACCCCTATCTTACACTACTCACAAAAATTAACTGGAAATGGATTAAAGACTTAAAATATAACATAGGGGAAAGCCCCTTGACATTGGTGTTGGCAACAATTTTTTTGGATATGGAACCAAAAGCAATCAACAAGTGGAACTACATCAAACTAAACAGCTTCTGTACCTCAAAAGAAACAAACAACAAAATGAAAAGGCAATCTATGATGGGAGAAAATATTTGCAAACCATATGTCTGATAAGGGGTTAATATCCAAAATATATGAAGAATACATAAAACTCAGCAACAAAAAAACCCAAACATTCTGATCAAAAAATGGGCAGAGGAACTGAATAAACATTTCTCCTAAGAAGACATACAAATGGCCAACAGGTACAAGAAAAGGTACTCAATATCACTAATTATCAGGGAAATGAAAAATCAAAACCACTATGAAATACTACCTCACACCTGTTAGGCTATCATTAAAAAGACAACAGATGACAAGTGTTGACGAGGATATAGAAAAAAAGAGAACCCTTGTGCACTGTTGATGAAAATGTAATCGCTTCAGCCACTATGAAAAAAGAGTATGGAGGTGCTTCAAAATATTAAAAATAGAATTACCATATGATCCAGCAACCCTACTTCTGGATATATATCCGAAGAAATAAAAACAGGACATAGAAGAGATATCTGCATTCCCATGTTCACTGCAGCATTATTCACAACAGCCAAGATATGGAAACAACCTAAGTGTCCATCAACAGATGAATGGGTAAAGAAGATATGGTGTACACATATACACAATGAAATATTATTCGGTCATGAGAAAGAAGGAAATCCTGTCATTTGTGCCAACACAGACAGACCCTGGGGGCATTACACTAAGTAAGATAAATCAGGTAGAGAAAGACAAATACTGCGTGATCTCACTTATATTTTCAATCTAAAAAAAAGCTGAACTCAGAGAATAGAATGGTGGTTCCCAGAGGCTGGAGGGGGGCGGGGGGAAGAAAACTGAAGAAATGTTGGTCAAAGAGTATAAACTTCCAGTTAGAAGATGACTAAGTTGTGGGGATCTAATACACAGCATTGAAAGTTACTAAGAGACTATCTTAAGTGTTCTCACCACATACAAATGCATGCACACAAATGATAATTATGCAACGAGACGGAGATGTTGGGTAATGCTACGGTGGTAGTCATATTGCAATACATAAGTGTATCAAATCGGCATATTGTACACCTTCAACTTACACAATGTTATATGTCAACTACAGTGTGCGTATTCTCTCTCTCAATCAGTGATTGTCCGTATTGCCACATGTAAACAGACGTCATTCCTTTTTTAAAAAAACAAAGCTACATTAAAGTAATACTTGCACCTGATTTAAATATAAAACACACATAAGGGTTTACAATGGAAGAGAATCATCTCCTGCCTCATCCCCTCACCTCTAGCCCTGCTCCCAAAGGCAGCCTCTTATACCTAGTTCTGTCTTCACTTTTTCTCATGGATAGCACCATATTATAAGTAACATATTTATACTTCTGTTTAATTGATTGTCTTAAAATATTATCTATGACATCCTGCTATGACGAGGATCTATCCCACTAATATGATTGTCTCTATCAATTTTAGACATTGTTTATTAATTTTCTAATAAGATAGGTAAGCATTTAGCTACTTACTCCATCCTATCTCCTCCCACTATCGTTCCATCTCTACTTACAATTCCCCCTCTGGTCACCTCTAGGGCCTCGAACACTATACTTAAAACTCCATTTCTCTTTGCATCAACTATAGGGAGCATCTTCTCACTTTGAAGCACAGGAATATTAATAAGCCCTTCCTTCTCTCCACTTGTATTACCCCCTCCACAACAATCTCTTCATCTTTCAAAATCTCTCAGCTCTCCCTTTGATTTGCCATTGTCAAGTTGATAACGTTTTCATTCTATTTTGTAACCACAAAGAAATCTTCTATTACTTGCTGGTACCTGCAGGGTATACATACATACATACATACATACATACATACATACATAAATATATATATGATACATGATATCAAATATATATATATTATCTTATATAAAAATATATATATATACATATATATATATTAGGACTCTTTTAGTAGCAAGTGACAGAAAATTCAACTCAAAGCAAATGAAGCAGAAAAAAATTAGTTTGCTCGCATAATGGCAAAGTGTAGGAAAAGATGCAGCCTCATGCGAAACTTAATCCAAAAATGTTATTAGGACCTCGTTTCTCTCTCTCCTCCAACTCTTAAATTCTGCTTTCTGTTGCTCCCATTCTGAGTATCTCTCCCTTCAAGGAGGCAAGGTGTCGGCAGTTGTTCCAGGTTTTCACCCTTTCAAGTTCAAATCCAGTAAATCCAGTAAGTCAAATTTGAGGATTCATTCTGATTGGAACAATGTGTTCTCATGCTCAACCCCGAGACCACTGCTGGGAGCAGAGGACTGGGTATGCTGGTTATCTACCCCCCACCTCTGGAACCAGGACTGGAGCTCTACCTAGAGCATAGAAGGGGCTCCTCCAGCAGGAAACCAGGGTGCTGTTATCCAAAGAAAGGAGGAAAGGAGGCTGAGCACCAACAGTAACAAATACCCACCCTCAACTACAAACTCTAATGTCTTCAGAGTTCTGTTTATATAAACTCGTGAGCTGAATGAGCAGAAGATACAGAGAGTGGTGGTGGTTCCTGTGATCTAACAGCGGTGCAATAAAGTTTTGAAAATGTCATTGGCTAAATGAAACACAGATAGAGAACTAATTTTGCTTGAGAGCCACCGGTGTGCAACTATTGGTCTGTCTATTAATTCTGAAAGTTAAAAAATGCAAATAGTATTTATATTATAATAGCTACGTAAACAGTTTTTACAGCAGAGTGAATTAATGTTTTCAAACTTCCCAGGATCCCTGTCATGACTACTGCAGCACACAGATGACCCTGGTCTCCGTCTGCAAAGATTCTGCCTCCTTACTCTCCACCCGCTGAATCCAGAATCCAGCGGCATTTCAGTTTACTGCATACTTATACCATACTCTGAATGGCAGATATTGTTGCCTGCCCACTGCCACTGCCTCACTCGTCCTTGCTAGGATCTTTGTTTTCCTTGGTCGCTGTCATTGATGTTGCAGTTCTTCTCAAATGTCTTGTGATCTATTTGTACTTGTACAAGAGGTAGGAGTTTGAAGCTTGACTAGGAACTCTGTGGGATTTATCAACGGATCAGTTCATTTTAAGTTAATAGTCAGGGAGCTTTCTGCTATTATGTTGGATCCTAGATAAAAACCAAGAGAGTCTTTATTTTTTGAGTAGTGACATCTGTATCGGCTACTCTTACTAGTTCATTAGACAGTTCATTAAACAGTTGATTAAAAAATTGATTAGACAGTTCATTAAATAGTTTAGGTAAGTTTAGATAAGACCCTGTTACCGCCTTTTTATTTTATTTACTTATTCATTTATTTAGTCATTTCATTCATTTATTCCTTTTATTTATTCGCCGTGTAGCAGATGGAGGAGGATATAGGAAACTTTCGACTTCCATATTCAGACCTTCAATTACTCCCACATTTTTTGACCTGCTCTTAAGTTCCGCTGTCCTTGCTAGCCACCTCCAGAGCTCGCCTGGGGTTCTATCCGGCATGCTGGCTGTTTTTCTTTCATTAGTTAATACTTTATATGCTTTTTGTTCTATGGAATTTGTTGTTTTCTTTTATATTAATGGCCTATTCTCTTTAGTGTTGTGAATTTAAGCCTTTAAAAGAAGTCCATTACTACTATCTTAATGGTCCCTTAGAAAGGGGATGATATAAATACATGTGCTTAATTAGCACACCATATTAAACCTGGTCTCTGCATCCCTCGTTTTAATAATAGCTGTATAGTAATCAATTGTATAGATGTATTTTTTCATACATTAACTTGTCTTCTACTGATTAACGATAAATTTTGTGACTCCAAACACTGCTGCCATGAACATTTTGGACATATCTTTAAGCTCATGTATATCTGTAGAATAGATTCCTAGAGGTAGAGAGTTGAAGGTTGGCAAGTCCCTCTTCGGAGTGTGTGTGTTTTCGGAAAGTGATATTGTATAGTGATTAAAAGCATGAACTCTGGGGCCAGGCTGCCTGGGCTCATAATCCTGGATCTCTTCCTTAGCATTGCTGTGACCTTGGGCAAGTTACTTAAGTTTCTCTGTCTTGTTTTTCTAATGAGTAGAAAGGAGAATTAATAATATCACCTTTCTCCTAGGGTTGTAAGGATTAAATGAATTAATTTGCTGAGATTCATTTCTGATAATAAAATCTCAGTAACTATTATCTATTAATGGTACCATTCTAGGTCAGACTTAGCAACCACACTAGTTAAAAAAAAAAAGCCACTATATTTGGTGGGCTGGAGTGGGCACTCTGGCTAGTGCTCCTGGGCATGGCCCTTCGGGGAGGTAATGTGGTGCCCTCTCAGCAGGGCTGCAAACTGGGGGACAAGAAGAGAGATACAGCTGACCTTGGAGAGGGGCTCAGAGCTTTCTCACCTAGTAGTTATTGAATGCGGCCACGTGACAGCTGCGCTGTTAACTGCTTTACCCTCTAGTTCTAGACAGTGCTTGGCACGTAGATAAATGAATGAAGCCAGGTGTAAGAATTATTTTTTTCATCTCTTTAATTCATTCCCGTCATCCTCAAGCCTTTAATAAAGTCTCATTAACCTTACTTATAGCCTAGCTTTACTGCAAGCATGCTTGGGAGGGAGGGGACCGAGGAGGAGGGGCATGTGAGGGAAGCATCACTGAGTCATCCTGCCTGAGTTCAGGGTAGCAACCAGAGCAGAAGAGAAGTAAACACAATTCCTGGGCCTTCCTGGGAATACTTGTGCGGGAGCCCACTAAGAGCCTGGACTTTCTGCTACCCTGCGGGACCGCTTGCACTTAGGTATTGAAAGGAGAAGACCTCTCCAGACTGGGAAGTCTGGCATATTTAAGTTAGCCCACGGCCTGCTATATGGTAGTCTCTAAGTAAATGGCAGCTTTTTATATCTTATTCCTAAATTTTGGTAAGGACAAATAAAATCTGCATTTGATGCCATATCCACTCTTCCTCAAGTCGTACTTGACTTTGTGTGTTATGGATATGATTGCCCGTCCAAGGCCTCATCCCAGTACAGCTGTTAGGTCAGCGAGGTGATTATCAGGTCAAATGAGACTTGGAGACCAGATAGGGTAGCAGGGATCGTGAACTTTCTATCGACCCTCCTCAGGAGCATAACCTTGCTTCTTAAAAATTTCAAAGAATCTGTTTCTGTCTCTGTAAAATGGGGATTAGTGCTATAATATCTACCATCTGTCTGGGCTTAAGAGCACATCTTGACATTAAATTAAAAGAGAGAGCAACTGAATAAATTAGAATGGGTAACACACCTTGAAATCTTGACCCAAAGTCACTATTAATGGTAAAACCATTATGGTATTATATTTCTCTAACATTCCTAGCAGATGTTTGGCTACAGAAAAAAAATCTTGATTTTGTGTACTGTCTTAGAATATGGTTATATATTCATATATTAATGTTTTGAAAAATAGAAGATCTATGTTTAAAAAGTGGTCATTTTCTGAAATTAAGTAATAAATGCAATAAAAGGACAGAGCACATATTCATACACATAAAATACCTGTGTTAATTGTTCATTTTGGCTCTTTTTTTTGTTCATTTTGTTTTTTGGTGTCATTGAAAATGAATCAAGGACTTAGCATGAATAGCAAAAAACCGAATTAACAAAGACACATTTATAGTCACCAGCAGGGACAATATGGATACTGAAGCCAGGAAGCTTGTCTGGAGCCAGGAGAGCTCCAGAAATGTCCCTATGGTATCAAACCCCAACTTAGATCTCTCCAGACAAAAGATTCGAGTCTACCTCTAATTTTAATAATGAAACAGATGTCAAGGTCGAGGACCCTCTTGGGGTCTTCATTTGTGATGGATATCTGGGTGGTGTTTGTTTTGTTTGGGGGAATAAATATTTGAAAGGAGTAACTGAAGATGGTTATGCTACTGTTATGATGTTATTGATACACAGGCTGACGCTATTATGGGGGATGCTATCAGGCTACATTATCTTTATGCCTCCAAGGTAACCTGAAGCAACTGTCTATTGACGTGGCACCACCTTACACTAAAGCGTCTGCCCTGCCTGGGGACTGTAACCCAAGCCAACCATATGCCTCACAGACAGCTTTCTTTAGCCACTGACAACATCAAGGAAGGAAGAGCGTGAAATCACCCGGCATGAACGCTTCCGAAGGGGGAATTAGTGGCTGAGTGACTCTCATGGAGGGTGGCCTTGCCATCTTCTGATCTATTTAGGGGCAACCACTAGAAAGTCTCTTCAAGCAAGGAAATAAAGTTTTACTATAAGGAAACTGAAGGTGATCTGAACCCCTGGAAACTTTTCTTTCTCCTTTGAGCTTTGCCATGTTTCACTGCAGGTCATGTCAACGTGGAAAGCAAGGCTCGCCAAAAGACTGAAATTTCCATGTAGAACGATGCACCCGTTCCCGTGCTCAGCCCTGCTGGCCTGTTTTGGGAATACGAGGGAGACTGCTCCCTTCGACCAGCCCAGTACAGCCGAGGCTCATTCCACCATCTACGATCAGCCCGTGGCCAAAGCGGGCCGACACCCAAGTCACTCAAGAGGAGAAGGAACTTTAGAAAAAAGGCAAGATTCCAGCACCCATTCGGAGAGAAATGGCAGTGCCAATCGGAATTCAAGGAACCACACTGCTGTCCAGCCTACTGGGACCTCTGAGGATGGGCCTGGGTCCCTGGATGCTGAATTGGACTGTGAAGCGGTTGCTTTTGAGACTCCTATCCCCAGAGCATCAATTATTGAGCTGCCAACGGTGAGTACTCCCGATGCTGTTGCAGAAGGGATGGTGTTGCAGCAGAGTGCTGGCCATGTGCTGGATGCCTTCAGGGGACAGACTTGTTTAACATCGTAAGTGCATAAGACGTTGAGGAAGTGTGTAAAGCCTTTTAAATTCTCATAAAGTTCTCAAAGGATGTGGAAGAAGACAATGACAATATGCACTGGGGCCTTAGTAATGACCAATGTTGGCCTTTAATTAACTGCCCATGGTGCTTCAGAGCCAACGATGTCTCAATAAAAGATAAGGAGTAACATAATCTTTTTTTTTAATTGGTCCACGAATTTATTTATATGAAAATCTACACTATGAAAAGTTGGGTTATAGAATTTAAGAAATCGTGTCTACATTAAATGAATCACATGATATCAAAGCAATATGGGAAAATTTGGGCATGACGATCACTGTATGCATAGCAGTAAAAGAGGAACTGACTGATACAACTGCTCATAATATAGAAGTTTCTGTGATTGTTTTCTGAGACTTAAAAGCAGGAGAATGAAGTTATTTGAAAAATATGGTGCTGCTGCATCTTGAATTATTTATCTCAGTTCCTTGTTTTGGTATTACTGAATTTTAATTGTCGACTATTCTGATTGAATGGAGCTGCACAATCATTTCAAAATTCTTGGTAATTCCAATTTAGGGAGGCAGTCTAGAGGCAGGGTTTCTTAAATCACATTTTCCAAAGATACTCCCTGAGCAATTTTTGGTCATATTTCTGGCCAAGTAGCTTAGGACCAGAATTATACAACTGAGAAGTCTTCAGGGATCCATTACTAAGATATTCTGATTTTTTTAAAAAACAATTTTTTCATCAAGTTTAACAAATCATTTTTGTTTGACTTGCTGACTTGAATCCAAGAAGCCTCATTAGCAATGAAAACTGCCAAACAGTGAAGACAGGCCTAAAAGATAATTTTAAAAAGTTTTATTTAACATTTTACAAGCTTATATTAAATAATTAAATGGACAGAGGATTTCACCAAGCCCTCTGTTATAGCAAGAACTATAATGTGTTTTTGTAGCAATACTAAACTGAACCCCCAACAAAACCTAATACATTTGTTCAATTTTTCAGCTTATACTCATACCCAGATTAAGATATTCTTAGTAGTATTATAGTTAGCTGAGTGGACATCAAGGCCAACTTTATATTGGTTGCATATTAAAGGAACTAAGGTGTACTGTTTTTAATGAACTGGGAGACATTCTGTTGAATAGAGATTCTAGTAACTCAGGACCCACCTTATATTGCAAAGTATAGTAGCAACTACAGAGAGTTGATTTGATTTTATCTTTCTGTTTTAGGGGCATATATAAGGCCTCAAGGTAAATATGTGTATTCAGAAATAAGCAGTTAAATAGCACGGTAACATCCATATTCACTATCCACTTGGCAAGAGCTAACCCATGGAGAGTCTACAGAGGTCAACAAGCTTTACGAAAGAACAAGATATAATGCAAGGCTGAATATAAATGTCCCAAAAAGAGACACACATAGGACGGATCAAAGGAGGCTGGAGGGTCTGGAAAGGTACATTGCAGGGGAGGTAGAATTTGAGATTGGTCTAGAAGGACGGTTAGGATTTTTAGAAGCAGAGATAAAGGAGAGGATGTTGAAATAAAAGGAAATTGTATAAACAAAACCATGGATGTAGGGGAAGATAGCACAGGAATAGGTTCATGAGATTGGCTAAATTGGAGATACCTGGGAAGGCAGATTGAGGCCAAAAGCGGGATGTCTTGAATGCTGTAGTGAGAAATTAATTTTGAGCAGAGAAACGCATGCTTGGGAGTTCACTCTGGGACGACATATAGGTAGAGTCACATGGGACGGAGAAGAGTTGGGAAGACTGCAGTTGAGAAGCCACTGTAATAATCCTGGCCTGAGCACATTTATAAAAGGAACAGCAGGAAGGGGAGAAGGGACCCCCATCAGGTTACAGATGCAGTAGTTGACTCTAGGGTGATGAAACACTGCAAAATCAAGTGCCAAATGGTCATTGAATCTAGTTCATGTGTGAGAAACTAACACGTACAGAATGCCCGCTGCATGCTGGCCATTCTTCTAAGTGCTTTACATGGAGTAGCCCATCAAACCCTGGTCACAGTGAGGCGCATATTATGACTCCCATTTTACAGATGAGGACATTGACAGAAAGGGCAAGACACAGAAAGTCCAAGGTCACAGAGGGAGGAAGCGGTAGAACCAGGACTGCAGCCCCGTTCTGTTTGATTCCAAAGTCCGACTTCTGAATTATAACATGCTTCTACCGCTCATTTTATTTGTGTGGTGTTTGAGGATTTATAATCAAATATTCATAGGTGATCTCACTTGACATGCAATCAAATTTAAATTCTATGTAAGTGTATCTGTGTGCGTAATAATAATAATTTGCTTTTTATTAATTTGCTTAACCTTTTTCTATCTTAGTTTCACGGTGTATACACTTTCCACTTTGCATCCTGTGATGACAGGCTTTGTTGATGACAGTGTGGGATTGCTTTGAGATCTTCTGATTAAAAGTGCCATAGGACTGCCCAGATTTTTCATTACCTAGTAATTTTGTCATGACATGTTTCCCTTCATTAGATGATGAATGAGCTTCCTCTGTTATAATCTTGCCCCGCAGCAAAAATATTTCCCTTTTGGATGCACTGATCTCATCATTTAATCTGCCTTGGTAGAGGCAACAAACAATACTTTTTTTTTTTTTTTTCCGAGTTCAGCCTCAGGATATAACCATACCTAAGATATGGGGATGAGTTAGTCTCTCTATCCATCTTTAGTTGCCTGGTGTGTAGACAGAAGGATGATTCATTTAAATTTAAAACAACATCTGGTCCTAGGGGAAAAGCTCTTCTAATTGGTGGGATTGTAGAGCCAGTGAAATACAGAAGTGTGCTGTTCATTTTTTGAGCCAAGAGTTACTGTGTTCTTACTCTGTGCCAGGACGGCAAGAGCGCTGGGGAAACAAAGATGATTAAGACACAGTCCCTGAAATTGCTTACATTCTAGTGGAAGATACAGTTGGGTAAAAGGGCAGTGTCAATGCAGGACGAGAAGGCTGTGGGTCAACTTTGGACGCCACAGAAGGGTCTCATCTTAGCCTTGGGAAGACAGGGAGGCTGAGCTATATGGAGGAGAGGGGTTTCTACATTGTTCTTTTATGATTTCACACAGGACCCAACACTGCACCCTTCCTGGTTGAATAGTGCTGGTTTTCTCTTCTCTCCCTGCCCCCTACCAAGGCTGGCAGGGTAAGAAAGACACAGTTCCTACACTAAGCATTTTCAGATTAGTTTGGTAGTTTCAGAAAATCTTTCTATAGCAGTTGTAAGTTTTTATCTTGTTCTTACTTCAACAAAGTAGTCAGCCTGACTTAGAAAAAGAAAGTAATTGTGGTTTGGGAAATCATCCCTGGGTATTTTAACTAGAAGTTAGATTTACTAAAAGAAAGGGAAACAGGGCCCATGGTAGTGTTGACAATTGCATTGCTTTCTGTAGCAGGCTGGTTTTGCCTCCAGACAAAGAAGTGGTAACCAGGATATTTTAGAATCCACATGGTGGTCTGGACCAAGCCTCACAGGCTCAGGCAGTCACTACTTTTGAGTGTCTGAGTCCCAGGCATCTAGAAACAGTTTTATCTTTCCCTAAGAGATAGTCTCTTGATACCCACACTTATAAGAGCCTGATATATAAATCAGAATGCTCTGTTAGTTGTAAGCCTTGAGGACTGTCAGGGTAGGGCAAAGCTATGACTTTTCTGCACAGGAAAATTACACATAAAGAGAAATGACAGCCAAAAATTTGTTGGAGGTTGGAGACTCAGACGAAGGGGGAGCTACAATTTTTTATTTTTATACATGTGTAAAATATGTATAACATAAAATTTACCATTTTAATGATGTTTAAGTACACAGTTCTGTGGCATTAAGTACATTCACATTATCGTGCGACCGTCACCATCCATCTCCAAAACTTTTTCCATCTTCTCAAACTGAAACTCTGTGCCCATAAAACACTAACACCCCCTTCTCCTCTCTTCATCCTCTGGCAACCACCACTCTATTCTATGTCTCTGTGAATTTAGTGACCCTAAGTACCTCATGCAAGTGGAATCACACAGTATTTGTCCTTTCGTGTCTCGCTTATTTCACTTAGCATAACGTCCTCAAGGTTTGTCCATGTTGAAACATGTGTCACAATGTCCTTCCTTTTTAGGGCTGAATAACATTCCATTAGGTGTATATACCACATTTTGTTTACACGTTCATCTACTGAAAAACACCTGGATCATTCCCACCTTTTGACAATTGGGAATAATGCTATTTTGAACATGGGTGTACAAATATCTCTTCGAGATCCTGTTTTCAATTCTTTTGAGTATATACCCAGAAGTGAAATTGCTGGATCATAAGATAATTCCATCTCCGATTTTTCAAGGAACTGACATACTGTTTTCTACACTGGTTGTACCACTTGATATTCCCAATGGCAATATACAGGGCTCCAATTTCTCCAGATCCATGCTTCCACCTGTTGCTTTCTGCAGTTTTTGTTTTGATAATAAATATCCTAATGGGTATGAAGTGGTATCTTGCTTGATTTTGATTTGCACTTCCCTAACGATTAGTGATGTTGAGCATCTTTTCATGTGCTTATTGGTCATTTGTGATATTTTTTTGAAGAAGTGTCTATTCTAGGCCTTTGCCCATTTTTATTGGTTTTTAAATTTTTTGTTATTGAATTAAAGGATTTCTTTGTGTATTCTGGATATGAACTCCTTGTCAGATATATGATTTGTAAATATTTTCTCCCATTTTTGTGGGAAAATACTTTTCACTTCTGTGATATTGTCCTTTGATGTACAAAATTTTAATTTTGACAAAATCTCATTTATCTATTTTTTTCTTTTGTTGCATGTGCTCTTAGTCTCATATTAAAGAAATCATTGCCAAATATAATATCATGAAGATTTTTCTGTATGTATCCTTCTAAGACTTTTATAATCTTAGCTCTTACATTTAGGTCCTTGATCCATTTTGAGCTAATTTCTGTAATGGTGTAAGGTAAGGCTCCAAATGCATTCTTTTGCATGTGAATATCCAATTTTCCCAATACCATGTGTTTAAAAGACTATCCTTCCTCCACTGAAGGGTTTTGGCACCTTATAAAAAATCATTTGACTATACATGTTAGAATTTATTTCTGGGCCCTCTATTCTGTTCCATTGGCCTATATGTCTGTCTTAATCCAGTACCACATTTTGATTACTGTAGGTTTGCAGTAGATTTTGAAATCAGTGAGACCTCTAACTTTGTTCTTTTTCAAGATTGTTTTGGTTATTTGGGGACCCTAAAAATTCCACATGAATTTTGGGATGGGTTTTTCTATTTCTGGAAAAAAAAAACAGGGATTTTGATAGGGATTGCATTGAAACTATAGTTCGCTTTGGGTAATATTGACTTCTTAACAATACTCAATCTTCTAATCCATGAACATGGTTTGTCCTATTTATTTGTGTCTTCCTTAATTTCTTTCAGCAATGTTTTGTAATTTGCAGTACAAGTCTTTCCCCTCTTAGGTTAAGTTTATCCCTAAGTATTTTATTCTTTTTGATACTATTGTAAATAAAATTTTCTTAATTTCCTTTTCAGATTGTTCATTGTTAGTACATAGAAATGCAACTGATTTGTGTGCATGGACTTTGCAATTTTACTGAATTTATTAGTTCTAATCACTTTTGTGTATATGTTTGTAGACTCTTTATGGCTTATATATATAAGATCATATCATCCGTGAGCAGAGATAATTTTATTTTTTCCTTTCTAATTTGGATTTTTTTTTTTTGTCCAATAGCTCTGGCTGGAACTTACAATACTATTCAACAAAACTGTGTTGAATAGAAGTGGCAAAAATGAACATCCTTTGTTCCTGACTTTAGAAATTAAGTTTCAGTCTTTCACCATTGAGTATGATGTGGGTTTTTCATATATGGCCTTTATATGTTGAAGTAGTTTCCTTCAATTCCTAGTTTGTTGAGTGTTTTTTTTTTTTCAATTATGAAAGCATGTTAAATTTTGTTAATGCTTTTTCTGTATCAATTGATATTTTTTTCCCTTCATGCTGTTAATGTGGTATGTTATAGTGCATTTTTTTTTTTTTTAATTTTGAACAATCCTTGCATTCCAGGAATATATCCCACTTGGTCATGGTGTAATCCTTTCTGTATATGGTGTAATTCTGTTTGCTAATATTTCGTTGAGGATTTTTACATCAATAGTCATCAGGGATACTGGTCTCTAGTTTTCTCATACTGTATTTGTCTGACTTGGGTGTCAGGGTAATTCTGGCTTCATAGAATGAGTTAGGAAGTGATATCTCCTCCTCAATTTTTAGGAAGAGTTTGGGAAAGACTGGTCTACCACATTTGGTAGAATTCACCAGTGAAGCCATCTGGCTCAAGGCTTTTCTTTGTTGGGAGGTTTTGGGTTAATGATTCAATCTTCTTACTAGTTTTAGAGGTCTATTTATATTTTCTCTTTCTTTATGATTCTGTCTTGGTGAAGAAGAGCTACAGAAATATGGTGATTACAATCATCACTTTTAAAGCACTACTAATAGACTAGGCATGGTGTTAAGTGCCTTACATGGATTAGCTCATTTGATCCTTTTAATCCTTTTTATGTTAGTTCCTGATAATTCCAATCAATCCTCTGCTCAAAACCCTCCAATGTCTCTGCAATTGTCCCAGTAAAAGTCAAGTCTTTACAGTAGCTCATGGGTCCTATACAAAGTATCTCCCATTACCTCTCTGAACTCACCTCCTCCTGCTATTACTTATGGGGAAACTAGGACTTAAGCATCTGATTCATTTCCACTCTGTGGGTAACCCTTCCAGCAGACTCAGAAGCTCAAGTCAACAGGTCAAAGCATGACTTCCTTGGGCAGTGCAGAACTCATGCTATCAATAACTAAACAGCTGCTTACTCTGCTCTCGTTTTCTAGGCTCCATGCTCATCCTTCCTCTTTTCTTGGCAGTCTTTGTTAAAATCTGAGGTAGCTTAATTAATTGGGTTTCAGCTTCCTTGGTTAGGATCAGATTCCAGCCATGCTCTCTTGAAAATTCATCAAGGCCATATTACTTGGAATTTGGTGTTAGACTCCTGGACACCTATTAACAGAAAAGCTCCTGGGGGTGTTCACCTCTACAAGCAACTGATCCTATTCAACAAATTGATTTTTATTTTCAATGTCTTATAGTTGTCTGGAAGTAAAACCCTGGGAGTAGAGGGCAGTGCTGCTTAGAAGCATAATATAACTCATGAGTAAACATCTGTCACTCGTCATCTCACTCTAAGTCTGCATCCCCCTTATTTGAGGATTTTTAGGGGGCAACTCTGCTGGGTTGCATTTCCACTTTCTAGTACAAAGCAGTTTTCCTGAATTTTTTTTAGAATGAAATCTTCCCTTCCTTTTCCTATAGGCCCTAATAGAAGAGAACAGAATTCTAGACTATCTATAAAAACAAATACTCTATTAAGGAAGCTCTCTGCTAGACAGATGGCTTGACATAGTTTTTTTTAATAGAAAGCAACTCATAAATCCATGCAATCAAATGTTAGTATTCTAGTTCCTTCTCATGCTCCTTAGCATTCTAAGTCCTGATAATTTTTTTTTGCAAGGTTTCTTTTTTTCAAAAGATTTTAAACACAGTGGCATGATAGTACATGATATATCCAGTGTACTCAGACAGGAATTTTCCAATCCAGATATTCGGTTGCATCCCGACTGGAAAAGAAGAAGACAGCTTCTTGGCTTCTCTTAGAATGAAATAAATAGTCCTCATAAAACCATGAACATTGACATTGCACAGCTTTGACTAGTGGAGACCGTCCACAAAAGACTGCAGAGAATGGCAAAAATGTGAAACTATCAGACAATACAGAGCTGAGGAGCACATGTGTTCCAAACTAAGAAATAAAAGTTTGTTGTATAATTTCATCCAATTTTAAAGCACATTTTCAAGTGAGGTTACTCCTGCATGTACAATTCAGATAAAAATGATAAATATATTCTAAGAAGGTGCTGATATGTTGGAGGGAGAAAGGTCCAAAAGGAAGAGGTCGATCCATTTCTGAGCAGCATCTATTTCTAGCTCAGAGAGAATGTGGCAATCTGCCCATGACCTAGTGGATCCTTTGCCCTCTTTAATAAAAGAGGAGGGTTTACTTTGTATATACGCAATGGACTGGGGTGTCTAACCAAAGAACCAGCAAGGAGATTCCATTCACTTGCATCTGTGAAACTGGAATTTCCATCCTCTGGGTTATGTAAGATGCAGTTGTACACCAGTTAAAAAACAAATTCCAATATTCCATTCACTGGGGATGCTAGAAACTTTAAAATTCCGTATGCCCTAGGAACCACAAGGGCTAGTAGAATGAATGTGCTCTATCACTCATGGGAAGTTAGAGGTTTTTTTTGTTTTTTGTTTTTTTTCCCCAGCTAAGGACATGTGTTAAACTTATCCAAACTGCCTTAGGTTTTGCACTCACATTTTCTCCTTTCCAAAGAAAATAACACTCATCTAGTTACCATTTTTTCCAATATGAAGTTTACACACTTGCTTTTGTATTCCACACCGGGGGAGGTGACAGTTTGGAAATCTGAGGCAATCAGAAGAAGAAGGAGTCTCTATAAGGGGCAGAAAAACTGCTATGGAAAGTAAGTTTTTGTTGTGGAAAGCTGATGTGTGGGCGAGTGTCCCACGTTCAGTTAAGAGGAAAATAACAACTCAGGCAATTATTAGAACCCAAACACTATTTGGTTGTCCATAGAAAAAAAGAAAGGAAACTTCCCCTCAAATGGGCCACCTGCATGAGGAGAGTCAGTTTCTGTGACTTAAAATATCAAATCTCAAAAAGATGTTTCATATTATTTATTACTAATAGTAATTAATATACTGTAATTTGCAAATAATACACTGACTTTAAATTTACTTTTCATTTAATACAATGTGTAGTCATATGAAGAATTCAAATGTGATATATGTATACTTGTAATTAGAGTTAATTCAAAGTTATCTGTTTTTTAAAAAATCACTCATATACGGTCAAGTAATCTTTGCCAAATGCACCAAGAATATGCAATGGTGGAAAGACAGTCTCTTTAATAAAGAAATGATGTTGGGAAAACTGGTTATCTACATGGAAAAGAATGCATTTGGACCCTTATCTTATGCTGTACACAAAAATCAACTCAAAATGGGTTAAAGACTTAAATATAAGGCCTGAAAGCTTCAATCTCTTAGAAGAAAGCATAGGGGAAAATTTCCTTGACATTGGCCTTGGCAATGAGATTTTAGATTTGACATCAAGAGCACAGGTAACGAAAGCAAAAATAGACAAGTGAGACTATATAAAACTAAAAAACTTCTGTACGGCAAAGAAAACAAGCAATAAAATTAAAAGGCAACCTACACATTGGAAGAAAATATTTGCTAACCATGTATCTGATAAGAGGTTAATATCTAAGATATATAAGGAATTCATCCAACTTGAAACATAAAAACAAATAACCCAATTAAAATATGGACAAAGTTCCTGTATAAACATTTCTCCAAAGAAGACATATAAACAGCCAATAGATACATGAAAAGATGCTCAATATTAGTAATCATCAAGGAAACGTAAATCACAACCACAATGAGCTATGACGTCACACCTGTTAAGATGACTGTTATCAAAAAGCCAAAAGATATCAAAACGATAAGGATATGGAAAAAAGGGAACCCTTGTGCTCTGTTGGTGAGAATGTAAATTGGTGCAGACACTATGGAAAACGGTATGGCAGTTCCCTGAAAAATTAAAAATATAACTACCATATGATCCAGCAATCCTACTTCTGAGTATTTACCCAAAGGAAAATAAAATCACTACCTTGAAGAAATATTTGCCCTCCCATGATCACAGTGGCATAATTCACAGTGGTGAAGATACAGAAACAACCTAAATCCTGTCTGTCAACAGATGGATGGATAAAGAAAATGTCACACACACACACACACACACACACACACAGAGGAATATTATTCAGCCTTAAAAAAGAAGTAAATCCTTTTTTGTTATTTGTGACAACATGGATAAACCTGGAGGATATCATGCTAAGTGAAATAATCCAGACACAGAAAGACAAATACTGCATGATCTCACTTATATGTGGAATTTAAAAAAGCTGAACTCATAGTGACAGAGTTGTTGCTAGGGGTTGGGTGGTGAGGGAAAGGGGCCGATGTTGGTCAAAGGGTACAAGTTATAAGATGAGTAAGTTCTGGAGACCTAATGTACAGCATGGTGACTAGAGTTAATAACAACATGCCGTATGCCCAAAGATACCTGAAATTGGCTAAGAGAGATCTCAAGTGTTTTGAACACACACACACACACACACACACACACACACACGAAAGAGGTAATTATGTGACAGGATGGACATATTAATTTGTAAATTATAATCATTTCACAATGTATACATATATCAAAACATCATGTTGAACACCTGAAATATATACAATTTTTATGTGTTAATCATTTCTCAATAAAGCCAGGAAAAAATATCACTCTCAGTCATCTGCTTTCTGGTATACTGACTCGAGGGGGAAAGAAGGAGACACGAAAGCTGGGAAGGTGCTGGCCATCAGGAAGTTCTGGCCACGTTCCTGAGTGATGGGTATGAGAAAACCATGTACACAGAGGCCAAATAAAGGGTGAGATACTGTCTAAGGAAGCTCTTGAATGGGGACACTGGTGAATATAACCAGGAATAACTGTGTTCTTTTTGACGGAGCTGGGTGTTTCAGGAGAGATACACTTGAAGCAGTGGTGGAGAAAGGAGACCCATTGAATAGACTCTGGTACTTAGTGAGGTGCTGGCTCTCCCAGAAGGCTCTCATTCCTAAGCCCTTTACAAGGATTCCAGGATGCCTGTCTGCAGGAAGGACAGTCCTTTTGACTGAGTTTCTGCCAGGACTCAACTGACCTGGATGCGTAATACTCGAGTCTCTGCAGGGAGAAGTACCTTGGTGTACTGGTGTTGCAAGCTGACTTGAGTTGAACTGACCCATACAAAACAGTCCAGTAAACACTGGTAGCCTCCAATAATTAGAGGAAGGTAGGGGCTACATGTCTGTCCACCCAACTTGCTCCCCGGTGATATGTTGCAATAAAGAAAATCTCACGTGAATTCTGCCACAGTTACAAATATTTTTTGGCAGGCAGGTACAAAAAGCAGCATATTTCCTGATTCTGTATGCCAGAGAAGTTTCCCAACTTCTGTCCTTTTACACAGGATCCCTTTGCACAAATAAAATGATATATAGGAATGTGACAATATTCTAATGGCAAAACCAGTAAGTTTTCTAGTCAGAGAGATGAAAGAGTCTTAATGTGGGTCCAGGACCAAATGGAGTTCAAGATACAGGATGCTACTTTAAAGGAGCTGGACTTCTGAAGTTGCCACATTCTTATGCTTCATTTTGCAAAGGCAAAAATGCCGGTCAGTCATGTACTTGAATACCATGCATTTCGAGAGTAAAAAATTGTTTCCAAAATCTCTTACACTAAGTAGTGAATCCTCTGGTTCAGATTTAGTTAACCTCATTGGAAATATTTGCTGTAGCCACGTATGAATGTAAATTCTTGATTAAGGTCCCTCGAATACCAGCTAGCCACTCGTGAGCATTGACTCCAAAACTTTCTTTGTTCTCTAGAAGGAACATAAGGAAAAATTTGCTTGAATTTGGCCTTAGGACATTGTTGGGTGAAGATGGGATGCTTGGCACCTCTGTAGTCATCCTCTGAGTCTAAGTAAATAAAAGCGAACAATCAATCTAGAGATTGCAGAGCAGGAAGGCAAGAAGCACCTGGGTCCTTGCGGATGTCATGGAGCCACTTCAAGTGCACTGTCCATAGAGTATAGATACTCAAAGTGCTTAACTGAACTGCTTAAAAATAATTACAAACTGTTTTAACAAGGGAGATCCAGACCCAACTATCCCTGGGAAATCTCTAAGTGGTATGACAGCCATTTCAAATTCAACATGTTCAAAAATGAACTATTTTCCCCCCTAAACCTTCCCCATGTATCACTTAGGATGCTTTTGGCGGCAAGAAACAGAAAACCTTACTTAAATTTAGACGATATGGAAATGGATTATCTTACTTAAAAACAAGCCCTGAGGTAGCATGGCTTCAGGATCGATGGATTCAGCAATTCATCGAAGCCACGGAGCATCTACGTTCTAACATCTCTCCGCTCAGCCATCCACAATGCTGGCTTCGTCCCATGAGTGGTTTCCTTTGTGGATATGAAATAGCTACCAGGAGCAGCTGGGCCACATGCTTCCTCCCTCCCCCACCTCCACACTTTAGACAATCCTTTCTCTGTCCCCTTCTCTGACACTATCCGGACACCCACTTCCAGGATGATGCCCTCTCCTGGAGTTCCCTGGCACTTGGTGTTTTCTTCAATTAAAGCACTAAACTGTGCCTGTTTGCTTGTGTCCGACTCTCCGCTAGGGCAGTGGTCCCCAACCTTTGAGGCACCAGGGACCAGAGTTCCGACTAGAATCTAATGCTTGATGATCTGAGGTGGCGCTGAGGCAGTGATGCTAGTGCTGGGGAGCAGCTGCAAACACACTTACTCACCCGCTGCTCACCTCCTGCTGTGTGGCTCGGCTCCTAACAGGCCTCAGACTGGTACTGGTCCTCGGCCCAGGGGTTGGGGACCCCGGCACTAGACTGTGAGGACCTTGACAGCAGGAGCTGTATATTTATTTTCTTTTATCTATTATGGGTAGTGCCTAGAATTATGCCTGGTGCATACAGGGCACTTAATAAATGCTTATTAAATAAACGATGAATCAATAAAATCAAAATCAGGGGAGAGGCTTATGATACACGAGCCTTCATATTTTCTTATCACTTAATCTTTGTTTGGTATTGCCAATATCTTTGTGTCCTACTCATCATTTTAGAGATGAATGGAAATAATTTAAGACCACGCCAGGGGGTAGGGGTCAAGATAAATTTTTCCCCTTGAAGAATGAACTGCTTATTACTCAGGTTTGAGACAAAAGGCCCAGAAGAATTTTTTTGAAGTGAACTCAGCAAGAGGAAGCAGCTTCCTTTCCACTGTCCCCCTAGTCCATCTTCTAGAACCCTCAGTGGATTTCCCACATGGCAAGGAACTAATGTTCTGTTCTGCTTTATGTTCTGTTTTCCTATTTGCAAAATGAGGGTAATAAGAGCTTTTATGCTTCTAGCACTGTAGTGGAAAAAATGACTATTTATACAGAACTTTAAGCATTACAGGAAAAAATATAGAATATTTGTAACATAAATAATGATACCATTAAAATGGGAGCAGAAGAAAACAAAGGGATACATTTATCTCACGACTCTGTGACTCTAATGACAAGTGGAAAGTATACAGATAATATTGTTCGTATTCATAAAACACCGAGCTGTATTAAAGACATGGACAAGAATGGTTTATATTTTTTCCTCCACAATTCTAGCTTTATAATGCTTTTGGGTGAAAAAAAATCTTTTTTATGTATTTGCAGATAACGTAATGTCTAAAAGATATTGTTAGTTAATCTAAGTATGAAACATATGATTTTGCACTTAATGCTTACTTTCTAAATCTGAGATAAGAGCCAATGACTTACATATTATTGTTAAGGTAGAGGATGTTAACGGAGAAGAAAAGAAATTTGATATAACAAGGAACAAACAATTTCAAATGAAATGTTCAGCAGGTTATTTTGTCTGTGCTTTCAGTAATTAGCATGAAGCCTGACTTTGAAGCTTTACAGTTTTCCTTCCTTCAGTCCCCAGTTCAGCAAACCGTAATGGGGGGCTAACGTGTGCCGGGAGGTCCTGGGCACACCACAGAGAACAAAGCACTAATTTTGCCTTTGAGTTGCTTGCTGTTAAGACAGGAGTCAGGCAAATCAATAGCTGCAAAATAAGGTAACAAATGTCAAAATGGCAGGAACACCTATCTCATTTCTATGGCTTAGTGTTAAAAGCATTTATACAAGTATACGCACTTTTTTCTTTCTCATCTAGTGAAATTTCCGAAAGCCCTAATTTGATCGTATATCAGTTTTTTATAATCACAACCTCAAATTTCTCCCATTTTGCTGTCTCCTAACTCCCCACTTCCATGCTGTCCTTTATTAGCCTTGACTTCTTATTTCTCGACTCATACTTATGCTTCAGCATTTCTGCTTTCACAGAGTCTCTATCTCTAAAATCATTCATTCATTCATCCATTCATCCATTCCCCTTTCAATTGCTGTTTCAGAGACTCCACCAGTTCTGGAAAAAAAAAAAAACCAGATAAGACTTATTTCCTTCTCTTAAGGTTGCCATCTGGCCAACAGAGATAGACACATCCCTAAGAGCATGGTTGCCAGACAGAAGTGCGGGGTGCTAAGAAGGTAGGCAGAGAATCTATGCTGCACAAGAGCAGGGTCTCAACGCTGAGAAGGAGTTCCCCAGGTGAGCAGGGCAGAGAAAGGCATTTTGGCCGGCAAGTGGCTGAGAACCTGATTCCAGGTGGCTTAAACAGGAAGGACATGTCATATCCCACCTAACTAGAGGTCCAGAGGCTGGCTGCCTTCAGAGTTGAAGACAGAAGAAAAGAAACAGAATGACAGACAGTGTCCTCTGGTAGCACCTGCAGGCTCTCAGGCAGACCCTCTCACTGTCACAAGCCCATTTAGCTCCCCAGGGCATATTAATTTATCTCAAAATAGATGACTGGATTTTTTTTTTAATGAAACTTTTATTAAGATGTTAAAGAAAATGAAACAAATATTTAAAGTGTTGAAATGAATGTTTCCAGAGCTTAGATTTGCTGGCACTGTTTTTCTTTCAAATAACCTTACAATGCATGTCAGCAACCCCAGCAGCTCGGCCCAGACTTTTTGTTTCAGATAAAAGTTTTGTATTCCTTGATTTCTCAGGGACCAGCCTACTAGCACATCCTGCAGATGGAGCCGGTGCCTAGGCCGCACATCCAGGGCAGGCTGTGCCTCACTCCACTCCTACCCCTTGTAGACATTCTCAAAGGGGCACCAGCACTAGCCTGTCTCCTAAATGCCTCCTTGGCTTCAGGTCTTTGAGACAAGATCTTCTTGTCCCAGGCTCGTTTTAAAATCCACATTTGCTTGAGGTATTCACTAGCTATGTTACGGCCAGTTCTTCGCTTTAGAAAGAATTTTTCATGCTTTTGTGTGGCACCATCTTTCCTGCATGACCGTCGGAACAATAGTCATTGCCTCCAGAAGCCAAAAGTGAAACCCCTCACTCTGAGTTCCAAAGGCTCCCTATTGAATGAACTACTAGGCTGTTGACTCTTGACTGGGGTGGGGAGCTTCCAATGCATGGCTCATGTGCAGGATGCAAATGGTTGACGAGTCTTAAGCTGAGGTTGACCAGCAATCCCTAGCATGGCATTAGCACTGTCACCACTACTGTTTTGGATGATGGAGGTGCTCTCTGAGGAATGATCTTTCAGAAATTAATTGCTAAGTTTCATAGCAAGAGAATTGCTGAACATGCACTGTACCCAAAGCAGACATAATTCCCATCCATTCATTCCTTTATGCAAAAATTTTTATTCAGAGCATAAAATGTGACCAGGCACTGTTCTAGGAGCTGGATATCCACCAAGTTGTGAAAACGACAGCTGCTGTGAAGCTTCTAACCTACCAAAGGGGGGTAGATGATAAATAAGATGAATTAAATAGTATGTTATAGATAATAAAAACTGCAGAAGTAAAAATTAAGGCAAGGGAAAGTATGTAAAATATTGGGGGTGAGTGGGGGCAGAAATTCTGGAGAGGGTGAAAAGACAGGATCTCTCTCCTACACCAGGTTGATGGCTGTCCAATCTGTTTGGGCCGCTATAACAAAATACCACAGACTGTGGCTTATAAACAACAGAAATTTATTTCTCAGTGTTCTGGAGGCTGGAAGTCTGAGATCAGGGTAACAGCATGGTCTGATTAGGGCTTGTCTTCCAGGTCACAGACTTCTCACTGTACCATCACATGGTGGAAGAGAGAGGGAGCTCTCTTAGGGCCCTTTTTAGGGGCACTAATCCCATTCATGAACTAATCGCCTCCCAAAGGCCCCACCTCCAAATACTATCGCATGGGATGAGGTTGCAACGTATAAATTTTGAGGGTGGGGAGACACAAGCATTCAGTGTATAGCGATACCTAGTTTGTGGTTCTTGCTCTTCTTATTGCTCATGCTGTTAACTGATGAATAGTTCTATCGCATTCTCTGTCCCAGTTGTTCTTGACCACGGCTGCATCTAGAATTATTTGTGGAGTTTTTAAAAACCATTAACACTAATGCTGATACTATTACTCTGAGAAATTTGTATTTAATTGAGCAGAGCTGGGACTCCTATATCAGTATTTAAAAAGCTCTCCCCAGCAATTCTAACGTGCATTTGGGTTTGAGACCTACCACTCTATCTCAAGGAGACTGAAACATTTGTGAAAGCCACACTCTAAGAACTGGCTGACAGCACGCCTGTGAAACAGACCATGAAAAAACCCAATGACATCATGCAACAGCTTCTTCAAGTTCATTTACCCTCAAAATGTTCTGAGATCCTTAAGGAAAACAATACCCATTAGCAAGTGTGAAGGACTCCTAGTAATTTCTCTGTAAAGTGAACGGCAGAACAAAGTAAGAAGGGAATAGGAAGTTTCTGTGATATCTTAAGTGTTTTTAAATGACTCTTTCATATTCAGTAAGTCATGCCTTGTCAAATCACCTTTGAAACTTAAAACAAAAATTGCCCTGCCTATCAGCACTTTATGCAGACTTATTTTCCCTTTCTTCCTGCAAATCAATGGCATCCTTCAAATTAAGCTCAAAAGCATAGTTATATCCTTGATGACTAACTGGAAATCTTTTCGAAACTCATCTTCAAGTTCCACAACTTGCGTCTCTAAGAAAGAAGGAAGCAGGGATGATAGAGTAAAAAGCGAAAGGATCTGGGCCCCCAGAGATGTTAGTGAACCATCCTTATAACAATCGTGCCTTTGGAGATAATATATACAATTTTGTTTAAGCCAATTAATTGTTAAGAGTAATTTTCAGCTAAAAGCATTGTATCTAATACAGGAGAACTTTACCATCTCCATTTTGCAGACATAAAACTGGGTCTGAACTGGGTTAAATAATTGGCTAAAGTCACACAGAACTTTGTTTGAAAGCAAAGGAAACTTACTCTTTTACTAGTGGCGTGTCTATGTCTTCTCTATGAAACTTTCTTTGAGAATATTTGCCCCAGCCATCAGAAAGCCCAGCAGTAGGTAGTGCCCGCAGTATACTCTCTAGCATTCAGTTATACACTGGGTCATATTGTTCTCTAATTGCTTTTCAAATGTTCTTCTTTGTCCCCAGCTAAAAGCAAGCTCTTTGAAGGGTGATCCGTAGCTCCTCTGGCCTAGCATAGCATGGGGCACACAACAAATGCTGAGAACAGACAAGAAAAAGTGGCTGACGCATGACTGAGTTTGGATTGTACTGATACATTAATAATCTAATTTTATGGGCATAAGATAAATTAAAAACTCTGAGGTCTTTTTTTCCTTTTAAGAGAGGCTGTTGAAAATTCATGCTTGATGTGATTAATAATAAAAAATTATAACAAAAAAAAAAAGGGAAAAGAAAAGGAAGAAGGACCACAAGGTTTTGTGGGAAAAATAAAGAAGAGACTGGTGGGAGGGCTTTATCCATCCTTCTTACAGAACTAGTTCCTACCACATTATTCCAACTAGAGATCATATTGTTTCCCCTTCATCTATAGACATCATTGGAAAAAGAGTCTGCCAGCTTTAAGAAATCCTCAGTGGTAAGATCTTTCCTTCAGTTGCTGAGATTTTTTTCCCCACGGTTTTCACTGCATAACGTAACGTTTTTGAGGTCTTAGTCACACATCACCATCTCTCTGCAGAAGTCATTAGGTAGTGGTTTCTCAGATCTCAAGGATTTCCCTCTCAATTTCTTGATCTTCATCAGGGGAATTTTGGATTTGCCCTATCCGGCTCATAGAATAATATATCAGAGTTCTCCAGGGAAACAGAACCAATAGGTGTGTGTGTGTGTATCTCTATATGTCTTAATATCTATCTATCTATCTATCTATCTATCTATCTATCTATCTATCTATCTATCTATCTATCATCATCTAGCGAGAGATTTTAAGGAATTGGTTCACAAAGCTGTGGGGATCTGCAAGTCTGAAATCCACAGGCCAGGCCAGCAGGCGGAAACTCAGGGGATTTGCTGCAGGCTTGAGGCAGAATGCCTTTTTCTCCAGGAAACCTCAGTCTTTGCTCTTAGGCCTTCAACCTAGCGGATGGTGCCTGTCCACATTATCCAGGGTAATCTTCTTTACTGAAAGTCAAACTCCAGCTCAAATGAGTGAGGAAAGGACAGTCTTCATTACTGAGAAGTCCAGGGTCAGGGCGGGCTTTGCAGTGGCTTGATACACTGGCTCAAAGATGGCACCAAAGACCAGCTCTTTCCGTGTCGCCTGCTTCCCAGTGTCTCTTTTCCTTTTTCTTTTTCCTTTTCTTTCCTTCTTCTCTTTCCCCTGTCCTTTCTTTCTTTTCTTTCTTTTCTTTCTTTCTTTCTTTCTTTCTTTCTTTCTTTCTTTCTTTCTTTCTTTCTTTCTTTCTTTCTTTCTTTTTCTTTCTTTTTTTTTTTCTTTCTTTCTTTCTTTCTTTTCTTTCTTTTCTTTCTTTCTTTCTCTTTTTCTTTCTTTCTTTTTCTTTTTCTTTCTTTCTTTTCTTTCTCTTTCTTTCTTTTCTTTCTTTATTTCTCTCTCTCTCTTTTTCTTTCTTTCTCTCTCTCTCTTTCTTTCTCTCTCTCTCTCTCTTTTATTTTTTATTTAAGGCTGGCTCCCTTCATAGTCATTACATGGCTGCGAGTAGTTCTTAGGGCTCTCATATTCTGTTCAGCTGGAGGAGAAAGACTGGCAGGAGAGAGTATTTCTTCTCCAACCATAAAACTAGCCTTGGACTTCTCTTATTGTCCTGATGTCCGAGGAGATGGAACTATACTGCTTGGTCAGATCTTACCTCTGGAGCTGGGCCAGAAGCTGTCCTACCCACAGTGCATTGCTGTTTCTTGGGGGAGGGGCACAGCGGATTCAGGGGAGGCTCAATGACCCGAACGTATACTTTAGAAATTGCTTAGATTCATTTCTCCTTTAAAAATTTGATATAAAAAAATATGTTAGTTGAATTCAAGATTACTTCTTCTAGCCATTACATATATTACATTTTATATGGGAGAGGAGGATGTTGAAAATTTGAAGAACAACTCACAAAATACTTTCTTTGGTTACCAAAATGAAAAAGTAAGCATACGTTTTTCCTTCTTTGAAGAGCAGTAAAATTCCTCTTTGTCACTGCAGAGTAGATATGAAGTGAAAAATCAGAATAAACAAAAAAGTCATCCCTTTCCTCTTGTTTCTCTTCCACTCATTCACATACAATAAATATAACATGGATACAAAGAAAACTAAAAAAAACTCTGTTTTACCATTAAGTACTAAATAATTACAATGGTTCTTTACAGTAAATCTAGAAGTGCCTTCTGTATACAGTGAATCTTGCCCCAGCGTCAAAAGTTCTGAGGAGACCCACGCATGACTGAGGTGTGGAGGGGGAGAGAATTTAACATACTCTCCATGTCTTCAGTATAATGGGGCTTTGTACTCCCGTTATTAACTTCCAGTTCCTGCTGCTACCTGGTTGGGAGTGTGTGCGTGTGTGTGCATGCATACATGTGTGCTTGTGTGTGTGTGTGTACAGGTATAGATCTCTATTACCACTTTATTACTATCCTTCGGTAATACCACAAATAGCTTTTGAATTAGAAACTTTGTGCTTGGGAGCACTTGCACTTATTAAGATTATACTTGGGCTGATAAAAATTGCCCATTCTTACGTTTTTCTTTTATACAGTATGCTATTAGAATGGCTGAGTTTACATGAACCTTATCCACCTTATCTTACAATCATCAACAGACACTGTCACACACAGAGGTCCCCACACATGATAGGATTATACACCATGGCACAAATTTAGTTCGATTAGAATTGGTAGCTCATATTCTATACCAAACTCTTCTTACTACAATCAAGGTTTTCTGGAAGCTAGACGCCTTTGCATCTGGACTTGGTCCTGGGGAGGAGGTAACGCTCTTGTCTGAACTTTTTGCAAGTGGAATGGGAAAGGGACACCTTTGTGCGTAAAGGTGGGATCCGTCTAGACATTCTGTCCCTTCCAGGGGCTCGGCGCCAGGGTGGTTCAGAGGGCCACCTTTGAAGAGATGACTGAGGAGCAAAAGGGAAGAAACTCTGACGTCATGGGGATTTGCCAGGCAATGGGTTGAGTGCCTTTTCGCAGGCATCACTTTTCAAGCTGCGGCAAAAACAGGAAGAAGGGATGTCCTCTCAGACCAGACTGGATGGGTCAGTGTCTCTGCAGGAGTCAGCTGCATCAGGATATTGAGAAACCTGCAGGCTGGGAATGACATCAGCCTGAAATGGAAAAATCCACCCTGGCCCAGTAAATATTAAAACAAGGAGACCGGTAGATATTTCAGAAAACATTTGGAACCCAGAGCGAGAGAGAAGCTGTATATTCAATCTCTTTTCTAATTCCTTTCATTCTTTTCACAGCCTCTCTGTCTTCACAGTCACTGGGGAAAGCTTTCTGGTCCTCTTTATGACCCTTCACCTTCTTTGGAGGTGGGAGTGAAAGCTCGGGGCAGGTGGACTTCCATCTGGGTACGTTACAACCTTCTTTCGAGAACGTGACACTTCCTTGCCCTCTTGTCCCTGCAGCTCTCAGAGCACAGACCAGGGCAGGGGGACACCCAGGAACAACTCTAGGAGCATCTGGGGATGGTCTAGGGCAGGGGTCACCAACCCCCCGTCCGTGGACTGATACTGGTCCGTGGCCTGTTAGGAACCGGGCCGCATAGCAGGAGGTGAGCAGTGGGCGAGCCAGCGAAGATTCATCTGCATCTGCAGCCGCTCCCCAGCGCCAGCATCACTGTCTCAGCTCTGCCTCAGGTCACCAGGCATTAGGTTCTCGCAGGGGCACTGGTCCCTGGTGCCGAAAAGGTTGGAGACCACTGGTCCAGGGAACTACGGACATCCCAGGCCTTCCCGCCCTTTTTCAAAGGGTTAGCTTACCTGCTCACTCCACTCCACCTGTTTCCCAATGCCTGGCATTTCCCTTTTCGGGGGGGTGGGGGGGTGGGTCCCTATCCTTACAGTTAAGCTCAAAAAGAGACACAAAGGACCAGCTGTGCTATCAAAGCCTGCTTAGCCCCCTGCAGGGCAAGGGCCATGTGTTAGAGGTTATTCAAAAACTAAATGGTTTCCCAGAACATCCTTTGTACTGCCCCCCCACCCCCGACTCTGTCTTGCACCTCGAAGGGCTTGTAACACATGTCTGTATTTAGCTTGAGGGTCCTAATTCTGTCCTGTCCAAGGACTAGACTCCGGGTCCTCCAGTTTCATGCTGTCCTGAGATAGTATCAGTGACAGCTGTGTGCTATGTTCGTACTTTTCACAGACCTGAATGTTCTCACCTTTGAAAGCTTTACGGTGCTTTAAAAATGCCTTTCTAGCAAATTTCATCTTTTTATCTTTCCATTGTGATGCAGCTCCCTTGGTTTCCACAGATGTCCTGTGTCCCAAGATGCGGTTCAGGCCATGTGGTCAGGAGCTGTCTGGGGAGGGTGCATTTAGAAGGCACTCGTGAAAGAGAGCGATTCGCTTCCCCCGAAAAGGCCTTGGAGATGCTACCAACGGCTTTTCGTTCCAGCCTTGTCTCGAATTGCCCTCCTGGCCCCAGGAGGTTTCTTCCTAGGTGTTCTCGTCACGTGAGCGATTCCCATCTTTCAGAGTTCCTGAGTGTCCCTGCTCCTCAGGATGATGGTTTAGATGCCTTGCCCATGACCGGCTTCCATGATGGGATCGGAGGTTTCTTTTCTTCCCTCTTCTCTATTTTAGGTTTCGTTCCTCCAAGGTCTACTAGCCGTGGGTGTGTTCATGGCTGTTAATGATCCCTTGCATCGCACATTTGTATTGTCATAAAGTGGTTCTGGAATTATGCCTTATCTCAAAGACATAACTGCTGGTGAATTCAGGCACTGCAGCAGAATAGCGGGAAGGGTATTATTGGGAGGATTTGGGTTCTCAGTGCCTCTGCTCTCTAGGATTAAAGAGACCAATAATGAGTAATTATCCAGAAAGCGATACTGGCATATAGCAACTACTGTCCTTGAGACTTATTTCACATCTCTTGTGAAGACCTCTCTGTCACTGGGCAGTGAACTTTGGCCGTGCCTCTGTTCTCATATGGCCACTACATTATTCATTTGATCAGGGAATCAGGGTGCTGGCTAATGATGATGAAGCATGTATATTTTACTTAGATGACCTCACGGTCCAGCTTTGATCTACAGAGTAGATTTAACAGGAAGGAGGAATGAGGCGCTAGTACCCCAGAAGCCAGGCTGGCAGACGGGGGAAGGGGGTGCGGGGAATGCTGGCATCTGAGGATGTCATCATGCTGGGGTGCTGAGCAAACACCACACTAGATCATGTGAGCAGGGAAAGGCTGTCCAGTCACAAGCTACCCCTCAGAGTGTGTCACTCAGGTTCCAAGTCATCAGACAAGCTGACTTTTAAGAGCTGGCAGGTCATATGATCTGGGCTTTCGTTTCTTCTGAATGGCATTGTTCCCTGTTGTACAAACACAGTCATTCCACCTCAGTGATTCACCCTTCTCAAAACGGCTGGCTGGAACAAAACTGAAGTTCTCTTGCAGCCCTTAAACCGGTCCCATCTGCGTGCCACAGGACTCGTGGGCTTTGACTCCACGACAAGTATGCGAGATTTTTTTACTTCTTCTTTTTCTTTTTTAAAAGGAAAGTTACTCCAGATCCCAAAGGTGTAATCAGATCTATTCTTACACCTCATTTTGAGGAAGGACAGGGGTAAAATCAAGGCCAGCTGGCACTTGAACAAGCAGGTCATACAGTCCCACTGGGATGGACTGCTGTGGCTTTGATGTCCCTGGAATTTTACCTGATTTTCTTTGTGCTGCATCTTGGTTAATCGCTGTACTTTTGAAACCTCTGAGTACTGATCAGAGTTTGTAGCTGCAAGCAATGGAAATTAACTGTGCTGGATTGAAACAAAATTGATCACAGGATAGCTGAATAGTTTATAGAGTCACCACAAGGCTGAAGAATTAGGCTCTGGGCTACACAGTCTGCAACAACATTCCATATTGTGCTACAGAACTGGTCCCATAAAGACAGTTCTATGTTCACTGCGAGCACAGATACTGTAGCCTGCTCTTCTCATTCTGTTGACTCTGAATATAGGATGGCACCATTGTTGTTGCTGGCCCAGGAATGCAAATTTGCCGTCCGGCCACTGTTTCAGTTCTATTTCTTTTAAGCCACTAGCTTCCCATTCGAAGTCTTGGAGGAGGGGGCGAGCATCTAATTGCAGAAAGTCAGGGCAGAGCCTTTGCTATAGCTATAAGTAAGACGGGTAGTGAGCTACTGATGTCTTCAGCATCAACAGTGGGAGGTAGGCTCTGCCTCCTACTGGCACTCAAAGTGAGGAATTCTCAGGAGAGGGGAGGAAGGTTCAGATACTGAGTGGCCAAAAAGAGTGACAGATGTCCACTACCCACTGTTAGATCGAACCTTGACCATCATATCCAATTTGAAGACATCCATTTATTCGACATACATTTATTAAGCACTTATTAAGAGCCAGACATTGTGTTTACTTCTGAGGATAATTTAGAGATAAAAGAGAATGACCTTCTCGAGTAGCCCACAATCTAGTTGAGAAGGTAGAAAAAGAGAGTAAGAATGGTATAGTGAGTGCTTTGGCAGAAGCAAGCAGTGGGATGCCTAATCAGAGGAGGTGGCACATAAGTTGAATCTTAAAGAATAAGTGGTAATTGCCAGGGCAAAGGTGGGTGAGGGTGTTTTTAGGAAGCAGAACTTCATTGTAGCTGTGTATGCTTGCTAGGAGGGACCTGGTGAGGGATGGGGTGGAGTAACAGGCAGACAGAACATAAAAACTTTGCATGCCTTATTTAGGAGTTTGGATTTTATACTGAAGATCATGGAGGATAATTGGGGAACTTTAAGAAAAAGCATTTTAGAAGTATCACTTTATCATGGGAAGTTAATTGCATGGAATGAGACTGAAGATAAGGAGATGACTTAGGAAGTTACCGTAGGAATCTAGGGAGAAATAATGACAGAGAGATCCAAGAATAATATAATTTAGGAGATGCTTTAAAGATAGAATAGACAGGACTTGGTAACTGGTTAAACATGGGATTCATAAGAGAAAGAGAAGTTGTAGATGACTGCTAGCTTAATGGTTTGGGCAATGATGGAGAGAGCGATGTCATAGACTTGGGAGGGAGAAGATGTGTTTGATTTAGGAAATGCTGAGTTTTAGGTGCCTATGAGGCACTGGCTCAGAGATAGCTGGGAAGCAGAGGGACATTAGATCTGAATTTCGGGAAATCAGGCCAAGCTGGAGACAGAGGTTGGTCATTGTTGAAGTCACGGAAGTGTCTGGGATCACTCAGGGAGAATCTAGAGTGTGCAGAGGGAGAAAGGAAGTCCAAGGATACCACCTGGGTGTGGATCCGCAGCATTTCAAGCAAAGGGTAAAGAGAGCCTGTGAAGGAACTAGGAAAGGTCAAACAAACAGAGCAAGAGGAAAACCAGAAGAGTGTGAAAACTGAAGGAAGAGAGGTTTTTAAGAGGGAGGAAGTAGAAAAGGTCAAGAGATACAAGAACTAAAAAGTGCCTCTGATGTTGGTAGCGAGTGTGACCCCCATGAGAGCTGTTTCAATGGAGAGGTGGCCGCAATATTACAGTGAGTCTAGGAGAGAAGGAAGGTTAGATAGTGGAGACGACGAGTGCAGAGTATGTTTCAGGAAGTTTGATCATGAGAGGAGGAAAGCGGGGGGCAGGGATCCAGGGGGTATAAGATCCAGGGAGGAATTGCTAAAGTCTGGCCATCACTACCTTTCTAGAATTGTATTACCTGGTCCGATACTGATCTTTAAATCCATGCAATCTGTAGTCCCTCTTTCCTTTCTCTCCCATCATCTCAGCCGAGAATAAAAAGAAGAGTAACTCATTTAGCGTTTAACAAAATATTTAGTGAGCATCTGGCATATTCCAGGCACTGTTTTAGGTTCGCGACTGAACAAAACAGATGAGTGCTGCCCTGATTAAGCTCAGATTTTCCCAAGCGCAAAACAGCAAATTAGTAAATTATATAGTTGCTAGTGATGAAATGCTAAGGAATAAAGAAGAAGTGGGCAAGAGAAGAGAGGCTGGGAGTGCCTATTGAATGACATGCAGTTGACATGTTACACGATCTGCTCAGAGGAGGCCTCACTGCTCTTGATACCTGGCTTTTTGCCTTGCTCCCTGGGCCTGAATGTCTTGACGATCTGTACAGTATTTTAGCTCCCGCCTTGCTCTTTCCATTCCCTATTTTCTATTCTGAGTCCTGCCCCTGAGCCCTCACCTGGCACCCTGATTCTGGCTGGCATGTTGGCTGCCACTCTTCTGATCACCAGAGCCATAGGGAGCCCCAGCCTAGCACTGCCTGCTTGTTGGAAAATCCTAATATCCTTTGCTGACTGCTATTGGTCCACAGTCAGGTTCTTTCACAGTCTTTGCATGTCATTTTGTGGCCACTAAACTGGATTTCCTCCCAAAACCTATTGTGATTTGTTTTTTAAAGCATATGTAACAGAAAACTAACCCAAACTTGCTTAAGCTAAAAAGAGAATGTGTTGATTTGTGGCTGAATAGTCCAGGGGATAGACTAATTTTAGGCATAGGTATGACAAAGGATGTCAGCAAGGCTGTCTAGCTTTTTTTTAAAACAGACTTTCAGAGCAATTTTAGGTTTACAGAAAAATTGAGCAGAAAATACAGTCTCCACTTATCTCTTCTTCTTACCTTTCCCCGCCCCTCCCTTGCCCACAGCTTCCCCTATTATTAACATCTTGCATTAGTGTGGGGCATCTACAACAACTGATAAGCCAATATTGAGAATTTATTATTAACGAAATCCCTAGTTTACATTAGGGTTCACTCTTTGTGTACCTTCTATGGGTTTTGACAACTGTATAATGATGTGAACCCAGCAACGTAGCATCATACAGAACGGTTTCAATGTCCTAAGCGTCCCCTGTGCTCCGCTTATTCATCCCGGCCTCCTTCTCTCTCCCTCCCTCTACGTGAACCCCTTTGGGTTTTGCCTTCTCCAGAATGTCGTGTTAGGAACCACACAGTCTGCAGCCCTGGCCTTTCCATATCGACTTCTTTCACTGGCAACATCACTTAAGCTTCCTTCACATCTTGCCATGCGGGGGCAGCGCACTGTGTTTAAGTCCGAATGCCAGCCCGGTGCGCGGACGTACCACTGACGCTTAACTATGCGCCTGTCGAAGGGGCTCTTGGTTGTTTCCAATTTGGGGCAATTATGATAAAAGCTGCCATAGGTATGTGCAGGTTTCTGTGTGAGCATGGGCTTTTAAATCATTTGGGTAAACACCTAGGAGCATGACTGCTGCACAGCATAAGACTATTTAAGACAACCTGGGGTCTGCAGTCAGATGTGAATTCAGCCATTTATTACCTTAACAATAACTTATTTTGTTTCCTGTGTTTCAGCTTCCTTAGCTATGAAAGGGAGAACTCTTCCTCCCTTGTGGCTGGACATCCGTATGTAGAAGTGCAGTGAAATCCCAGCGAGGTCCTGTATGGAGCCTGTTTCTCACGAAGCTGGCCCACGGCAAACGTTCCACAGTGGCGACACTAGCTGCTACTCAGTGTCACGGGAACGGAATGCCTAGAGATGGAGCTTTTGTCCTTGAACAGGTCTCACCCTGACGAGTTCAGCATACTTTGCAACATTGCCATTGGTCAGTAGAGCCGAGTACATTTTTAGATGGAGAAAAAAGAGAAACGGAGGCACCAAATGGTGCCCCGTGTAAGGAAAGCCAACAAGCTAGTTGGAGATGGCAGTGCCCCACGGGGATGGACCGGCCTACTGGCCTGGGGAGCATTTCGGAGCTTGGGAAAGATAAGTATCTTAGACCATCTCCCTGTGGAATAAAATGCTTTTTCTCATGAAGGAGTGCTTTTCTTCCTTCTTTTCCCCTCTCTTTTCCCTCTCCTACTTCCCCTTTCTCTCCCTATCATCCCTACACTGTGACATATGAAAAGATAAACCATACGAGCAAAACAAAAGGGCCTACTATAAGGCAGGATGAACGGATCCCCTTTGCTTGTGCTCAGCACTCAGCAGAGACGAGGTCTCTGGCTCCACAGTGCTCTGGGAATTCCTCTGGCTCATCTGTTTGTTGGCCTCCTTCATTACTCCTTTTCTTATTCCTGTCCTCCTGTGGGTTCACAGAACTTCACACGCCTCCTTCTTTCTCAGGCAGTGAGGTCCTTCTCCAGGCTGTCAACAAGGCTACCTAGTGCTGGCTTCTCATTGAGTTCTGGGAAATGACATTGTCAAGGCCCCAGTGGGCTCTGCAGCTTAAGTCACAACATCACTCTGTATTCCATTGGTGATGTTTCCCACCGCATTCATTTAAGATCTATTTTTAGATGACTCTTTCAAAATTACAGCATTGACTGTTCCGAAATAATACTGCACGCTTTCGAGTGGAAATAAATCCCAGTAATAGTTACCTCTGGCCAGAGTTAAAATAAATTTTTAGAAATGACCACTTAATGATTTATGATGTTTGTACTTAGTAAAGGTTCTTAGTGTATCTTGGATTTTTAAAAAATAGCATTGATTTATAGAGACAGTACATGAGAATTAAGTGATAACGGTTTTTTTTTTTTTTAGTGGACTTACTGTGCTTGCAAGTATTGTTCAATTTAGTGCAATAGGAAATTGAAAAATATACAAATGGGCAGAGCCTTAATCATGAGTCTGTAAGAAAGCTACTCCTAACAGTTTGGCTTATCCCTTAGACTGGAGATGGGGGGAGGGAGAGAAGTAGTCATATCATTAGAGATCTGCTGAAAATAGGTTTACAAATTAATATAAAAATATTATTTAACTTTCAGAAGCAACAAAGTAGAATATGAGTTTTGAAACTCTACCATTAATTTATTTATTACCATCTCTTTGCTGTTTTATCCTTCCATTAATTTATCCATTCATTCATTCAAAAACATTTACTTATTAGTGCCCAAAACTGAGCTATATAAAATAAATTTATATAGGAAGTCGATCACGCTGCTGAACCACTGGCAGGGCATTTGTTAAGTCCAAGTGCGTCCTCAGTTATTTCAATATAATCTGGATGTAAATATTTTCCTACTGTGCCAAGACCTCTGGTCTCCCCGCCACCTGCCAGATTTTTTCCCTGCGTCCCTTCTTCCCTGTGCTATCCAGCCTGCATTCTGGGGTGTACCACTTCTAGTGTTCTCTTGCCAACACCCTCCACGCCATCACTTCTTGAATGAAGTCTGCACCTATCAGACTTGCAGCTTGAATCATTCCAACCATCTACTTTCTCCAGTTCTACATGTCAGTTTCTGAGGACTGCTGGAGGATGGTACAATCGGGTCACCACTGTCGCTAAAGTCATCCATTCATTCTGTGTGCCAGGCACGGTGTTAGCACAGGTGTGGCAGTGAACAAGACAGACGGATTCCCTGTTCTTATGGAACATACATTCTTGTGTAGAAACACACAATCAGAAAGAAATAAATAAACATATCAGACAGCCATAATTTCCTTGCAGGTAATTAAATTACACTTTTGTGAAAGCCAGTGACCAAATGGCTATAGCAGATTAGGTGTTCAGAGTTCTCTCAGCTCGGTGGCTTTGGGATGAAAGCTGAGTGAACAGAAGCAGCAGTCATGCACAGATCCGGGGAACAGCTTTCCTGGCTGAAGAAAAGGACCGGTGCCAGCGCCCTGGGAATGAGCTCGCTGTACTGAAGAAGGGGGTCCAGAGGAAGCTGGAGCACTGTGCGTGAGAGATGGAGTTTCAGAGCACCTAGCGGTCAGATAAAAAAATAGGGCTTTGCGAGCCAGGAAAGGAGTTTGGACTTTATCGGAAATTTGAAGCAAGCAAATAGTATGATCTGATTTATATTTCTAAAACCTTGGCTGCTATGCAGAGAGGAATTGAGGATGAAAGTGGAAGGAGAATTCTGGGAGGTCATGTCAGTGGCCCCCATGGTAGGGTGACTTAAAGAGGGGGTTAGTAGTGGGAATGCAGAATGACAGACAAGTTCAGATTACATTTTGGAGTCGAATGGACTCACAGATGAGTGAAAGGCAATGGGATAGAAGGTAAGATAACACTTAGATTTGGAGCTGGAACAGTTAGGTGGGTGGTGATGGCATTTATGGATATAGGAAAATTCAAGGTCAATAAGATTTGAGGGAAAATATCCAGGATCTCCCACGATTCCGTAATTTCACTTCTAAGAATACACCCCACAGAAATTAGTGTTTATAGCCACCAAAAGACATGTATGAGAATGTTCCTAGCAGCTGTGTTCATAATAACCAAACCGTAAATAATCTAAGTGCCCATCAAGAGGAGGATGGATAAATACCTTGTGATATATTCATACACAGAGCACACATAGCAATGAAGAAGATCGAACAACTGACACACACACGACATAAAAAAAACCTCAGACATTATGTTTAGTGAAAGAAGCCAGGCTCAATTTATATAAAGTTTACCAGAGAGTAGGGGTGGGAGGAGGGAGGCAAAAAGTTTAAATCATTCTTCAATTAAAAAAAAATTTTATATGAAGTTCAAGAACAGGAAAAACTAATCAATGGTGACAGAAATCAGTTTGATTACTTCTGGAGGAGCAGAAACACTGACTGGGAAGGGAGACAGAAGGAAATTTTCTAGTCTGATGGAAACATCTCAATCTAGGCGGCTGTTGTACAGCGGTGTAATTCATTGAGCTATATACTTGATTTGTGTTAAAAATTATACCTCATGTAAATTATACCTCAATTTAATATTATGTATGTACATATGTGCATATACATATACATATATATATATATATATATGTATATGACTATGTTATTTGATATGTATTATACGTCCAAAGATGTCAATTAATCAATTGGATCAAGAAGTCTATAGTACGCCCGATCCTGACTGATCTCGGAAGCTAAGCAGGGTTGGGCCTGGTTAGTACTTGGATGGGAGACCACCTAGGAAGACCAGGTGCTGTAGGCATAAAAAAAAAAAAGTCTATAGTCCCAATAGGAAAAAGATTTTTTCTCAAGTTAACTTTATTGAGGTATAATTTATATAAGATTCATCCCTTTTTTAAGTATATAATTCAATTATTTTTATTAAGTTTACCCAAGTTGCATAACCACAGTCCAGTTTTAGAAAGTTTCAGAACATTCTCATCACGACACTAAGGTCCCTCATGCCCATTTACACTTAATCTCTGTTCCCACTCTGAGGCAACCACTAATCTTCTTGTATTCATAGATTTGTCTTTTCTGAACATTTCATATAAATGGAATTATATAATATGTGGTTTTTTGTGTCTGGCTTCTTTCACTTAGCATGACATTTTTGAAGTTCATTCACAATGTAGTATCTATCAGTACTTCATTCTTTTTACTGCTGAATAATATTCTATACCATTGTAATGTCACATTTTATTTATCCATTTAACAGTTGATAGACATTTGAGTTGTTTCCATGTTTCAGCTATTATAAACAATGCTGCTATGAACAACCACATACAAGTCTTTGTATGAATGTATGTTTTCATTTCCCTTGGGTTGATACCTAGGAGTGGAACTGCTGGGTCACATAAACTAAAAATTAACTTTCTAAAAAAACCTACCAAACTGTTTTCTGAAGTGGCTGCACTATTCTTCATTCACACCCCCAACGTCTCTACATCCTTGCCAATGCTTGCTATCGTTTGTCTTTTTTATTATCACCATCTTTCCTAGTGGGTATAAAGCATCATCTCATTGTGGTTATAATTTGCACTTCCATAATGGCCAATAATATTGAGCATGTCTTTATAGGAAATAAAGATTTAAGACACATGGGCATAGAAATATTAATAAATATTAAAAATATTAAAATATTATTAAAAACTATAGGGCTGGATGAGATCACCTAGAAAGTGTGTAGCTAGAGAAGAGAAAGTAGCCAGGACAGGGTGGTGAGTTCTCTAAGGTGTCAAGGTCAGGTAGAGGAGGAGCCAGCAAAAGTAGTTACAAAGGAATGGCCAAAGAATCAGAAGGACAATTTCTTTAGCCTTCTAAGAGGTCTCCAGTCTTTCAGTGCACCCTACCCATGCCACGATATTATTCCCTGTAAAATATAAATGTGACCATATTAGTCCCTCCTTAAAAGTCAACATCGAATCCCTTAGTTGGCTATCTAAGGCTTCCCATGATCTGGTCCCACTTACATCTGCAGCCCTATCTCTTGCTACACTCATACAAACATTCTAGACCACAATAACACTAAACCACACCCAAGAGTGTTTTGCTTCTTTATACTCTGTGGCTTTGCACATACACTTCCCTCTGGTGGGACCTGTCTTATCATCATCTTGTACCATCCACTGCACCTAATATAGTTGTTGGCAAATGCTCTGCACTCAGAAATACTTATTGACAAGCTGAATAAATTAATCAATAAATAAAAATAGTGAATGTGGGTGTATGACTTGCCTTCTAATTTAAAAACTTTCTTGGCTGTTTAAAAATTTTACTATCAGTCTTGCTATCAGTTACTATTTTTTTCTAATTATTTGTTGATAAAAACAAATTAGCTGCTGAAATAAACTTAAATGTTAAAATGATGTTTATAGTGTTTTTCATGTAGGCAATAAATTAAAATAATCACAATTAGTTTTAAATCCAGATTTCTGGTAAAGATAAGGTACAAAACTGAAAAACATGAGAATTATAAGGGAGACATGTGAACTTGGCCTGATCACTTCCCTTTTACGGGCCCATTTCTTTATCTGAAAACTAGAGAATAAACTTGATGATCTCTCAGGTCCCTTATAGCTTCTCTATTTTAAGGCTGGCTATCATAATATATTCTAGAGGCACATACTAATGCTTTGCCAAAGAGAGGAATTTTTTTTGAGGACTTCTATCTTTGCTGTCAGCTCCCTCTCCATGCTACTTCCTTCCACCACAAGGCATCATAACTAAAACTTCTTGTATTCTGTGGCATTTAACCTATAATCATGCTCTACATTCCTCATAGGTTTCCTATAACAGTAAAATACGGTAATATATACAATAGCACTTTGGGAAATAATAGAGTAATATGCAAATATTGAATGTTAACATTACTACATCTCCTTGGGAGGGACTCTAGGATCTTAGTGACACTGGACAATCACAGATCCGTAAAGCTGAATGAATGACATTCCAGTCCACGCCCTGGTTCAGAGAAGCCTGGCAGAACACTAGCCACTCTTTTGCTTTAAACTCTTTGGAAAGAAGTCTTCCCAATCTCCCTGAACACTGCATTCCAATGTCTTAACCCCTTGCAATTAGGGAATTCTTCCTAGAATCATCCTAAGGCGCACTGTCTTTTGCCCAAAATTGTCTTGCTTAATCTTTTAATGATACATTTTCCCCCAATAGAGCTGGAATTCAAGTTTTTTCTCCTTTACTGGGCAGACAGATATCTTGAAGAGTCATCTAAACAGCTGTCACCCTGCTTTAAGTCAAGGCCACCCCTGAATAGCTCCAACAGATGTATAACTGGCCCATCACAGCAGGCCATCAGATATTGGGGGGATGAATTCCACTTATTTTTTCCACCAGCATGCATAGGACTTCAGAGTGACTGAACACTGAAATACAACCCAATTTTGCAATACAAGCCTCGAGACAGCAGGTGGGTGACATCTTGCTGGACACCAGCCTGTGTGGCAGCCAACACTGACTGGCTGAGGACTGAGCTGACTTGGCAGGTTAGACTGGAACAGATGGGCTTCCGTGTGTCAAATGGGGAGATAACGTCTATTAATTTGTTTCCTGTGACAGATTTGTAAAACTGTACCCACTGCATTTCACTACCAAGGTTATCAGTCAAATAAACTAAAAGCACAGAGATGTAAGGAAATGCCAACAGCGGTACTAAATCTATATACACTAAGTTGTCATTCAGCTTGAGAAATGAAGGCATGTACTAACCTTTGGGGCGCAGGTCCTACTAATTCTTTATGATCACTTTTATGATCATTTAGTAGACACTTCTTATTCCCTCTCCACTTGGACAGGCCGATGTAAGAAAAGTGCAACTGGGCTATAGCTGGGGTCTGACAATGTTAGTGTCTGTGAGCCTCCATTTGTTACCACGGAATCTTGTCAGCTTGACCTTCGATTCATCCCTTCCCCACCAGGCTCATGGCTTAGAAAGCAATGATACAATGGATCTTTCACTCTGTGCATGGGAGGACATTTATTCTCCTTCTTAACATTTTATTCTCATTACAAATTGATGAGTATTTTCAGTGAAGAAGACTCTACTGACTCTAAGTTTAGGTGTAGATGCTTTAACAAATCTAGGTTCACATTTATGTGGGTGTGGCTAGCCGTCCATTTATTTGATTCAATCGCCCAAGTGATGACAACATTGGTTTAACACCAGTTATCTTTGCCAAAGTCCTGTATAAGCACCAGATGGCCAGCAACTCTTTACAGGGATAGTTAATTTGATGTCAACTGGATTAGGGGCTGCCCTAATTTCTTGTGAGACATTATTGCTCAGTATGTCTGTGAGGGTGTTTCTGGATGAGATTAGCATTCGAATCTGTGGATTTAGTAGAGTGCCCTGTCCAGCATGGATGGGCACAGATGAGAGCCTGAACACAACAAAAAGTCAGAGGAAGGAGGAATTTGCCCCTTTTATCTGCCTCACTGCTTGAGCGGGGACATCTTATCTCATTTTCTGCTCTTGTGTTAGGATTTAAATCATCAGCTCCCTCGGTTCTGAAGCCTTTGGACTCAGACTGAACTACACCACAGGCTTTCGTGGGTCTCCAGCTTGCAGACAGCAGACTGGGGGAATTCTCGGCCTCCATCACTGTGTGAACCAATTCTTCATAATATATCTCCTTTCATATTCTATTGATTCTGTTTCTCTGGAGAACCCTGGCTAATACAGGGACATTCACTGAAATTAATCCAAAGGGTTTATGCAGTTAATATAACCAAGTTAAAAATCTATTGAAGAAGAAAATGTTGATAAGCAGTGTGGTTTTCTGGAAAGAACATTAACTCTGGACTTAGACTTGTAATTGAACCTTGGCTCGGCTACTTACTTGCTGTTTGATTTTGGGCAAATTGCATAGCCTCTCTGAGTCATAGTTTTCGCATTTTTAAATGGGAATTATAAAACCCACCTCTCAGGGTTGTGAGATAAATAAGTTAGATACTATAAACTGAATTTACCATAGTTTACCTTACCAGTCTTATAAACAAAATTTCTCCAATGCTATGTATATCTACTCTAATATTTCAAGAGCCCAAACATATGTAATTTGCCATTGTAATTTCCTGGTTTTGACAGGCAGACTATTGTCACTATACCTTACATTTAGGAACTAGTTTGTCATCATGGATAAAACAATACTATCTTGGTAGATATCAATTTTGCTGACCATATAAACTTTACTCAGGTGTGTATGAAACGATGGCATTTTGTTAACAAAATGCCTTATATTTTGACATACTGACAGACTGACAAAGTTGAAGGACCATGTAATATTTGTTGATAAAACTGAATCAGATTCATTTGGGGCTATTTGATTTTGAAAAGCTGGGTGAGAGTGACTGCAGGTACTATAGCTTATAATCTTTTCTGTGACAGAAGTTGGTATGATGGCTGGAATAATTAAAACACATATGTGATTTGAATAATTTATTCTACTTCTGAATATCTAAAATTTTATATTATATAAAATGATATATTATGTAAAATATATTATTAAATTCAACTATAATGCTAATATAATTAAATGTTATATATATTATTAAATACTAGTTTTAATAATAAAATAACATTATTTTATTCAATGGTACTTTACACACAGACATGTTTCTATCAGTAAGAATCATATTTTGGATTAACTATGTCGATTATAACATAAAATATCAAGTATATTGTACTTGCATATTTATAATGCCTTACATTTATATAGCACTTTACAGTTTAGATACTTTCACACACATTTACTTCTTAAAATAGCTCTCTAAAATAGTCTAGGCAGGTATTATTATTGCATTTTGAAGGTAATGCCACTTATTAAGGCTCCAGCAAGTGAAATGATGTCTAGTAAATGGCAAAGCCATCACTGAAAACAATTCTTTGGACTCCTGGTCCAATCGATATTTTCCGATGACACAGCACTGCCTCCCTGACAAGCTGATGAATTGTCCATCTCTGGGGGAGACTGGTTTATAGAGTAAAGAAATAGATGTGATTTGTTTCCTTGCTCTTGCTCATGGGTTGTTCAGAATGAAGTCAATACCTGATGAATAGTGATGTCCATGAGGAGAGCTGGCTGTTTAAAGAAAATGAACTCAGAAAACCAATAGTGTAACTGAGGTGGTACAGAGAGGGTAGTGATAGTTAGATCATCACACAATTTGCCATAGAAACTGAAAGGGGTTTAATAATTAATAATATTAATTATTAATTTAATAATTAATAATTACATGGGGACAACTGGAGTAAGCTGGCACTGGCCCAGGGAAACCAGATGTCTAGTCACCTTAGATATAACAGTCTCCAGGGAGTAATATGGCAAAAACAGAGGAGTGTATGTGCTGAGAAATAAATTTTGGGGGTAAAATTATTAATTTACTTCCTCTCTCCCATTGGACTGAGAGCTCCATAAGGGCAGGTATCAGTCTTGTTCTTTCAGTGCTTGGTATCTACTAGGTGCTCAATAAATGAATCAATGAATTGACTGATATTTGTGTAAAAATCATTCTTGAAAGTGAACATGTTCAAAACAAAGCTGGAAGTGAATACAGGCAGTGTTATATGATGGCTGGGCACTTTTAGAAGCATCTGTGTCCTCCTCAGCTGATTGCTTTGCAAGCTTATCTGTGATTCAGAGTTTTACAAATAAATCACAATGCACTATTCTCAGCCCAATATTCTAGTCTATGAGGATACATCGGGATGGGGAAGCCATTGGCACAGAGAAGGAATGTATTTCTTGAGGCCCTCAGTGATGGATAGCCCACATAAATTACCCCTGCTAGCCCAGCTGGGCTTCTGCGCTACTTGGAATTGATACCCTGGGGTGTTTCTCTTCTCCTTTCCCTTTCATTTCTATTTAGTGTGTTTTGTCTTTATGTTTCTCACTGGTTTCACTTTCAAGTTATGACTTCTACCACAGGCGATTAAAAAGAACACACACACACACACACACAAATGTAGGTATACACTAAAAATCACACAACTAAAGAAATAACCAAAAGGGAAGAAAGATAACTGTTGACTGTTCTTCAAAAAAGTCGGTGGACTGAAATAAGTTTTGATCAATGGAAAATTTTTGGCTAAAGAAAACAGTGCAATTGATCTTAAAAGATTCAAATAATGACCCAAGCCATGGCTTGAGCCTAGATCTGAGACTAGCTCACAAATGTTGTGTTGGCTGGACAATCCCTTTTACTTTTGGGGTTATTCAATAGACTTCCTTGCTCCATAACTATATGATGGGTGTAGCAGTGAATGGGGTGGTGGGGCAGGAGGAGAGGATGAGAATGAATGATGACTGATGAGAGAGGTTGCTAATGACTGAAATGCTTAATGCAGCCTTCTTTCCTTTGTTCAGAATTTAAGAGTTTGCTAGAGGGTATTTCATCTACTCATATCTGCTTAGAGCTTTTATATTTACACAAATCTTCCTTAAATCACTTTCTAAGCTTCTTACTTAAAATTAAGAAGTGAGGTGGGCTGCTAAAGCATGGAGATTCAATTAAATATTTGTGTGTCTACTTTTTTCCCTAGAAGCCCCAGGAAGAGAGTGGGGAAGTGACTCAAGGAAAAGAGTCTATTATTAACTTAGCAACCACAGTGGACAATCAGAGTGTAACACCAGAGGGAAACTCTGGGAAGTGTGTGAAATATATGACTCGGCATGATCCCATTAAGGGGTGGGGGAGCATCTCCCAAGAGTTATCAGCTCAGGACTGCTATGAGGACCTGTTAATTCCCTGGTCCTGCTGGCCTGCTGTGTCTCGGGCTAGTCTTCCTTAGTTCTAGATGCCCTATGGCATGGACGCAGCTACTGACAGGTGCAAGTCCAGGCTGGAACATACTGTCAGTCACACTGAAGAGCTGAGAAACATGGCTCAGGAACTGTGACCATGAGAAAATGGTTATCGCAAACTAGGAAGCAGGTCTTCTCCGGATACAAGACCTGTGGGCACCTTGATCTTGGAATTCCCAGGCTCTAGAACTGTGAGAAATAAATGTCTGTTGTTTAAGTCACCCAGTCTATGGTATATTTGTTATTGTAACCCAAATTAAGACAAGAGTTTGAGCATAAAATCCAGAATAAAAGATATTCTATTCTTCATAAGCCTTTGAGGAGTAAATCTCAATCTTTCTTCTTCTCCTTCTCTCTTTTACTGTCTTTAAGAGATCCCCACGTGTCTCTAATTTCGAGTAAAAATTCTAGCCTCTACAACACCCAGCCAAGCTTCATTACCCAGCTCAATGAGCCTGGCTCTGCGAGGAGCTAGACACTGCTGAGGGTCTGAGAGTCTCAACTGTTTCTGCTAGGCTTGTGGGTGGGTTTATAAACACAAAGGCCCACCCAAAGGCATGTGGCCCTCAGGTGCTGTTTCTCGTCCCCTCTAGAGCTGGGTTTATTTTTGTGGAAATCTAAATCATATGTTTCTGTTTCATTTACACCAAATTCCTACCAATGTTGTTTCCTTGCAACCTTTTGAAGTTATCCCTTAGGGATAGATTCCACGAACGCATATTTTTGTGCTTTCATTCTCAAACGAGCTTTAGAAATGTCCATGCTTCTTTGTCTTGGGATAGAAGAGACTGGAGTCTTTGAGTGTTTGAGGCTCAGGGACTTCACTCTCCAGATGCGGATGAGTTTTTTCATCTCATCTCCTCCTTTAGCCTTCTGCCTGTCCTCAATGTTACTGGGCTCCTGAGAATTTGTGTGAAGACTAAGTGAGGGTTTCCTTCTGGGAGGGCTCTGGTCTAACCTCTTCATCTTAGAGAACACTCCTCTCCTGAAAATGAAATGTGAGCATGTACCAGAAAATTTCTACAGTTGATCCAAAAAATTCACAGTGGAGCTGGTGTTCTGTCTCACTAAAAGATAAACTATCTGAGTATATGGAAAATCTGCAAAACTAGGCTAGCAGCTTTCTGTGAGTGCCTTGAGGCTACAGACTGTATCTTATTAACCTTTATTCTACTATATTCAGACAATGTCTGACATATTGTAAGTACCTGATGTTTAAAGAATGAGTAGATGACTACTCAGTAGATAAGAGAGATCTCTATAAACGTATATGACTATAAATACATATTCATGCATGAGCTCATACATGTTAATCTCTCAAATGAACATGGCCTGATAAACCCAGATTCTAAAATGAATCAAGGAGCACTCTTTTTTTTCACTATTTAGGAGAAAATAAAAGATTTTCTCCCCCTACAATGCTGCTGTGGTCTGAATGTTTGTGTCCTCCAAAATTCATGTGTTGAAACCTAAACCCCAAGGTGACCGTGTTAGGCGGTGGGGCCTTGGGAGGTGATGAGGTCATGAGAGTAGAGCCCCATGAACGGAATTAGTGCCCTTGTAAAAGAAGCCTCACAGAGCTAGCTCATCTTCCACTATGTGAGGACACGGCGAGAAGTCTGCAACCTGGAAGACAGCCCCCACCTGAGGATGCTGGCACCCTGATCTCAGACTTCCAGCCTTCAGACTGTGAGAACTAATTGCTGTCGTTTACAGCCACCCGAGCTGTGGCAATTTGTTATCGCAGCCTGAACAGACTAAGAGAAATGCTTAGCGTAAAAGCAACCCAAATTATATAAATATTCAGTGTTTGTCAAAGTGAGAAAAGCTGAATCAGAGTAACATTAGCTGCTGAAATAAACGCTGAGCTTTCAGAAGTTTAACACCGTAGAATTTCATTTTTCACTCATAAAAGTGAGTAGGCGAAGAGATCAGTAGAACAGTTTTCCCACCTTCAGCTCCCTGGGGGTTATCTATACTCCAGTCAAGAAGAAATAAGTGCATGGAGGAGCCCCATGAAGTTTTATGAGCAGCCCAAGAACTGGCATTGCTTCTGTGGACACGCCATTAGTGAATGCAGTCACATGGTGGCACCCAGCTGCACAGAATGTGGTCCCTGGCTGAGCAGCACTTCCCAGTGACAGCTCTACCTAGGGAAAGAGAGCATGAATTTTGAGGAACTGTCTGTCTCTGCAACAGAAACCAAGAAAACTTCAGCCCAAATTCCTAAAACAGATGGTGAGTTAAGTTCCCACTTCTAGCGTTAAGAAGTCCTAAGAGACAGGGCTTGGGAGTAGGTTGTCCCCAGTGACAGGCCTCCCTCCAGCCTTGCAAACACTGAAGCAACAGGGGGCATGGGTCCATCTTTTGTGGGAGGAGGGTGTGTGTATGTGGGAGGAACTATTCCCTCTGGGGTATGAACAATGTCTCATGCTCAATGTTTCTATTTAACAACATTGAGAAGTACTATCTAAATTCATTACTTTCTTTTCTAGGAAATTTTTTTAAGCTAGTGAAAATTCAGAAGGTAAAGTAAAATTTCTATAGGCCTGAATTTTCAAAATGACTCTCGATGATTCTATGTCTAAGCTGATCTTTAAACCCACAGACTCAGATCTGCTTGAATATTTGAGAGAAAGTGGTAACTGGAAGTGGTCGCTGTCATGGTGGTTATTAGACTGTAACAAACTTCCTTTCTGCTTCCTAAATGGCTTATTCTTCATACACAGATGTCAAATAACCTATGAAATGTAAAACTGAAACACAGAGCTCATATGTGGCCAAGTGTGTTAATAATAAAAATTGTTAAAATAATGGTAGCAGCTAACTTTTACTGTGCACTTCCTGAGTGTCAGGCACTAACTTAAGCACTTTACTTAGATGGGCTATTTGTATCTTTATAAGTTAAGTACTCAGGATCATTTTATAGATGGGAAAATTAAGGTATAGAGAGATTTAGTAATTTGCTTCAGGTTACAAAGTAGGGAAGCATAACCCCACTCCCACCTACTTCCCACAAATGATGGAGAAATGTACACTAATGCCAATTCTATGGGGTAACAGGAGAAAGAAGCTCAAGCAACAATAGACATCTGGCATTAATAAAATACAGATTTGTTTTGCCACATAACATTTTTCTTTCCTTGCTTTTTAAATTGTGGTACCATGTATGCTTTATACATTAAATACCTTTCAAAGCAATTTAACTGCATTGTTCAATCTGAGGGAATGAGCTAGTTAGTATGAAGAGATCAAATGTAGTAGCTATTTGCTGTCATTTCCATGGAAATGAAAACAGAAATTCATTCAGAGCAGTAGGAACTAAAAGATGTGTAGATCGGCACAGGGTACAAAAGTGTATTCCTTTAATGATAAAAACACTCAATAAACTAAAAATAGGAGGGAACTTCGTCAACCTGATAAAGAGCATCTTTGAAAAACTCATGGCTAATGTCATACTTGTGGTGAATTACTGAAAGCTTTTGCCCTAAGATCAGGAATGAGACAAAAACGTCTGCTCTAGCCACTTCTATTAAACATGGACGAGTGGTTCTAGTCAGGACAAGTAGGCCAGAAAAAGTAGTAAAAGACATCCAGATGACAAAGGAGTAAGTAAAACTCCCTATCTGCAGGTGACATGATGTTGTATATAGAAAAACCTAAGGATCCACTAAAAACTAATGTAACTAATGAACACGTTCAGTAAGGTTGCAGAATACAAGATAAATATATTAAAATCAATTGTATTTCTATACACTAGCAATCAACACTCCAAAAATGATATCAAGAAACTGATTCCATTTAAAACACCATCAAAAGGAATAAAATATTTAGGAATAAATTTAATTAAAGGTGCAATACCTGTACACTGGAAAACTACAAAATATCGTTAAAATAAATTAAAGAAGACCTAAATAAATGGAAAGACATCCCACATTCATGGATTGGGAAACTTAATATTGTTAAGATGGCAACACTCTCCACACTGGTCTATGGATTCATCACAACCCCTATCAAAATTCCAGCCCCCTTTCTGCAGAAATTAACAAATTATCTTAAAATTTATACGAAAGTGCAAGGTACCCAGAACAAAAAACAATCTTTAAAAAAATGATAAGGTTGAAGGACTCATACTTTCTGATTTCAAAACTTACTATAAAGCTACAGTAATGAAGACAGGATAGTACAGGCATAAGAACAGACAAATACATTTATGAGATAGAATTGAGAGTTTAGAAATAAACCCTTACATTTATGGCCAATTGATTTTTTTTTAACGGCCATTGATTTCTGACAAAGATTCCAAGAAAATTCAATGGAAAAAGAATAATTATTTCAATAAATGGTGCTAGGACAATTGGAATGTCACATGCAAAGGATAAAGTTGGGCCCCTACCTCACATCACATAAAAAAAATTACCCAAAAAGGGTCAAAGACCTAAATGTAAGAGGTAAGATTATAAAACTCTTAGAGGAAGATAAAGAGATAAATCTTCATAGCCTTGGATAAAGCAATGGCTTTTTAGGTATGACACCAAAAACACAAGCTATGAAAGAAAAACAGATAAATTGGACATTATCAAATTTAAAATCTTTTATACTTGAAAAGACTCCATTAAGAAAATGAAAAGAAAGCCCACAGATTGGGAGAAAACATTTACAAATTATATATCTGATAAAGGACTTGTATCCAGAATATGTGAATAACTCTTGCAAGGATTTGACTGAATATTTCTCCAAGGAAGACATATGAATGGCCAAGAAGGATATGAAAAGATGTTTAATCGTCATTAGAGAAATGCAAATCAAAACCACAATAAGATACCACTTCACAACCATTGGGATGGCTATAACAAAAAAGATAATAACAAACACTGACATAGTTGTGGAGAAATTGGCATCTTCAGACACTACTGGTAGGAATGTTAAGTAGTACAGCTATTTTGGAAAACAGATTGTCCCTCAAAATGTTAAATATAGATTTTCCATATGACCTGGCAACTCTATCTCTAGCTATGACTATACAAAAGTGCATGAATGTTTGTAGCAGTATTAATAACAATAATCCAAAGTGAAAACAGCCCAAATGTCCAACTGATGAATAGATAAACAATATGTGGTATATCCATACAACGGCGTATTATTTGGCAATAAAAAGATGAAGTACTGAAACATGCTGTAATGTGGATGGACTCTAAAAACATTATGCCAAGTAAAATAAACCCGTCACAAAGACCACATATTATGTGATTTCACTTTTATAAGACATGAAAATAGGCAAATCTATAAATACAGAAAGTAGATTAGTGTTTGTTAGGGGTTGGAGGAAGGGAGGAATGGGGACTGAATGCTAATGGGTATGGGCTTCTTTCGTGGCTGATGAGAATGTTCTGGAATTAGTGATGTTTGCATAACTTTGTGAATACACTAGAGACCACTAACTGTACAGTTAAAAGTTAAAAAAGAATATAAAAAATATTTTTTCTTGAAAACTATTAGATATTCCATAAAGGAGGAAAAAAAGTGGTACAAACAGCATTTGCCAGTGAATTCTAAATTCTTTGGATGATTATGTTCCTTAAAATACTTGCCTGAAGCCTTCTCAGGTTTGTTTAAGACAACGGTGTCTGGTAAAATTTTGAGGGAATCGTTCTGTTCGTTATCATTTTCTCTTACTTCCCAAGTGGTCCTTCAGCTGATTAATGAATTGGACCTGATAAAGCCCAACAACTTTTTACATTTAAAACCATCTTTTTACTGGGAACAGGAGTGCAAGTGGGAAGGTGTTCTGGCACAGTCAAGGAATCAACTAGTTATTTCGTTTTGCAGAGGACACCAAGCCCAAAGAGACTGTGACTTTCCCACAGTCATTTGGCTAGTTGGAGGAAGTGCCCCACCCAGGCCAAGGTCTCCTTCTCCCAGGTGAAAGCACGGCCCCACCCCACTTTCTCTGTGGGTACCCAAACTGTTGGGGCCCACAGAGGAAAACAAAGCCTACACTATGGCGGTTCAACAGATGGAATTTAACACAAACAACTGGTGATGAAGATATAAGAGCTGAAAAGCCTATGGGGCATGGTGAGGCAACCCAGAGATCAGCAACAGCGAGAAGCAGCTACTCTCCCTGGGGCCAGAGGGGAAAGAGGAAAGAGATGGTGTGAGCAAGCCTGGGAGCCCAGGAGGAGAAGGCTGTTGGGAGCTGGAACCAACTGCTGTAGGCAATGCTGCCTGAAGCAAAGAGAAAGCGGGTAGTAAACAACTTGTCTACCTCCAACCCACTCTATGCCTCCCATTGGCCGTCTCTAGCAGGAAGCCAGTGAGCAAGGGAGCCTGGAAAACATAGTGTGTGGGAAAGCTGCAGAGAATCAGAACAAATAGGTGAATGACCTATATGGGTTCCCAGAGGAAATTACTAGCATTTTTGTATCTTTTATTCACCACAAAATATTTACATTAAGTGAAATAAAAGACTCTCAAGAAGAAAAAAAAAAAGCAGCATTGAAGGCAAAGTATTATTATGTTGCATTAAGACATTTATAAATACCATCATCTTACTACGAAGGCTCATCCCCTCCTGTCACTAGCTAAGTGCCATGGGACGGCATTCGGGTGATGAAAGCAGCACTGGAGCCCAAGAAGACCTAAACTCTGGTTTTACTTCTGTATAAACAAGTACAATATCAGAAATGTTGCTTCATATTTTGAGTATCTGTTTCCTTATCTGTAGATTAAGCAATAAAAAGTTTTGATTCTTCCTACCTCTCAAGATTGTTGAGGATCAAAAACAATAATGGCTGTGTATAGTAGAGAGGCATATATACACAGAGTTAGCATTATCACTAATCGACTTCACCACCACAACAATCCAAGCCAACATCGCCGCAAAATCCTGTTTGTTTTCCCATGTCGTACTTCACCAAAGCCAGGCGGGTTATAAATCGAGATGCACTTTCTATATTGAGGGGCCAATGGAGAACCAGTTAGGTCTATATTTACCACTGAAAACTAGTCTTACTGGGGGAGTTTTGACTTGAGGATGGTTGATGCCTTCTTCTTGCTACTCACAAAATCATGCTGTTATTGAATCTGCAAGCTTGGAGATTCAAACATATTCCTTCTCCCGGATACAGGCAAAGACCTCCCAAGAACTAAAACCAACACGTCAACCTTGCAACAGCTGAAAGGTTTCCTCCAAATCCCTAAGATCCATCCATGTGCCAGGAGATTTCTCTGGGTTCTAAGCAAAAGTCCCTTCATTATTCAGAAGTGATAGAGCAGTGTGCTCCAACTGTTCAGCTGTCCATCACGCAGGATGCCCAGGAGGGGTTTTGCTCTTTTTCTGAGGCCTGGTTTGGGGCTTAGCCAGGACTTCACAGCAGACCACACCCTTTCTGTCTTACCCAAATGCATCTCCTTGATAACAGCAGTGCTTTATTTGACACCCACCATGTGCAAGTTACTTTAAACAGTTAATTCTCAACTTAATAACACCCTGCATAGTGGCAATATCATAGCCATTCTACAGAGGAGAAGACTGAGGAGAAGTTAAATGATTTGCTTGAGGAGGAGCCGAGATTCAAGCCCAAGAGTATCCGATACCAGAACCTGTGTTCTTCCCAACTCACCACACCAGTGCCTGGCACCACTGTGAGCCATCTCATTGCCATTACCCTTTTCTAGCTCCCTCTCCCTGAACCAGACTTAGTGACTACTTCTAGTGAACAGGTGATGGAAGGGTCAGTGTGTTACTTGTGAACAGCACTGCAACTTCCTACTTGCTCTTTTCTGGATCATCTGCTCTGGGGGAAGCCAAGTGCCACATCATGAGGACACTCAAGCAGCTCCGTGCAGAGTTCCACACGACAAGGAACTAGGCCTCCTGCCAAAGACCAGTGAGGAACTGCCCTGTGAGGGAGCCATCTTGGGAGCAACTCTGAAGCCCTGTCATGCCCTTAGGTGACTGCAGTACCGGCCAACATCTTGACTACAACCTAGGACAGACCCCAAGCCAGAACTACTCAGCTAAGTGCTGAGTGACCTGCAAACACTCTTTATTGTTGTTTTAAGCCACCAGACTTTGGGGTAATTTGTTACATAGCAACAGATAACTAATACGACTTCCTAAATTGATATTCTAATTTTATTTTTTTCTATCCTACTGTATTTTTCCTTTTATTTCCTGAGAGATTTTTATCAATTTTATCTTCCAGTCTTTTAATTTCAGCTATCATATTGATAATTTCTGATGGTTCTTCCTTGAGTTGATTGTTTCTTTTTTGCACAAGTCTATCTTTGTTTTAAGGATCTCCTTTATCTCTGTAGATGTTAATGATTTTTGAAACATATTCCCCTCTATTCTTTGTACTGTTCTCCTCAACTGTCTGCTGAGCCTTGCTTGTCCATTCAGATTTAGATGAGAAGCCAGAGATGGGGCTCAAACACTCTGTGAATTCTTTTGCCAATTAGTGATTTCAGCACAGAACAACAGGTGGATCACCAGCTTCTTATTACAAACATCCCAACATCAACCTTTAATGTTCTTTTCTCTGGTGTAGGTATCTGAAAAAGGGTCCTCCGACTACCTGCCTTGAGGGTAGGTAACCTGGCTATACAGTAAATGCGATGGTTCAAAAATTTAGCACAGCACAACTCAGAAGAAATGTAGTTTATCTCCCGTCATTGATTCAAGTCTGCTTCCCTGGCCTCCATCACTGTTGTAGGAAAGAAAGTGAAAATTCTCTCTGTTTTTTCCAGGTTAAGTCCTAATCTGGTCAGTTTCTTTGGATAAGGTCTCCTTCCTCAGCCTGTTCCTGAGAGTGAGTCTGGGTTTCCAGGAGGAGCGGTGGGGGTTTTGGATCTGTGGGCCTCCATCTGTGCCCTCACTGCCCTCTAATGAAGACTGGCAGGTCTGAATCTGTCCTGGGCCTGCTGTCTGCTGAGGTGTGACAGTCTCTTATGGCCTACTGAGCCATTTTGTGGTCCTTATTACTGGATTTCATGGTACTGGCCATTTGTATCTTGTCTTAAAATCTCAGCACATTGTCACCTCTGTGTCCTGAACCAAGGACACCAATCTTCTGTTCCCATATTGAGGCACATAGAGACTTGTAAAGTCCCTGAGCTAACAGAGACTGTGGGGGTTCAGGAAAATGGCTTCAGCGACCCCAACAACCAATGCTGAGCTAGCAGCACTCCAACCCCATGTGGGACGTGACTGAGTAAGAACCTTCTCCAAGATGCTTGCAAGAGCCTCCGAGTTGGGCAACCATATGCCCTGAAGTTCTGCTTTTTCTGTTCAACCCATTTAACGCGCGCTGTTCCAGAATTCTGGTGCAGAACAGGGATCAGAGAACACCAGCATCTGCCAGTCTCCCCAACTCAGCTCCTCACTCTCCAGAAATGGCAGCAGATTTGCATTATTTCTTCCTACTCAAAGACTCTCCCTGTGTCACAAATTCCTCCAGCCCTAGGTGGCATTCCCTACTCCCTCTCCTTGGGGCCACAATGGTGAATATTACAAGGAAACTTTTTGAAGTCCTGTCAAATATTTTCAAAATGTGCAACATTATCCATGCTGTAAAATGAAGCTCCTCACAGCTGAAGCTTTGCTGACAGGGAATTGCTGGGCCAAGCGCCATGAACAACATGGAGGTGTATTGTCAATTGTTGAGAGCGAGTAACATAATAACCCATTATCTCCCTCACAACGGTGTGGTTCACTTAATCTGCTCAGCCAGAAGGCAGCACGGATTTGCGTGAGATTCTAGGCCTGTCTGAAGAACAAGCAGTGCAGGGAGTCCAGTTTTGGGGGTGGTGGTTTCAGGGGGGCAGGGCCACCCCGAAGCTCAGCAGCCAAGACTGGGGCTGCAGGAGAAGCCTGGAGTTCAGGAACAGAAGCCCCCCGAGGGGACAACAAACCATAAGGTGATGATTGGGTCACCACTAAGAAAACTGCCTGAAACTACAGCCCAAGGGAATATGAGTATTTTTCTGAAACAAAGCCCTGGCTGCATACTTTTGAGAAAAAGAATTTAGGGGGAAAAAAATACTTCTCATTTGAAGCTCTGACCATTTTGTTACTTAGACCTTTTCGCAATAAATCATCAGGCCCTGGACTCACTACTATACTAATGATCTTGGCTTCTAGTCAGTCCCCCCGATTTTGGTGGCTTCCTAAAGTACAAATGAACCTGCGCTTTTATTAAGTGATACTGATGGGCTACGGTTGAAAATCCTGTCCTCCCAACTTGGTAAACTTGGGGGATTTATTGCTTTCTGGCAAGAAGCTATGAATGTAAGCCTCATACTGCTTCGGGGAAAACCATGTACACAACTGGACACTAATCAAATCAAAATTTCTGGCGTGGGGCCTATGCATTGCTATTTTTAAAACACTCATATATACATATATGAGTGGAAAGTACAGAGTTCCCATGTGTATCCTTCTCCCTCCCCACCCCCACTTTCTACTATTATTAACATCTTGTGTTAGTGTGGTACATTTGTAATAACTGATGAGCCCATATTAATACATTATTATTATTAACGGAAGTTCATAGTTTACATTAGGGGTTCACTCTTTGTGTTGTACATTCCATGGGTTTTGACAGATGTCTAATGACATGTATCCATCATGAAGGACAGTTTCACTGCCCTAAAAACTCCCTGTGCTTCAGCTATTTCTCCCTCCCTCTTCTGAACCCCTCAATCACTGATCTTTTTACTGTCTCCATCGTTTTGCCTTCTCCAGAATGCCATATAGCTGGAATCGTACAGTATGCTGCCTTTTCAGACTGTCTTCTTTCACCTAGCAAAACGCATTTAAGGTTCCTCCACGTCTTTTCAAGGCTTGATAGCTCATTTCTTTTTTACCTGAATAGTAATCCATTGTCCGGATGTGCCATTTATCCATTCATCTATTGAAAGACCTCTTAGTTGCTTCCAATTTTCAGTAATTCTGAATAAAACTACTACAAACATTCATGTGCATGGTCCTATGTAGACTTAAGTTTTCGACTTATTTGGATAAATTTTAAGGACTGCAATTGCTGGACCATGTGGTAAGAGTATGTTTAATTTTGTAAGAATCTGCCAAACTCTCTTCCAAAGTGGCTGTGCCATTTTGCACCCCTGCTAGCATTTGGTGCTGTCAGCGTTTTGGACTTTGGCCATTCTGATAGGTATGTAGTGGTATCGAATTGTTGTTTTAATTTCCAATTCTCTAATGACATATTATGCCAAGTATCTTTTCATATGCTTATCTGCCATCTGCATATCTTCTTTGATGAGGTCTGTTCTAATCTTTTGCCCATTTTTAAATTGGTTTTTTTTTTTTTTATTGTTGAGTTTTAGGAGTTCTTTGTATATTCTGAATACCAGTCCTTTATCAGGTACATGTTTTGCAAATATTTTCCCCCAGGCTATTACTTGTCTTTTCCTTCTCTTGACAGTGTCTTTTGCAGATCAGACGTTTTTAATTTTAATACGGTCCAACTTCACATTTTTTCTTCAAACATACTGCCAAGGTTAAGAGCCAGTGCCCAAAGAAAAGTGTAAATATGGCCTGGCTGCATTTTTGTTTCACCACTTATCTCTAAAGGCTGTTTCTCTGGAAAATTCAGCTCCACAGATCACGAAATAAGTGGAAAATCATCCTACATCCTTTCTGCAGACATCTGTCTGAAATGCAAATGAAGTCATGGAAAAGGGAAATGGTCAAGTTGATCTGGGGTTCACACCTCCTGAGGTGAGGAGACTAGGCAGCCATAACAAAGTGACAGTAAGATAGGAAAAGGAAGGGAGCGTGTGGGAACAGCATGCCTCAGCTGGACTCCATCAGCAATGCTGGGGGCTGGAGGCTCTGCCATTAATAGCCATTAGCATGTGATTTGCCTTCCACAGCCTGATTTGAATTTGTATTATTTTTTTCTCATAAGCTTGCTGTCTCCTCCACAAGATGGATTCACTGAGAGACTAATGACTTCTTTCTAAGTTGCTTTAAAAAAAATCCAAAATCTATGACTATTTCATTATTAATAATGATAGAGGGTAGGGAACCATGCTTATGAATAGAAAAGGAGAATACATATTGGGACCTCCTACTTATGGCAGTAAAGTGGCTCCTCAATCTACCCCAGCTGCCACAGCTCACACAAGGGAGGGGGAGCATGTCCCTTGAGACCAAAGTTCCCCAAGTTCCAATACTGGCCTATGGAGAGCACAGCTCTGGGAGCAGAGCCTTGTCCTCTGCAGGTATGGGTTCACCTCTCTTTGACCTTGGGGACACCCTGTTGGTGATCATTTTTCCTTTCATCCTGGTTCCAAGCAGAGATCTCTGGGAGGTACCCAGGAGCACAAACTCTCTGAGCTGCTGCACGTGATGATCACCTGACCCAGAAGTCTGGTCTCTTTGTGTCCTTACGGAGAATCTCATTGTGAGAAGAATTGGGGGAAGCAGATGAAAGGTGGTTATGACAGCTTCTGAACTCACTTAAGAGGAGGCTGTGATAGAATCAGAGCTAAACCATTTAAAATCATCTTTACTCCTTTTCATCGAGGTAAAATAGAACAAATTCACCACTTACACCACTTTTATGTGTACAGTTCAGTGGCATTAAGTACATTCGCATCATTGTGTGACCACAACTGCCATCGGTCTGCAGAACTTTCTCATCCTCTTGAACTGAAACTCTGTCCCCATTACACACTAACTCCCCATTGTTCTTCCTTCCCCCAGGCCCTGGTGCCCACCATTCTATTTTCTGTCTCGATGAATTTGTCTATTTCAGGTACTTCATATAAGTGGAATCAAGAAGTACTTGTTCTTTTGTCTGGCTTACTGCACTTAGCATGTGTTCAAGGTTCATCCATGTCGTAGCACATATTAGAATTTCATTCCTCTTAAAGGCTGAATAATATCTCAGTGTCTGTATGGATATGTATCTTTTCATATGTGAATAATGCTGCTGTAAACATGAATGTACAAATATCTGTTTCAATCCCTGCTTTCAATTCTTTTAGGTATATACCTAGAAGTGGTATTACTGGGTCATATAGTAATTCTACATTTAGCTTTTTGCTGCTTCTCATATTGTTTTCCACAGCAGCCGCACCATTTTACAGTACCACCAGCAATGCACAGGGGGTCCAATTTCTTCACACCCACACCAACACTTGGGTATGTATAGATAGATAGATAGACAGACAGAAGTTATCCTAATGGGTATGAAGTGGTATTTCACTGTGGTTTGATTTGCATTTCCCTAATGATGATATTGAGTGTCTTTCATCCGTGTATTGGATGTTTGCATATCTTTTTTGGAAAAATGCCTATTAAAGTTCTTTGTCCATTTTTGAATTGGGTTGTTAGTTTTTGTTGCTGTCATTGAGTTGTAGGAGTTCTTTATATATTCTGGTTATTAATTTCTTATCAGGTATATGATCTGCAAATGTCTTCTCCCATTCTGTGGGTCGTACTGTTTTGATTTCATCTTAGATATATCCAGTTTAATTTTAACCACCCCAACTGGACTAGAGACAGTCAGGGCCTGTCTCTAGGAAGACCCACCTTTCTAAGGATGGGCTTATACTCTCTTAACGTTTTGAGAATAAATAGCAAATCATTTGTTTGTGGATTCTCTTATGACATCCAACATGTTGTTAGCCATCAGTTCAAATCTGTTCCTTTTTGTTGGATAATTTGTTTATTGTGTTTATTTTGCACAAAAATTTACCCAAACGTTAACAATTAGCCTCTTACAACATTGATAAATGTAGTAGAAAATAGTGATTGGATTTTTCCATTTAAGCCTTAAAACCTCTAACTCCTGATTTAGGGGCCTTCATTCAATCATCTAACATTCTTTGAGGATCAATACATTGGCCACATGGATGTAATACCTTTGAGTACAGAAAGGGTCTCCTACCATCTAGAAAATGGGTGTCATGATGGCTGCTTCTCTCAAAATATGGTTTATACAAAATGAACAGGGTTTTCTTAGTGCCAGCTGGGAAGAGAACTTAGCCTTCTGTCCCAACATTTTAGCATTTCTCTTTTCCTCTTCCCCTTCAAAAGACTTTGTTTTAAAATCATCATGCCTGGTTCTCTGCTCAACCATCTCTGTTACTACTGAACCTTAGAAACAAACCAGAAATTATAGGCTCGGATGTCTAACTGACTATGAATGGCAACCTTAAAAAAATCGAGGCAGCATTTTTGAAAAAGGACGACTTTAAAACCAACCTTGACATCAAGCCCTGATGTAGGTGTAAAAAATGCGAGCATTTTCCTTATTGATTACTAAAGCAGAGTTGATTACTGCATTTCATTATAACACAAGGAAGCCTTAGAAATGAGTTGGTATCATTTTTAAAAGATTATTTTTTGTTTTGTGTTTTGTTCAAACTCCAAAAGATACAAACTTTACTCTGCTATGGGGGAGCTATTCTTCCAGCTGTGATGCATCAAACGCATGGCTTTCTATTGTATTTTTTAAAAGATAATAAATTCAATTATTAAATCAAAGCCATTATGGAAAAAAAGCAACATTAAAACACAAGGTTAATTTAATCACATCTGGCCAAGGAGAAATGCTGAGCAGAAATCTTTTATACACACATACATGTATTACTTATACATATAATATTGTGTACGTACATAAACAATGTATTTCTCCTTGTTGCTTAAGAATATTTCATTAAATGCACTTGTTTGTGGGACAATTGTAAATACTCCGGCATTTAGTTGTCAGTGTATTCCCTACTTTTCACTTGAAAAGAAGAACTAAAGAATATTTCTGCAATATTTTTGGGAGAGTGGGCAGCTATTGCTAGCAGTAGGAACACTGGATCTCTAAACATGTTTGTTTTAAAACATTGCTAATGTTGTGATAATTGTTTAAATTCTATTTTGTTTGCTAAGAAGTACATTCGAGAGTGCTTAACTACTCCTTACACTTCTTAAGCCCTTCATGGGAAGGGAACTGCTACACTGCTCTCAAAAGGCCACTGGAGTTTTTGTTTTGCTAGTTTACTTTTTAAAACAAACTCATAGATACAGAAAACAGAGTGGTGGTTAACAAAGGGGAGAGAGGGTAGGGGAGGGCAAAGTAGGTAAAAGGGGTCATATGTATGATAACGGAAGAAAACTAGACTTCGGGTGGGAAGCACTTAATAGAGTACATAGATACCAAATTCTAATCTTGAAAATTATATAATGTCACTAACCAATGTTATCCTAATATATTTAATTTTAAAAATAAATTTTTAAAAAGGAGAAAAGACCATCAGAGGGACAAGTTTGTAATGGGCTAGTGTTGCAGAAGGTCACCACTACGACACCACACAATTCCCTCTTCCCTCACCCTTTTTGTTAGGGGAAAAAAAAAAAAAATCCTTGCCTGGGGCCAGCCATGCCTTCTGTCTGGTCTCCCTTCGCTGTGTAACACGAGGCAATGGACATCCTGGATGGCCTTTGCATTTGTTTCTGTTCCCACATTCGATGATTCTGTGAGAGACAGGAAAACAGGTGTGGGGCTGTTGTTACCGTTTCAAACGGCAAAAACAAAAACAAAAACAAAACCCCAAAGTTTGTTATAGAGAATTAAACGACATTAGCACAATGTAGGGGAACAGGAGGTTAAATTAGGACATTAAAGAATGTTTTCAGAGAAGTGGCTTAAAATCAGATGAACCCAATGCTTCCTTCCATAAGAACCGGCACTACAGAGGGATTTTTGAAGGAAAACATGCCTGGACATCTGGTTCTTGACTAGTGTCCTCTTGGAGCGCTGGCTGGTAGAGCACGTGAGGGGCCATGTCCGGAGCGAGGCGGGACGTGGGTGCGTGCGCGTGCGTGACAGCGAGCGTGTGCGTGCGTCTGGACGTGCGCGTGCGCGCGTGTGCGCGCCGCGCAGGATAGTCGCTGCCCTGGGGATTCCTGTAAGCCAGGTGAAGTTTACCTGGTTACATTTTGGCGCCCATCCCCAGTGCCATTTTTTCCTCCTGCTTGTAGCAGGCATCCAAGTGACCAGCTGGGCCTGTAGTTCGTTCAGAGCTGATGAGATTTCAAAGAACTTCGGCTGTCAGAGCTGCCAGTGGAAAGTGGAGGTTAGTCTTCTGGGAATGAGAGTCATGTGGCAGAAAATGCATGCCCTGGGAACTGTAGCAAATTATGCAACATGGGTCCCGCTCAGGAAACAGAGATAAATCCAGGCTGGGTTTCTTAGCTTCCACCTCCGCCCCCAGCCCCATTTTTATTGTCATTCAGAATCAGAACATTCATCTTTTGATTGGATTGTGTCTGATGTCGGCACTAATTACTCTCTCTACATTAAATTCTCTGCAAACACTGAAATGCCCTCAAGGCTTCCATATGGAAGTAAGCCATCCACTCCATTTTTCTTGAGTTCTGAAAGTTACAAGCCGCGGGAAGCCAGGTGCTTGCTCTTTCATCCCCCAAGGTACCCTAGCGGATGCTAGGAGTTTATTGTGACAGGGTTTCCCTCCAGCTTCATAAATTGCCCAAAGAAATAGCTCACCTTCAAAGAATAGTCTCTTCACCGGGGATTATTTCTCGACTCTGTTGATTTTCTCCTGGATTTTGCTTGACCTCATTTTGTCAGCTACTCCCTCTGCATCACAATTATTATTACAGCTTTTTTTTTTAAAGGACTCTTCAGTGTCCTCCCCACTCAAAGGCTGTCCACACGCCAATCCAGTCTGCATACTGTTTCCAGACTAATCTTCCAAATGGGCAATCTTTATGCTCCACTGCAGGCTTCCAACAGCCTTGCAAATTGAGTAAAAAGCCTTAACTGTGGCACTCAAACACTGTACTGTGTGCCCAGCCTATTTTCCCTTCCCTACAAATGCCCTTGAATGGCCAGAACCTGTCTTATTATTCTCATCACACACCATACTTGCCTTCTATTGTCCCCTTAGTCAGCATCGTATCCTACCTCCTATCTCTACCTGCTTACAGTTATGCCCAGTTTCCATGCTCCAACTTACACCTATTTCTGTCATCCAGATTTTACTAGTTCCCCAAAGAGACGTGGTTCTGTCCTTCTCAGAACCTTCACAGCATGCGCTCCTGCCACTTTTTCAATGATCATATCTACTGTGTATTACAGGTAATTTACGTTTCTGTCTTAGTCCCAAAGAGGGCAGGGCAATGCTTTCTAATTTGTAGTTCCCTGAAAGCTGGGACACTAGTTTGTATACAGTAAACAAGCATAAACAAGTCGGCAGGAATATGGTGAAATGAACCCCACGCTGAAAATCAGACAGATCTGGAGCTGAGTATTAGCCATATGATTTTGATCAAATCACATAACCTTTTTGAGCCCTAGCATGCCCAAGTATAAAGTGAGTATGATAGTACTTTTCTCAAAGAGCTGCTACATAGCTCATGTGAGATAACATATATAAAACATCTTTTTATATTATAAAGTGCGATACACATATAGCTGTAAGCAGTAAAAATTTGGTGAATTAAATTGAAAAATTTGCAAAGAATTTCCAAAAATCTCCAAGGCACAGGCATTCTAATAACCCTCTGGGTTTTGTGTTAGCTCTTCCCACACTCAGTGTCACTTCTTTCTGCTTTTACTCAAATAACTCAATGGGGTCTTCCATCACTAAGTCCAAAAGACATAGGGAACTGCCCACAGTAGATTTTTGCTTCTCTCCAAGCAAATCCACCATGACTTAACTTGGTTTAGGAGTACGACTGCATGAATGATTTGTTTTCATGCATTTTAAAATTACTATGGACATATTTTTAACCTTGGTATTTGTGTTTCAAGATCAAAAGTTGAATTAGGTTTGGGCCAGTGTGTGGCAAGTGGCCCCACAGCAATGAAGGTGCAAAATTGTAGAAACAGTCTAGGTAAGGGTACATCAAAACTGATGTTACAAGCTCTGTGTACAAGGGGAGACAGCTGCTGCTTACCCTGAAGCCCACAGGCAACCTATTTTGCAGAGGGATAATATAGCTTTCAAGGGCACCCTTATATTTTTCCTAGAAGTGAAGGCATCGTAAAGTGGCTTTTTTTCATTTGCTTCTTCCCAGTTACTCTAAAACTACTGAGAGAGAGAAAGAGAGAGAGAGAGAAAACCTGAAAACATTCTTGAACATAGTACTTTATAAGTTATTGGTTCCTGAATGCATATTTGGCCTCTGATTAATTCCCGGGCAGGCATAGCACACCTTCCAATCCCACGAACATGAAGCCCTGCATTATTTCAAAACCTCACGGTACTTGCTCTGGAAATGATTCCAGGTTCCACGGAAATCTGGGGGAATGGCCCACTGCCATTTCTGTGACTCAGTTGGGTTTGGAGAATGCAGGATTGGGGGTCTACAGTGGGGAGGAGAGGAGAGTTAACCACGAAAAAATGAAGGAGCACAGGGACCAAGGCAGCCTTTTCTAGCTCCTTTTTTAAGGGACTAAGATGTGATATGCTTTCCATCCACAGCTTCATCTAGAGGCCCAAGAACAGGATTGGCTCCCATTTCAGTCTTAGGGCTGAATATCTTTTTTATTTTCCCTCCCCGAACCTCCCCTCTTATTTTTCTCTCTAGACTGTCAATTTATCAGCCATCATCTAAATAAAATTGTTAGGCCTGGTTGAAGAGTGGAGGTTGTGGACACAGTTGACTGGGAGCAAAAGTAAACAGGACAGAGAGGAGCAGACTGTGACAGTCTTCAGAGACACTAAAGGAACAAATCACTGGGACCAGCCACGATGCTCTTGCTCACAGCCAGCGGGCCCTTGGGGTTGGGTCCCCCCATCCCACTGTTGTCTATGAAGTATACTGATGAGTTGGCAAGTGCAACCTACATTCAGAGCCAGCTGCTGAATCCAGGTTGGATACCTCTCTGAGATTCATTAACAAGGCTAGGGACTACTGGACATTTTGTTATGGTAAACACAGGCAGACAGACACAGACTGATTGGTAGCTGGGATTCCACTTGATAAAAGGCTTAAGTCACCCATGGCTGGGTTGAGTTGTTAGACTTCCAGACAGCAGAGGGCCGTGGAGAAGGCTGACTGCATCATCGTGACTTCTGTATGGCTCTTCATAGCCCCATGTGCTAAATGACCTCTCTGGGTTATGTCTAGTTCTAAGATCTATAACTCTAGAAACTAATTCTGTTTGCTATGCTCGTAAAAGTCACGGGCCACATATTTTATTCTCCCTTGGCACATAAAGGATCAGAGAGGTTATTTGAATCACCTAGGCCCATGCAACAAGCCAACGCTCATTCTGAAACCAAATTCAGAGTATTTGAAGCTCAGGGACCCACTGCCTCACCTTCTTTTATTGATCAGTTACATACAGCAAAGGTAGGGTGAAAATTTATCTAAATTGACACGTCTGAGAGTGAAAGGGGACACCATTAATGATCATCTGGGACATCAGGCATAAACCATGATATATGGGTACTTCAGGTGTAGGGGGAAAGTTAAGTAGGTTTTTATGAGGGCATCAACAGGTCTTAAACTTGAATTCTTCAAAATTTATGGGGTGCTTTAAATTTACAAACATTTGTATTGCTTACCGCTCATAAAATCCACCTGTGTGATTAGGCTGGCTCCCCTTGTACCCAAAGGAGGTGCCTGGTGAAGCTGCCCACCCACCCCCTACCCCAATGTGGCGCATCTCAGTTTTAAGGTTCAAGTATGTCCCTCACCACCCCACCCACTAACACACCAATCTCCACTACTTCCCCAAAGCAATAAGTATTAGATGGTTCAAAGGGAGCCAAGGCCTCCGCAAAAACGAATCTTTGGTGTGCCCTGGGATCCATCTTGTGCGGCTAACCCCTTACCTTTCTTTCTAATTCTTCTTTCTCATCTCTCTAATCTAATCTGAGCTAATTGTTACCTGATGCCTGATTCTACCACACAGGATCAAAAGGAGACTCCTGTGAGGTTGGTTCCCCAGCGGATTCTTCCTTGTGTGGATATAATAACAAAGGGTAAGCCAAAATTGCAGGACAGCCCTTTGCCTGCAAACCTGTAATTGTCTCATTCACCAAATACCCTCTGGTCTGGCTGTGAATTATCTATTCCTGGAAGAGACGCTGAAGCAGAGTAGGTAAGAGCAGTGGGCCTTAGAGATAGGCTTGGGTGTGAATTGGATATAGACTTGAGTTAGTAGATGCTACTGCAACTAGGTGCTTAACATTTTAAGTCTCTCTTTTCCGTAAAATGAAAACCAGGCCTATTTTATAGGAGTTTTCATGAAGAATAAATTAAATATTGTACGTAAAGCTTTCAGCTCGCTGCCTGGCCCATTGTGAGTCTTTGTCATCACGGCCGATGCCTTTAACCCCAAAGCCGCAGACTCACCACTCATCAGGTGGGCGAGAGAGCTTTGCTCAGAGCATAACCTGCAGAATGCAGAGCTGGTACTTGATCATGCCTCAGACAGTCTCCACTTGAATTTTTCTTTTAGAGACTTAAAGGACTAAACTAGACAAGAGTATAAACTCAGAGTACAGATTGCATCTTACTCATTTTCTCATTGCCCATAGTTATTGAAATCATATTTTATGAACCCCAAATTAAAATAGTCTGACCATTACAAAGTATGTTATAGCTGACACTGTCTCATAAAATCCAGGAAGTGTGGTTCCTTTACCCATGGTGCTTTTTACATAGCTGGCCCTCATGAATGTCTGTGGAATAAATAAATGGATGAATCATGACCACCACCACTGGAATATATGTATATGTATACACACACACACAAACACACATATATATTTATATAATTTTTGCATCCTGCTCTCCCTGATATATCTGCTGTTTGCTCTGTCACTCAAGGTCCCAACAGGAAACAGGTGGCCCTCAAATTAGAATAATTTAAGGAGAGCTTAATAAAGTGACTGTTCACAAAAGTGTGGGTGGGGTGGAGAGGAACCACAAGGGACATTCTCAATGGTGGACGTCACTGCTTGTTGAATGACAATGAATAAAGGAAGCAGAGCTGCCGTTTGACTTGGTTTTCTAGATGAAAGCCCAGATTTGACCGCTTCCCCAGAAAGCACCTGTCTTCTCCCTGAGAGTAGACCAGAGCAGACCCACAGAGAGAGGTGGGAGAGTCCTGGGGAATCTGAACATCTGGAGCGTGTTGGCGGCAGCTGTGGGCCGCAGAGGACCAGCAGGAAGGTGGGTGGAGGGTGCTCAAACCAGAGAGTGATGTCTGGAAAAAGGCAACTCTGTTTATTAATTCCTTGTAAAGGAACTTTGGGCATTGCTTAAGTTGACACTCAAACTTGCAGTAACTGCCCTTCTCTTTCTGGAAGCTCTGACAAAGAGATGCTCAAACAAGCAGCACGTATCCTGATAGGAAGGGCAGAAGCGCTGATGGGCCTGGAGAAGCTGAGCAACTGAAATCCCTTCACCAGACTTTTCCTTTGTCGTCGTTTAGTTTACTTTTGGTAGGCTGTGTGTATTTGTATGTGTGTACATGCACATGTGTGTGTTCACGTACACATATGTTTATATGTATGTGTGTATACTTTGTGTTTATGTGTGTTTGTGCGTATGTGCATTTGAGTATGTGTGTTTGTGCATGTGTGTATATGTGTATAAAAGTTTGTGTGTTTGTCTATGTGTATGTTTGTGTGCATGTGTTTCTGTAGGTGTACATATGTGTGTTTGTGTATATGCACGTGTATGTATGTGTAGTCTAGGAATAAGTGGTTCTGTCAGGCTATATCCAGGAGAAATATTGGGCAAGAAGCATTTATAGGCAGAATGGGAATGGAAATGGAAGGAAATCACCCTTGGCAGCACCTTTCATTAAGACCTGCCTCCCCGCCCACCAGCACACACACCTGTTTCTCCTCTGGCACTCCGAGTGGACTGGAAACTGTATGGTTGGCCCACAAACCATAAACATTTGCTGAGTGATCACTGCGTGCGGGGTGACAGAATTCTCTTCATTGTGTTGATTTTGTATTGTATGGGTTCCGTTGAAGCAAAATGATAAAAATACTGACCTCTAATGATGATCTCTTTCCAAATAACAAGAACGTTGAAGCTTCTGTTATTCTAAAGAGCATGGCGTGCTTTTCCTGCTCTCTCCCTTCTTGCTCTAGAAGCACGGTCACGACTTTGGGAAGGGCTGCTGCCATCTCCATTTTGTTAATGAGAAAATGAAGCACAGGTGGTATGAACTTGGTCAGGTTCCCATTGTTATATGGGACTGGAAGATGGCTCTTCTGGCTCTCCTTTTCCCTCTGACAGCATTGCCTTTCTAAAATGATATTAATAAGGATTAGTGGAAGGACATTATTTTTAATTCTTTTATTGGTAACACAACCTGAAAGGTGAGAGCTATATATTAACCCAGGGAAGTCCTGAATCCATTCTAGGAGGCTTCCCAGGTTTTCTCAAGCTTAGGTCTTCAGTGGGGGAAATTTCTGCAAAGCCATGAGTTGCATGACACTACTGTACTTAAAAGAACTGGTACAATTATATTTAAAAATAATGTTGCTTTAAAAGTTGCTTTAAGAAGTATGCTTGGTCAGGACTCTGCATATTGGTGGAGCCTGGGAGAGGGCAGGACAAGAGGTCACTGGCTCCCTCCCTCCCTCCTTCTCCCATTCTTTAGCTGGCAGTGAGCAACCCCAGTTTAGCATTTTTTTTCCCCCCAGGATGGATCCAGAAAATATTTTAAGCTCATTTGGGCAGTTAATAAATAGTACTTTATGTCAATTTAAGCTTCAGAAAAAGAGGTTGAATTTTGGAGCTCGAATCTAAATTTCCTGACTGTAGCTTCTAACTTCCTAGAAACATTTAGGTTTATCTAAAAAAAAAAAAAATTAAAAAAAAAAAATTCCACCTTTAAATTTCCACTTTTTTCTGGAAAGTTCTACAGGAAAACAAAAGAGTTGTTGGGTGTCACTGTCTAGGGGTGTAACCTCCTCATAGGCATAATTCCAGCTTCCATAAATGTCATGGCTTAGAATAAGTTCTAAAGTGAGGCTGGTCAGGATATGGAAACTAGACCTCAGATTTGGGTCTCTGACAGCACCTCTCCTCTTTCTCTGCTTTCGATCCCTAACTAGAGACCCGTACTATCTGGTCCCTCTACCTGAACTCTGAGGGATGGTCGGAGCGAATTGGAAGGTGCTCCTTTAATGGCTAGCGAGGCAAGGATCTGGCCTTGCCTTTATAGTCATGTGACTATAAGTCTTCAATTTGCTCATGTGGTAAATGAGAGTATGAAATAAGAAACATTTATATTATGTTAGTCTCTGTCCCTGGTTCCTGGCACAAAGCTCCTTTGTAAACAAGGGTGCTAGGAGAATCTTCATTCTAACGTTTGGTCTTTGGCCCCAGTTCTTGACACAGAGCTGTTGAACATTTGTAATTTCCTAAGTGATAGGAGCGTCTGACACAGGGCTCCTAAATGTCTTGGAATTTCCTGGATGCTAGGAGTGCCTTTTATTCTGATGAGACGATGCTGAGTGGGCTTCTGGATGGGGGCTGGTCACCAGAAAGACCAAATCACCATTAGAAGCTTGGACATTTAAGACCCCGCTCCCCATTCTCCAGAGAGGGAAGAGGAGCTGGGAATAGAGTTAATAATTGCTCATGCCCAGGTGAGGAAGCCAACATAAAGTCCTAAAAGGATGGGTTTTGGAAAGCTTCTGGGTTGGTGAATACGTCTCCACACCCCAGATTCAGGGAGACAGAAGCTCCTGTGCTCGGGACCCTTCCAGACCTCACCTCATTTACCTCTTCATCTGGCTGTTCATGTATCTTTAAAAATATCCTTTGTAATAAATTAGCAATAGTAGCTAATAGTAGCTAGTTCCTGGGTTCTGGGAGACACTCTAGCAAATCATCAAAATGAAGGACGGGATCGTGGGAACCTCCAGTATGTAGCCACATTGGACAGAAGTTATAGCTATCCTGGGGACCTGCTGCTTGTGACTGGCATCTGAGGTGGAGGCGGTCTCGTGGAACTGGGCCCTTAACTCACGGGATCTTGACTGACTCAGGTTAGTGTCAGAATTGAATTGAGTCGTGGAGACTTGACTGGTGGTGTGGAATTGTTCTGTGTGGGAGAAAACCCCACAGGTCTGGTGTCAGAAGTGTTGCAAGTGTGAGTGGAGGAAAACTGCATTTTCTAAGGTAGAAGGACACCTGTTCTGGCCACCATACAGAGTTATTGAAGGACAGCATTTTTCAAATTGAGGTACTAAATAGAGATGAGGTATTACTACTTCGTGAACTAATATGAAGACAATGAAAACTGGTGTCCAAATTTCCAACAAAAGCTCTCATTCACAATGTGTATGAAATCGTTTTAGCACATTCTTTCTCAAACTTGCACTGTTTTCCAGGGATATTTGGCCGTCTGCCCTGCAGTGCTTGAAGGCACGTGATATGCATGCATAGCTTCCTGAAGCTTCAGTTTTATGAAAAAAAAAAAAGAAAAATTGGAGGAGAAAATTTTTTCTTTAAAACGAGTTATTTTCATTTAACAGTTTTCATAGAGTACCTGTGGATTAAAAGTCATTGGCAGCCAAGGAGCCATGATTCTCTCTCACTGGTCGTTCTGGCTGCTATAACTATCATAGCCTGGGTGGGTTAAGCAAACGTCATTTATTTCTCACAGTCTGGAGGTTAGGAAGTCCAAGATCAAGGTGCTGGCAGATTTGGTGTCTGTTGGGAACCCACTTCTTGCTTCATAGACAGCCATCTTCTTGCTATGTCCTCCCGGTGGAAGGGGCAGGGGGCCTCTCTGGGGCCTCTCTTACAAGGGCACGAACCCCATTCATGAGGGCTCTGCCCTCATGACCTAATCACTTCCAAAAGCCCCACCTCCTAATTCTATCACCTTGGATATTAGTATTTTTTCAACATGAGAATTTTGGAGGGACACACGTTCAGACCATAGCCATCATAGGCAACCAGTCTGACCCTTTCTATTCCCCAGAAGTTGGAGAGTTTATTTCAATCCACATATTTTTGCAGTCATTTTGTAACTCTAAACTTAGGACCAGCATGTCGAATTATAGCCGTAAAGATTGTGTCAAACTTTCCTATGCTCTTGGTTCTGCAATTTCCACCATGTGAGAAATGTTGTTTTGCTCTGTGGTTTTTTTTTTTTTTTTTTTTTGGCCCAGGGCTCTCTAAATGTCGAAACACACAATGGTCTGCCTTTGAAATGGCCTTTCCTAATTCTGAGGGGCGATCACTCATTCCTCCGTGAAACCGTACAGTCTATGTTCTTCTTTACCCAGAGTCTTCTTCAGTTAGTCCTTCCACTAAATATAGCTATTTAATAGCTAGCTGTTCTTTCCACTTGAGATTATATTTTCTATAAATAACACCGGCAAGGAGCAAACACGAAGGAAGGCAGCATGGTTGGCTGTGAGGGCAGGCGCTCTGACCCAGGCAGATGCTGTGACTCTTGCCCCACTTAAAGGCATGCATGCTTAGACAAAATCCTCACCCCTTCAGGGCCCCCTCTGTATAATGGGGACACAAATCTCAAAAGCTTTTTCAGTCTTTTCCACAGGAGTACTCCCTGTCCAGGACTCCATGTCCAAACTTCCTTGCCATTCCATAGTCATCCTAAACATTTAGGTCAGTTCTGTATACCTTTCCTCAATGTACTCAAATTTAATTGCATGTAATTGCATCTTTCCTCTCGTATCTTCGAGTGAAATTCATGTTCCAGAGAGGCTTTGCATACCTCTAGCATATTCCAGGATTCCTCCAGGAGGTACCTATACTTTACAAGTGTGGTTGTTAAAATGACACTCGGGTTGAAAATATTCAGCAGGTATGTGTAAATAAGAATGTAATGGCTGTTAAAATATTAAAACACCTTTCTATCAACTGGTAAGTAACTGCTTCCAAGCCTTTGAGTGGCGTCCATTTCTCACATTACCTCTCTCCCCAGATCCTTGAACTGCATGGTCCAGGAACTAAAGGGACCTTCAGGACCCTCCCTATTCTGATTAGCTGGTGGCCTGCACCATCCATCCTGTTAAATATTTTGAATATCATCCCACATTACATGTAACATATATGAAGCTCCTGGCACATACTCGGCACTAAATAAGCAGTAGGCATTTTTAGTCCTGTGGCTTTGGGAATATATATTTTGAACAGCACTGTGGCCAGCATCCCTCCTTCCCCCTCTCGGGACCCGGTATTCCCTCCCTATCTCCCGAGGTTCCGGTGAGGCTTCCAATCGCAGCACTCCTCCCTCCAGTAGCTCTTGAGATGGGTGATGATGTAGGTCTGGAAAATCCCAGTCCCTGTTTCCTGGTAGGCATGTGCCTGTGACTAGGAGTAAGTACTTGACCCAGGATGGACCATTCAGAGTCCACCCCTAGACTTCTGGGTATAAATGCAGGGACTGAGAAGTTTCTTGTCCTGCCTTGAAAGGAGCTGTTCTGTGTACTGGGGTCCAGAGACACTTCTCTGGAGTCTGAATGAACTGGAAGGATGTGGTCAGAGCTTCTAGTGGCCCTGACCATGTAATGAAGGAAGAGCCTGAGAAGTGACACACAGACAGAAATGGGTGAATGGAGGCAATGAGAAAAAGAGAAGCCTTGATGATATTGTCTGGGGACCAGACCCAATTTCCATCCTGGTCAACAGTGATTCTCAAACCTGGGTGTGTATCGGCAACACTGGGAGAGCCAATGAGGAATCCCGAGGCCCAGGCTCGTCCACGTGCGACAGAGCTGAGTCCTCTGTATTTCTGCTGTCTTCCAGGTGATTTGGATGCACATCCAAGGTCGAGAACTGCAGCCTTACAAGCGTGTGATCCCATGCATCTCTTCTGTTGCCGTAGTTACTTAGGTTTCCTATAGGCAGAGATAAAGAAAAGCAGTTAGCCCTCTGGGGCACCAGGCAAACAATGAATGAAATGAGCCTCTGGTCAGCCCCAGTCTCCCTGATGTTGGGTAGCTTAGTGAATTGTGGTTTTTGCTCATGATGAATATATTCTCCATGGACTCAGTGTTGGCCAGAGTGAGGGGATGAAGTGGCTAAGACAGGAGTGACACCTTCCATCTTCTTGGGCTCCCCTGAACTACAATTACCTGATGGGATTTCCCTGCCTTGCCTTACCCTCTGAAACCCCAGCAGTAGCCTTGGTGCTCCCGGCTTCCGTTCCTGACCACCCCGTGCCTTTCTCATGTGGCCCTGTGAGGCGTGCCACACCTCCTTGTCTAGGACCTGGGGGTGTAATAAACTTTATTTTCTCCCTTCCCTATTTTCTCTTGTAAAGTATACAAAACACCTTGGGATTAGTCCTCAGAGGAAACAGATGAAAAGCCCAATTGTTTGCCACATTTTAATAGCACCTCAGTGCATCGTCCCTGTCACATTCCACTTAATTATATTGTGCAGTACATCATAGCATGTGAGGTACAGAAGTCAATAATCAACACACCCCACTCCCGGCTTCCCAGAGCCAAGGTATCAACTGGGACTCATTCTGTTACAAGCGACAGACAACTTGATACATAGAAATGGTTTTGATTTTAAAAAATCAATGTAGCTTTTAAAAAAATAAAAAGGAATGTAATTGCTGAAAAGTCCATGGTTGAGCTCACCTCAGGCATGGCTGGATTTGGTTCAAGTGATAATATGAGGACTTGCTATCAGTCCATCTCTTGGCTCTGCCTTCTTTTATGGGGCCTCTGTCGCAGCTACATGTGATAGCAGTAGCTCCATCCCTCACAGTTGTCTCAGGCTCCAGGATCAATGGGTAAGAATAGAAATCATAGTCCAGAGAAAAATTTCTCATTAGCCCTGGCTGGGTCATATGATCACTCTAAACTAATTGCAGGGAAATGCAGTGGACTGATAGGCCCTGGATCACATGACCACTTTGAACCAAGCTCAGGAAAAATTGCATCACTCTGGGTCACATGACCACACTATACCAATCACTGGGAATGCACTGGATTAATGATCTAGCCCTGGGTCACATGACCACCCTTGGAGTAGGGGTCTAGGGTCCTGTGCAGGGCATGGAGTTGGTTTTATAGGAATTACAATTCATTAAGAGTGGGAAAGGATGACTTTAAAGAGGAAATTAGGACACACTTACTAGACAGAGTGAGTGAATGCCAGGCAGTAAAATCAACAGATGTCTACTACAGTTGGACTGTTGTCATTTTATTTTAGCTCCATTGGGAAAAGGCCAGTAAGAACAAATTCAGCAAGTCACAGACTTCCACTGAGGAGAAGAAACATAAGAATCTAAGGAGCTCAGCCTTTTTTCTCTAAATAGAACCGAGTTTATGCTATCGAAGACAGATGCTTGTTTATTCTGTGCTGAGAGCTCTCCAGCCTAAAGTATTCCAAATATCCTTCCATCTGCAGATCATTCTAGGGCTTTGCAGTTTTTACTAGTTAATGAGAAAATTGGAGGAGGGGCGATTTAAAAAAAAGTAATAAATATGTTTGGAGGAAAGCTAAAGGGGTAAGTTATTTCACCATTCTGGAATTTAGAGCAATAAAAAAGTAAACAGTTTTATTGGCTCAAAGGAGAATCCTTTCATCTATGAAACAACTTTATTTGGGTTGTTTTGGCATCTTGAGAGACTTTCCTTGTGGCTCTATTATAAAATAGCTTCTCATGTTTTTATTATATAATGTCTTGTTGGGCCTCATGGCATGAGAAATTATTTGCTGCATTTAGTTGCTGTGTGATGGAGCTTTTCTATCATTTACATGTCCTTTGGTATACTAGTAATTTACATCCTCTCCAGAAATGTAATTTTGAAAGCAATCTTTATTAAAATTTCTTATAACATAAATTTGAGATAATTGGATTGAAGGCGCGTTTACTCAAATTACCCATGGCAATGCAATTTTATGGGTTTCAAAAGCAGGACAAATTTTTAGAACTGGTACCTGATGACGAACATTTGAAGATGACTTTTGATCTCTGGGAAAACTTTTGTTCCCACAGAACAGGTGAAATCAATTCTCTGATAAGTTGATACTGATAATGATTTAATGAAACTAATCCTTATGAATTGAAAAGGACATTTTAAAAAAATCTTTCTAACCAAGCTTGAGAGACTGGTGGATTTTCATCACCAGAGATGAGATATTACCTAGAAACTGCAAACTTAGGACAAACTGGGGAGTGCTCTTGTGGTGAGTAATCCCAGTTTTTGAGTTTCATTCTTCCACTCTGTTTACGGAGTAGCTTCAGGTATCATTTATGGAGCACATATCCATATGATTTATTATGGTCTAGACTATCTTCTCTATGAGGCTAAATTCTTAGGAAGAACAAAGTATGCAAAGAAGTTTGCCTGCCTAGGAAGGAAGCTGAGTAGGCAGTTGCCCTCAATATAATTCAAAGAATGCTATAAGGGATCCTGTCTAGACGTTAAGGTCCCGGTATTCAACCAGTATTGTTCAGTGAAGGAAAAAATAAATAAAGGAATCAGCATAAATTCATCTTGCAGACGAAATTAGATAAGCACCTTGTACACGTTCTTCTCACTCCTAGCTGGGTCTGCTTTTATCAGTGCTACAGCAGCGACAGTTGTCATTAAAGAATATCATTCCAGAATCCAGAAAAGAATGTGTCCATCCAGAGATAAAATTAACTGTGAACTGTGATAGAGTTTTCAAGAGAACATGAAATCAGCTCTTTGAATTATGAAAAGCAAAAACATAATTCTCTTTTTGCATCATCCTGGCAGAATTTCTATCTTACTGAGAAACCCCCCACCACTATGTCTAAGTAACTGACACCCCCAAACATACTAGTCACAGAGGGGCCCATGGATTGTATTCCTCCAGGGGCAGCATTTATAGACACCACCATGTGTATATGGCACCCTGCAGTTTGCAACCCAGCGCCCGCGTAGCTATTCTATTCAACATCCATTGTTCATTTTTTACTTGTTGAAAGCCGAAATTTTTAAGAGGGCTTGATCTATTTTTTTCAGATCTCGATCTCATATTACTTAGTAGGTTTGCAAAAAAGCGTTGCTGTGAATGAATGCCTTATTTTGACTTTCTCCCTTCTTTTTTTTTTTTTTTCCTTTGGTTCGTGGGGCTGGAACTCAGGAAGAAGATGAATCCCAAGAAGAACCTAGATGCCTCCAGTTGGAACAGAGGACGACGTCAGGTAGGGCACATTCCGTGTGATGCCTCCTTTCCTGAGCTGCCGTTGCTGACAGCAGGGCTCCAGCATCCTTTGCAGATTGCAGCGGAAAGTCTGATGCTCCAAATGATTGGAAAGATGACTAGAAATGTCACTTATAATGTATTATTCCCAGCATGACATCTGGACAATCTGGTCATGATGCAGAAGATGGCCTTTTTTCTTCTTTTATTGATTACAATTCTTGATGAATCAATACTTGAAGTAGATGATGATAACGATGACGAAATTTCAAATTCTGTAATACTAAAATAAGAAGCATAGTTATTCACTGAAGTACTTATGATTACCTTCAAAATGTTATTTAGATACATATGCTGGGTTTTTTTTTTTTTATTTGTGTATAGTTAAATATGCAGCTTTGTTAAGCTCTTTACTCCATAACAGGACTTCCTATGAGATAATAAAGAAAGAAACTAATGATGAGTGGGTTTATAACTTTGCTTCTGTATGATCAGTATGATCAGTAATGAAAATGAGATATAAAGGTCATAAAAATAAATATTACTTGAATTGACCTAATAAGAATGAAAGCTAAACCTTAATACTCTCGGCTTCTATTTTCCCATGGCTTTTCGCATAGTGCTTCATGTGATTAGAGGTTGGAAGAGGGTTCCAGACGTGTCTGTTGCTGGTGGAGGCTCATAGTCTTGTGATTTAATGGAAATCAGGGAGCAGAACTAAGAAAATAGAAAGGGTAACAAAAAGAATATGCAAAGTGAGATGGGAAAGGTTGTACTCTGCTCTGATATAGATGGAAGAGAATTAGCAATTAACCAGCTCCTCCATCTCCCTCTGCACCCCTCCCGTGTCTGCCTCCACCTTCAACAAACATCGCTCTGGTTTAGTGCCCCTTTGTAGGACACTCTCCCCTTGCAGATCCTTGCGTGGCCAGCATCATCTCATCAATCTCAGCTGAAATGTCTAGGCCCACAGGCCACCTTATCATTCCTCCAAATCACTCTTCATTCCATTGCCCATTTTTATTTCTATTTTTTGTAACACTTACTATGAACCAAAATAATCTTTCTATTGATTGGTTTATTTACCGATTGTCCCCTAGAAAGTAAGGGGACCTTGCCCGTCTTCTTAGCACCTTGGACAGTGCCTAGCACACAGTAGTCATTCAGTAAGCTCTTACTGAGTCCCTTGTGTCCACTGTATGCAAGACATTCTCTTTCTCTCTGCAATGGAGATGAGAGTGGGGTGGGCTTGATGTGAGCCGACTCCATGCCTATTTTGGATTTCTGGGATATAAAAGCGAATAAGACATGATGCTTGCCCTCAAGAAAACATATTACGTCTGAGAAACAGACAGGGCTAGAACATGAGAAATCATGTGAAAAGATGGGTGCAGTCAGAGCACGGCTAGAGCACCCACGAAGGGCCCGCTAAATCTGTGTGGCGGAAGCAGGCTGCGAGAAGTCTCCTGCGGTGGTGATTCTTGTGATGCATTTTGGAGTTTGAAAGTAGGCATCAGAGGGCAGGGTTGGAACTTGCATATCATGCCCTGAAAATTGTCCCGAGTGCCACTTTTGCACACTTACTGTTGATTTTCAGTTCCACAGCTAGAGAAGGCTGGAAGGATGGCCATTGCTGGCTCAATGCAAATTTGGCCAACCAAGTGACTTTGGGTTTCCCCGTTGTGGTTATAGATGGTATTATTCGCTCTCTTGGCATAGTATCTCCTATATTTTGAGTATATTCGTTCACATCGAAAGCCTCGATTAGGTCACGTGTCGTAAAGGCACCATGACTCCCCAAGGCTTTTCTAAGACATGAGTTGACTTAGTGAACTCTACCATGACACCCTGGGATGAGAAATCAGACACTCCATTTTCAAACAGTCTGCTAAGGTTCCTAGAGCGTCTGGCCCTTGGAACATGTTATTGGAAATCTGGTATAGTGATAAAGACGCCCCTCAGCCAAGACATTTAGAGTCAGAGATCCCAATGGAACATAATGCCACAGAAAAGGAGGAACACGGTTTAGTTAGAAATCTGTACTTCCAATTTCCTTGTGATTGTGTTATGTGGTTTTAGATTTTGAATTGTGAATAAATGGCTTATTTCCTTGTTTTCTTCGAAAACACCTAACAACCCTATTCTCTAAGTAGAATTTAAAGCAAAAATGGAGAGTTTCTCATTATTTCTAAAAAAAATGCTTGGGTCTACTGACTTTAGGGTGCGCTATAGAGTCCCTCTTCTTTACTCAGGATGCACTCCAAATGTGCGTTTCTACATTGTGATTTTAGTATACTCGTGTCTCTAGTTTTAGGCCATTCAATTCAGATCTACTGTATTTATTAACCATTCTTCGAAATCCTGTTCTGCATAAGTTGTGTACTAGACTCTTTGAAAAGTATGAACATATAATACATTAACTTACAACATGTTCACTGAATGTCTAATACGTGCTAGTTGCTGTGCTAGGAATTATGTTTCATGTAGAATGGTAAATAAAAACAGACATGACTCCATGTTTCGTGGAGCTTGTGGGAAAATGACAAACATTGCCATTATACAAATGATAAGAAAATACAAATTATAGAGAAATTATAGTCTTTAAACAAGTAACGTAGACGTTATAGTCAAGGCGGGGTGCGGTGGGAGTCTTGCCTTCACAGAGCTTGTAGTAAAATAGAATCTGTGAAACATGGACACAAAAAGCTGAGACTAAAGATAGGATATGGTATGGCCTAAAACAGAGACAGGAGGAGGGAGGAATGGGAGTGCTAAAGAGGTGAGAGATTCAACTTGGGTGGTCCAGGAAGTTATTTAAGAGATCGTGGCATATGAGCTGGGTCCTGAAGGATGGACATGAAATCCATTTGTGAAGAAAGACACATTAGCCAGGGTGTTTATAAAGTGAAAGTGAAATACTGTAAGTTGAATCCAAAGTGATATCTCTTTGGAGTCCGGCCCATTTTTTGGCTGATGACCTAATCCTTAGGCATCAGTCACTTTATCTGAGGTCTGTAATTTACACTTGCAGGACCCACCCACACAAGGGATAATGACAGGTTGATTAGGAATGTGTTTAAACTTTACTACTGTCATTACCTATCCTTTGCTCTCTAATGGTTCAGCGTCTCTGTACATTTGAGTTTTTTTCTGGGTTTTTTTGTTGTTGTTGTTTTGTTTTGTTTTGTTTTTTAGTAAGTGGCCTGCCTGTAATAGACAGAAGCCTAATGCCTACTCAGAATCAGGTGACATTTCCTCTTGACTTCATGGATATATTAGCTGAGGGGATAGGGTAGCCCACTTATAAGTCCTTTTTAATGTGATACAGTGTGGGGTGGCTGTCGGCTGATGCTCCATTTCAGCAAGACCAGCGAGGGGCAGGTTCATCAGATGGACAGTGTACCTTTGCCTCCTGCCTGTCCCCTCCACGCCTAGCTCCTCCTCAGTGGGGAGGAGCACATTGGCCTCCAGTTTCTCTGCCATCAGAAGGACATGCAGTCAGGCACATATACCTTGGTACATATCATATCCTGTGTTACCTCTTCTTCAGCCTATTGGTATTTTAAGCTGTAGATCTACCTGTGGAATGAAAAACATTTGGTGGCTCTTAAAGAGATTTGAAACATCAGCAAACCGGTAAAGAAGAGGGGGCATTTCTAGCCGTAGTCACAATGCATGGTTAGCCACTTTCTTGACCCAAGCACAGGAAGGCCCGGAATCATGGGGACAGTCAGAGAAGACTCCACCAGACTATGTGTTCCTTAGAAGCTGTGTCCATTTACAAGTGATGTTGGATCCTTTATTGAAAGGTGCCGTTTTAAAGATGCAGTGCACCCTTTTGATATAACATCCAATGTGAAAATAAAGAAAAAGATACAAAACTGAACCTGGGCTATGCACAGGTAAAGGAAGAACGAGGTTATGGGCCCATGAGAAACGGCGATGGAAGTGGAAGTATCACGGAGGAAAGATGTCCATACTTCAGTGTTCCTTTGATGTGCTCATGATGCTGTTCGTATAATAAAGAAATAAAAAACAGAGATGCTTTACTAATAGTTACATGAAGAGGTTATAATTCCAAACAGAGATAACTGTATGTCTGCAAGAAGGCACAATTTGAAGCTTGACAACATAACCCTCTGAGGATAAGCCAATCTTTGGGCCTAGCCGAGGACAGGGGAAGGAATCAGTTCACATGTTCTCACCAGGTTTCTGCCTCATTTTTCAGCAACTGCTCTGTTGAAGTTGTGAGGCCCACCCCCTCTCAGGTCTTTCTTTCCGTGGGGAGTCATTCTTTCCTTTTCGCCTTCCCACAGAATCTGTTCCCTTCCCAGAGCCTTATATGGTTACTGTGACGTTCTTTTTTAGAGAAGTTTTATGATGAGACCTCACTTAATCTCTTTCTATTCCACTGAAAGGCCCTTCGAACAAGCCGAGTATCACACATACATACAACAGCCTGGAAGAGGCATCACTATTGAATAAGATTAAAATTGAACATTACTTTTTTAGTACAGAGACTCAGGCTTATAGCTGACATAAAGAAACCACAGATCTTGCCCATACTAATCTTATTTGTAGCCAAAAAAAAAAAAAAAAAAAAAGATATAGTACCAGTTTTCTAGAGAGAAAGAGATGAGCAATCTTTCAGAGGTGGCACATCTTAGTTTAATTTATTCATTCACTCCCTTGTGGGCAAGGAACTGATGAATGGGTCAGCTATGTTTTCTGGAGAGAATTCTTTTAAAAAATGAATTGCATCCTTTCTGGTGGCTCTGTTTAAAAAAAAGTAAAATGTGTTTTTAAAATGTTGGCTCAGTCTTGCCATTTCTGTTGCTATGCATTGATTTAGAAGCAGGCCAAGTAGTTTTGAATGCTGAAATATCTTTAAATGTGTTTAAAATTCAAGAAGACTTTGTGTAATACTTATTAGCTTTTGGGCTGCACTCACCCTGTGCTGTCAGGACCCCAAAGTACAGCACTTTGATCAAAAGAGGGGAGAATCCTAAAAGTTGAAGCCATTTTATTACAGTGAAAGCTTTTCATCAGCACATCCTCTGCTTGCTAAATGTCACCTAGTGCTGAGTGGAGCCCAGCACACTCAGAGTTGGCTGTCTGCCTCATCTGCATTCAGTCACATTTTCATTTCCTGTAGTTTGTAGGTTTCTCAAGTGTGAAGTAACAAACCCCAAACGGTTAAAATTCTTCAACTAAAAATGGATGCAACGAGGGAAAAAAAAACATATGTATTTTTGTAACCTTTACAGGGAAGTGAGACCAGGGTTCCACCAGCAGCAGCTCAAGCGATGTGGGGTTACTGTGTTCAGGGGCCGGCCCCCTACAGAGGTCAGCTTTTCCGCCTCCAAGTCTTGAGAGGCGACAAAAGGAGACCCATTCTCTGATAATTCAAAGTACCTGCTTTTACTTTCTTGACATAGTTGAAAATTCAAAATGAGGTTTCTCCCCCAACCAACTATATATTGCAGTCACCACTCGCTTTGATTATGCAAAAAGTTATCTTCCTTACTGATTTTTCCAAGGCTATGGCCAAAAAATGAATAGAAAACTTCAGTTAGGGAAGTTAGAGAAACAGAAGAGTGTTGTACTTCCTTTTCCTGAATTTACTTTCTTTCCATCCCCTTAACCTTGGAACAGACAATCCGAGGGTTCTGGGAGGCATTTTATGAGGGACAGTGTTACTGGAGATGTAGATGACTTCCTGTGTTTGATGTTTGGTCTGCAAGGCTCATGTTCCCACCCACCGTTGGGTCTTTGTTCTCAGTGAGGCTTTTCCTGAACACCTCGAGCGGAACTGCAGCCTTACCTTCGTCTCTCACCTCCTTGCCCTGCCTTGCTTGTCTGAAAACCACTCACCACTCTCTGGCACCCCCGCTCCTTGACTTGCTCTTTGTGGGTCTCCCCCTGTAGAAGCTAAGGTCCACAAAGGCAGGGGTGTTTGAGCGTTTTTATCTGCTGCTGCATGCAGAATGAATGCTTAGAACAGAGCCTGACATATAGGGGTGCTCAGTATTTGTTTGTTGGTTGAAGAATGTATGTTTGGTCTTTACAACTCTTGCTAAAGCAATTAGATCAATCAGAAACTGAACACTGAGTGTCGTTTTCTATTTGTTTTCTTCCCCAGCTCCTAGCACAGTGCCTGAAATATGGAAGAACTCAAAATAAATGGTTGTTTGACTAAAGTGTACACGCACACATGGATGATTGAGTCTGGCTTATGACATGGCTTTTGGTATAAAAAGTGTTATTTGGTTGAGGATATAACAAACACAAAGCAGACCATGCTAATCCATGAGGCAGACACAGTCTCGCCTTCGAGGAGCTAACTGAGCTGCCTTTTCGCTCCCTGAAAGCAGAGTGAAGGGTTTCCCTTCTTTCCATTCCCTTAACAGGAGGACAGGCGGTCTGAGGGCTCCTGGGAGGCCTTTCACTAGAGAAAAGGCTGGTGGGATTGTAGGTGACTTCCAGCAAAGTTCTGTTCCCTAAACTCCTTTATGGGACTTCACTATCTCACTTTTATTTTAGTTGAAGGAATCTCACCACTTGATCCCTACTTCAAATAACAATGATTGGAGGTTCCTGTCATATACATTCTTCCCAAGAAACGAAGGCAGCAACATGCTGGATGCAGGAGGTTTACCAGAGGAACACAGACCTGCGAAGGTGACATATTCTCTGTTCCAAGAACTAAGACACCACTGAATAGGAGGCCATGGGCTCTAATGCTCTAACACATACTCATAAAGAAGAAGATGTTTCTAGAACTTACTTACAGATCCTGCGTTACCAGTGTAAGTAGGAGAACAGTCTCTTTTTTGGGCCTATGTTGGACTTGCCCTGGAATCTGAGGAGCTGTTTCTCTGGTGACCGGGGTGGGAGGCTGTGGGAGGTGGCAGGGGAAGGCAGCAAGGCCATGCTTCCGGACGGAGGCGAAGGGACACTTCCTGGCCTGCCGTTAAAGATGCCCCAGTGTGCTCCCAGCTCACTGCCATTTTGCATTGAGAGGGTGTCAGACGAATGAAATCTGCTTTCCACGTCCAGCGCTTTCCTAGGCAAAGTCCCACCGTGTGACATTACCGCCCACGGCTCCAGTCCACGGCATCCGTTCTCCTCAGGGTCTCCAGAGCTCACTCTCTGCTGCTTCTCCTCTCTCCATGGCCAGAGAGCTAATTGTTTCCAGACTTTTTTTTATCTGGGAGATTCAACAGACCACTTATTGCTCATAAATGGGAAAACAGGAATAGAAATTAAAATGAGGGTTTGGTTTAGTCCACTGTGTTCAGGTTCACCTAATGGGTAGTTGATCAGCTGGGCACCTACGACTTGACGAGGAGACGAAATGCATCTGTGGAGCAAACGTCTCATTTTGATATTGTGTCCACGTGCCACCGTGAGACACCTACCGTGAGACACCTCGGTGGCTTTATCGCCTGCTACTCTCCATCCAGTCCTCTGTCTCCGTAGCATAGTGAAAATGGAGCCATGGAGCTTTCCAGAAGTTTATCTCGGTCCTGAAGTGAATCGGTTACCAGGAATGAATTTTTCCGTGTGCTAATACTTGGAGCAGAATTGCCTAATTTTTGTGAGTGTGTGCCACAAGATAAACTTTTGTGCTATTTCACTTTCTTTCATTATTGTTTGTTTGTTTGTTTAAAGTTTGTTATTGGGCTTTCCCCAGAATCCGTCAGGGGAGAAAGAATGGCATGAATACACAAAGCAGCAGTGATCGAAGTAGCACGTGTATTAAATGACTCTAACTCTAAAGGATTGTCTTTAGCTGTTTCCATCCCGGGGGCGCCTCTATGCCCACGTCCACGTGTCACTTCCTTTCCCCACGCAGGAATAAGAAGTTGGAACTTGCGTGGCGTGTTGTGCATTTGGACATCGGAGGGTACCTTGCCTCCCTTCCTCGGGATCCGGAGAGTGAAAATCATCATCTAGAAATTCCAGCTGATTATTGTTCCAAAGGCTCTTAGGAGAGAGAATGCGAAGTGTTTAAACCTCAGAGGTGGTTTTGTTGTTGTCGCTACTTAGCCGTGCCTCCCTGCAAACATTTAAATGCAGTGGCATTTTGGCCCTACAGACCGCTGTTGCCAGCGTCTTTGTTTCCCTGCGCTCCCCACCCTCATCTTGGCTTTGTGGCAGCCACACCTTCCCACGCGCCTACAGGCCCCGGTGGCCCAGCCACTGCTCTGCAGTCAGTGCACAGGAGGGGCGCGGAGGCAGGCAGCGTGGGTGAAAAGAGTCGGGGCTTGTCCTGGGTCGTTTTTGTACAGCACCTCACGCAGTGTTGAGAAAATGTCGCCGTCTGTATTAAGAATGCGGGGAGGCTGCTCCAAAGCCCCCCAGGAGTGGCCCTCAAGCAATCGCTGATGGGACTTGGTAAATAAGGACCTCTGCTCACTGACCCCTTAGGGAGGACATATGGAGCACATTCTCCTCGGGCTCCCGGAGTCGCCCCAGCAGAGCTCAGCCACAATCACCCACAGAAGTAGCTGGCAAGACAAGGCCCCGTGCTGGCTGCTCTTTCCCGTCTTACCAACCCCCCTTCCCTTCACCTCCACATATACTGCTTATTGGGGGAACTCAAACTAAGAGAGGGTGCCCTTGGCGCAGTCACTGCATCGAACATACCATAACATATTTAAAAGCATCAGTAAGCCGACCAAGATCTCAAAAAAAAAAAAAAGAATTCAAAAAGAATTAAAATAAAAACCCTAAATGCAAAATAGCGGCTTTGATTACTGCCACATTAACTGGTAAAAATGGTGGCCTTCTTAAGGTTCCTAAAATCCTCTGTCCTTTTCTGAATGCTGTGCTCTACCCTTATGTGTTCCTTGGGGAACATACAGTGATTAGTAGGAAGGAATGGGATTTCTCCCTCTTGAAGTTGACCACTGCAAGGCGTATTTGTCTTATTCCAACTCAGTTTGAAGATGCTCTATTTGAGTTTACGAGTGGATTTGAATAATAGGAATAATTTATTCTCGATCCCCAAATGTGGGCCTGAATATTCAGCTTAATTTCTGACTGGATCTCTGTGAACTTGAATATTCATTTATTCTGCTTTGAGCTTGATTTTTAAAACAGTTTAGGAAAGAACACCTCAGGTTCCTTATCCTTCCTCACACGAGTGATGAAAGAGGCGATAAAATACAATAGTGAAATGTTGACGAAGACCGTTCTCTAACGAGTTATGGCCGAGGGCTTTTGTGCAGTGTACATTCCACACAGATATTCAGACACAGTGACTAATTCTGAAAACCTGAAAGGTACTCGTAACTGCTTATGACTAATGTTACAAACAAGGCAAATTCAGCATGTACCTGTGTTTTGTTTGGCCTGCAATCCTTAAATTTTTTAAAAAATCGGTTGCCAATGTTTAAAAACGGGAAAATGTTCTGTGAAAATCTCTTGAGACATTGTAAGAACTGCTAACCCAGGCCTGTGTTCCTAAGTGGTAGGAGAAAAAAAAAAATCAGCATGCGCTGTATCCTTGCAAGGCTCCCTCCCATCCTGCCTGTGGTCTGAGGAGCAGGTAAGATTGCGTGGGGGGCATTGCTATGGAAACAGGGCAGGAAATGCTAGCATCAAGCTGGGGAGCTCATACCTAGGCCAGTGATCTTTACACAATTCCCCAAAGCTCCTGCAGTTACCTTTTTTTTGTGTGTGTAAGAGGCTAATACTATACTATTCAGAGGCTTCTCATTATTTCAGTAATAGAGGATTACGCACATTTTGCAACTAGCAACAATACCACCAGGAAATGGCATCACTTAACAGATGGTTGTGGCTGAACAACTAGAAGAAAGGTTCCAGCCAGCACCTCGATGACTTAGGGTGTCGAAGCCTCTGAAAAAGCTGCAGGGCCACGAGCTTCTTCTGTGGCCCTTCTCCTCTCACGGGAACTGAGAGGGCTATGGTGAAGGCCTACCGTTTCTGCTCTTGCTCAGCAAAACCGATCTTATTGCCTTCGTGAGCATTTCCCGTCTGGCTGTGTGCCTGGCACCTTCTAGATGGGTGTCGATCAAGCATGACCCCAGTCTGTATAATAATCATGGAAAATTTCAGCTTTCTTATCCAAGGAGAAACTGACAAAAGGGACAAACGGCCCTTGGCTTTTTCGAGCCATAGAAGCAGAACAGTTCAAGGACTCAAAAAGCCAGGCACGTTTTTCGAAGGCCCAATTTTAATAGTTGGCCACGACTGTAAATACTGTGGCATCATTCATTCAGTCACATGGTTAATTTGTTCCTGTGTTCAACGAGCATTTATAGAGCCTGCCCTCTATGCGGGGCACCAAGATAGGGCTTTAAGTCTCGGCTTTTTCTTTTATGTTCATCCATTGCCCGTTACTGCCCTCAGTCTGAATAGCCATGTTTCCAGAAGTTTATGCTTTACCGTATTTTCTGGCTTGAACTCTTTTCATGGCTGCCCTGCTCTAAGTGGGTTCACAGTTTGTAGTTCCTCTCAACAATCTGAAAAGGCTTAAAGAAAATGAATAATTGTATCACTGTAGGTGACAACTCTCTCTACTCCTTACCACTTACAACCCATGGATTGTACACTGAATTAATCTGGTCCAGCTGCCATCTTTGATTTGAACATATTCAGGGTCAGATTATCTGATTTGCTATTTTCTAACAACTGAACACAAGACATCTGGTAACCACGCTTGCCTGCTGCTCTACAATAATACGAGCTAGCTTTTATTAAGTATTGCAATGCATTAGGCACTGTGCTAAGTGCTTTATATGAGTTTCTTATTTCATCCTCTTAACAACCCTGTGAATAGATACTCTGTTATTTCCACTTTGCAGATAAGAAAACTTAAAAAAAAACTTTAAAAGTTAATTTATCCCAATATAGGCCCAGTGAGCCTACAGCCATTTCAGCGGGTCTGCAAAAATCAATATGTGTTCTGGACAGAGTTGAGTTTCTGAGCAGTCCCATACTGACAGGGTTGACTCTATAGCCCTCTGATTTGAGCACGTTTATCAGCAGCGATCTTAGATCTGGTGTCCTTGAGAAAGCCTAACCCCGCCGCCTTCTTCTAAGGGCAGAGTGCTGGGGTAGGGCGGCTTCTAGGTATTTGCCCAGAGTGTATAAAGTCATACTTCGATCGAATCGAAGATTTGGTGAAGTCAAGTTTCTGTTTTAAATCTGCTTTCATTCTATTAGAAATTATGTTTTAAATCTGGTGGAATCAAAGATAATAAACTTCCCCCAAACTTGGTTTTTCTTTCAACTGTACGATTTGTACAATTTTTGTTTACAGTGTCAACATCCATCCTGGCTTCGAGTTTCAAGGTCATGTTTGATTCCTTTCCATTTAATCTCCATATCATTCTCACTGAGTCTCTTTGCAGTATTTCTGATATCCGTTTCAACTTTTCTGGTCCTGCTGTCTCACTCCAGGTTAGGTCATTATTTCCTCATAGCCAAACTAAGTAGTCCTTGACCAACATGTATTTGAACTGTGAAAGTCCATTTTTTTTTTTCAATTGATACTATAAGTGTATCTTCTCTTCCTTATGATTTTCTTAATAATATTTTCTTTTCTCTGCCTTACCTTATTTTAAGAATACAGTACATAATACATAAACATACAAAACACATGTTGTTTATGTTATTGGTAAGGCTTCTGGTTAACAGTTGGCTATTTGTAGTTAAGTTTTGGGAGAGTCAAGTTATACACAGATTTTCAACTGCGTGGGAGGTTGGTGCCCCTAACCTCTGCATTGTTCAAGGGTCGACTGCATTTTAATGGTTTCCCAGCTGGTGTTTCTGCCCCCGGCTTTAGCTGCTGTTATCCATCCTGCGCACCACCTTCGTACTATTCAATTATTAACGTTGCATCTATGCTTAAAGGTCCAGGTAAAATTCTACAGTCTCGAAGTTTTGAAGTACACGTCAAGAAGTAATCTCTCCAATACCTCTCTTGTGGCCTATAATTTCCAGTTACGTGTGGACATGTCATATCCCTGCCAGTTGTTTATTTAGTATTGACAGTCTCTCCTTTGGCCACAGGAGCCTGATATTGTTGGGTACACCTACAAAGCTACATTTCCCAGCCGCTTTTATAGATAGAGCTGGCCGGTGATATCCAAAGTAAGTCATCAGGGGAAGTGTTAATTCATTTTCCCCAGAAGTAGATCCTGAGACCGGGTTCCAGCACAGCTGGTTTATTTTGGAGGAGGTCTCAGGAAGCGCAGGTAGTGGAGAGGGAAGTGAAACCACATGAGGCACGCAGCCATACAGAGGTTGGTTACGAAAACAGTCACTTTGGTAACCAGAGTTTCTTCCTGTTGGGAACTCTGAGATGCACCTCAGCTACTGACTGTTTCAAGTTGGGGCATTACACACTGAAGGGGTAAGAGCAAAGAAATATGGCTGGGTTTTGAATAGACTTTTTTTTTTTTTTTAAGGCAGTTTTAGACTGACAGTAAAATTGAGCGAAAGGTAAAGAGATTTCCCATAGACCCCCTGCCCCACACGTGCATAGCCTCCTCCATTATCAACATCCTGCACCAGAGAGGTGCATTCGTTATAATGATGAGCCTCCATTGACACACCCATAGTTTCTTTTAGGGTTCACTCTTGGTGGTGTACATTCTATGGATTTGGACAAATGTGTAATGTCAGGTATCCACCATTATGGTATTTTACAGAGTATTTTCACTGCCCTGATTACCCTCTATGCTCTGCTTGTTCATCTTTCCAGACTCTTCAACCCCTGGCAACTACTGATCTTTTTATGCTCTGCACGATATTGCCTCTCCAGAATGTCATATAGTTGCAATCATGCAGTATACAGCCTTTTCGTATTGGATTTTTTCACTTAGTAATATGTATTTAAGGTTCCTCCATGTCTTTTCATAGCTCAATCGCTCATTTCATTTTAGCACTGAATAATATTCCATTGTCTAGATGTGTCATAGTTTATTTATTCTTTCACCTACTGAAAACATCTTGGTAGCTTCTAAGTTTGACAATTATGAAAAAATGACTGTAGACATCTGTGTGTAAGTTTTTGTGTGGACCAAGTTGGATAAGTTTTCAGCTCCTTGGGGTAAATATGAAAGAGTGCAATTGTGAGACTATGTGATAAGATTATGTTCAGTTTTGTAAGAAACTGCCAAACTGCCTTCCAAAGTGGCTGTACCATTTTGCATTCTCACCAGCAATGAATGGGAGTTTCTATCACTCCACATTCTCACCAGCATTTGGTATTGTCAGTGTTTCGCATTTTGGCCACTCTGATAGGTGTGTAGTAGTATCTCATGGTTGTTTTATGCCCTGGTTTTTGAAAAAAAAAAAGTTTTAATTTTTACTTTGAGCATATATATTACTTTTTAAAAATTTAGTTAGGTAATAAAATGAGGGAAAAGCTAACGGTTTAAAGTTAAGTGAAAAAAGTAGGATATAAAATTGTTTACTATAATTACAAATACAAAACAAAAACTGATGCATAGCTTCATCATAGCTACAAAATGAAGGAAAAAACCAGAATGCTCACAGTAGTTGTTCACCTTCAAAGCCCTAGCTCCTAGTACTCCAAGCGCACAATAAACATTTGTTGTTCTTCAATAAGTGTTGAGATTGGGGACGAATTCATCTATTTTCCAAATTCACTATAATGAGATGCTATAAGTTTCATAGTGAAAAAAAAAATGCAACTATAGACAAGGAAGACTGGTTTTGCCACCCCAAAACAATAACAAGGGGAAAGGGGCTTTAGTGTTGTTCATAGAAAGATGTCAAAGGTAGCATCTACTACCAGAGGGCTTTTGGAAGCCTCCTTTAGGGGAGCACACCCTTTCTCCTTCGTCCCGTCTGGAATATTGACAGGGTATCGTTGCAGCCATCTTAGACCACATGGCAGGTATGAGGATGAAACCACAAGTCAAGGATAGTGGAGGAAAAACACACAGCACAGGACAGCCCTGGGTCTCTAGTGACCATAGAGTCACAATACCAACTCTGAACCGCCTCCCTGAAAGCTTCTTTTCTATGTAAGAACAAAAAATAATAACTTCTATCTCATTTACAGCACGCTCATTTGTGATACTGTCATTCGTAGCCAAACCTAATCCTCTCTTACATTTTTCTTACAAGAGTTGGAATCTTCTTGAGGCAAGGATTGTATCTGTGCATTTCTGTCTTGATCATAGCGCTCCACACAATATGCATAAAATCAAATCCTCAATAAATCTTTGGGAAATGAAGGAGATGAATTCATCAGACTTGGAGAACTAAGTGTAAAACACCGTGGTAAATGATTTGGGCATCCAAAGATGAATAAAACATTGTCTCTGCTCTGGGGGAACTGATAACAACACTGCGTGTATGTGTGCGCATATGTTGTCACTGTTTGCACCTACACCTGGGTGGACAAAGGAGCGAAGGGGTCAGCCCTTCGTCTGTCTGAATAAAAGCAAGATGCTCATTTTCTTCTTGTTCTCAGATCTCGGCATCCTTGGCTCTTCAGCGTCTGCTGGAAAAGCTGGGTCTTGCCTGGTCTGATCATGACGTCTGAGCTTTGAGAGCTGTTTCCTTTCCTCCTAAGCCTAAGAAAGATTATTCTAGTGATATCTGAATAGCTCGAGTTAGCTGTGTATGAGCACAGAGGAAGTGGTTCCCTAGCAACAGGAGCCTCTGAAAGCCTCTTAGCACTCAATGCTTCTCCCTGCTTTGTGTTTTCTCTGCTGCATGTTGGCTGTCAGCAAATGGCCAGAGACTGCACCTGCTCTGAATTAGGGCAGTCGGTTAAACTCCAGCAGTTAAGTTTTACTAAGTTGAAGGGCCCTGTTCCTCTTTTGGTTAAGCTTCCTCGTGAGGTCTGGCGCCTATTTTGTTCCTGGTTAGACCATAATTACCTCAGATCATACTTCCTTTTTTGTTATTCAAATTTTGACCAGAAATGGAAAATACTGAGATACCTGAAGACAATTTTAACTGGTTTTTTTGAAAACAGTAGTTTTTGCACATTTTTTTTCAAAGAGCTAAATCTCTTAAGAAAAAGTTTAGTAGACTATTTTTTTCCCCCTGAAGAGTCCATTTTCACCCCATTCTCACTTTGTTTTTCCACAAAAGCCATACAAAAAATAGGTTCTAGAGATGGTCATCCTTACAGGGTCATTGGTCCTGTTCAGAACCAGTACCCTGTTTTATAAATTTATACAGACCATAACACATAGCTGTAGCATGGGTTCAAAATTGCTGACTGGAAACGCCTTGTTTCATCTTCAAATAGTCTGGATGAGAACAATAACCTTAAAGGAGATGGTTGTACATTTTTACCTATCAATCTGATGGTAGCGGTGAATATCTGACCAAGGCTGCTGGTGGTGCGTGACAGCATGCAGCTAATTATAATTATGCAGAGCAGCCCCTAGAATTCTTATCTATACCTTTTAAAATATTTTCTTTCACTCATTCATCTAACCAACAAGTATGCGTAAGTGAGTGTGTCCGATGTGGAAAGCATCATGTTGCGTCTTGTGGGAAAAACATGAATGACATTGTAACTTTAGGAAGGTCTCAACTTAAAAAAGGAGGTAAGATATGTACCCACATAACTAGCAAGCAAGACCATAGCCTAAACAAAGATAACGGTGCAATTATACATGGTCTCTTTAACCAATTCTTTCTATGAAGGGCAGTGGTGGAGGGCAGGGTGAACCCTACTTTCTGAGTAATCCGCTAGAGCGAGTGTGAGCGCAGAGAGCTGAGGAGTTACATCTGTTCTGTAGATAAACAGAAGGTCTTCAAGACTATTCATTTAACCCTTTCTATTAATCTTACATTTATTAAAACAACAAAAGGAAACAGCAGGATCCCTTGCATCATCTTTTGTTTGCATCCAAATGGCTATTTTTAACCAATGTTAATAAGTGCTTGACATATGTCAGCCAAAGTGACATAAAACAGAAACCAGGAAGAGAATTTATCTGGGGTCAGGAAAAAATGAAAAATAAATCCTAGCTCAGGGGAAATTTGAATTGCTACTGTTTATCTTATTTCCCCGCCCAGGCATTATTTTCCACTAGTAAATGAGAAAGGAAGAAAAATGCATCTCAGGAGCCAAACTCTCTGGGAGCCAGGCTATCTCGTTAATAGCCATGTTCCCCTACAAGCTCAGGAGTCTATCTAGGGTAGTACGCATAGTCACGATCACAGTCACGGTTAACCAGAAGAAATGAGTTATAAGTCAAGGAGATGTGGGGAAGAAAGCACCAATCAAAATCAGACAACCACGATGTGTTCTTTCTGAGGCTGGCTGAGACTAAAGGGGGACAGAAATCTAAAAGCCATCCTTAGTGTATCCAGGTGATAAGCCTTTGGGGATCATTTCAGACTTACTGAAATAGCCACTGCCTTCTGTGGAGTTGACACCTGTTAAAGGTTGATGAAGTGGAGGATGTGAGACAGGCAATAAAGGAGGTTTTGTAGCCAAATAAGTGATTTACACACTAGGGCAGAAAGGACAGTGAGGTCCCAGCCATGAAAAAAAACTAAATTCCCCAAGAATATGTCCTAAATCGTGAGGCTGGGACTCTGATGCAACCAAGCAATTCCTAAGGCACAGTTAACTCCCTATCACACTCAGGATTTTCAGTTTTGAACCTAATTCTCACAAGAATATCATGACTGGTTATTATTTTAGGATGCTGCAAACAGGTCTCCCATGACACTTGATAAGCATGTACTAGGCTATATTAGTGAGGTTCTCCAGAGGACCAGTAGAAGATACATTAGATAGATATAGATATATTGCAAGGTATTTATTATAAAGAATTGGCTCATGTGATTATGGAAGTGGGAAAAAACCAAGATCTGCCAGGTAAGATGGGAGGCTGGAGATCCAGGAGAGCCGATGGTGTAATTCAAGTCCAAAGACCGGCAGGCTCAAGACCAGGAAGAGCTGATGTTTCAGTTTGAGTCCAAAGGCAGGAAATATTTTCTTTTACTCAGGGGAGAGTCAGCCTTTTTGTTCTAGTCAAGCCTTGAACTGAGTAGATGCAGCCCACACACAATAGGTAGGGCAATCTGCTTCACTCAGTCTGCCGATTTAAATGTTAATCTCAACCAAACACACCCTCCCGGAAACACCCAGAGTAACATTCGACCAAATATCTGGACACCCCATGACCCCGTCAAGTTGACACATTGCACAGGCATATGCCTCCTATGCCCATTCAAATAAAGTAAGGAAATTAACATTATTTGAGCACTTGCTAATTTATTGCCTGCTTGCACAGCTGGGCATGAAGATGATGGGAGAGAGGGTATATAAAGAAAGACCTCTCCAGTCTGTCAAACATGAAGAAAGATTTCTGCATTTTGTAAACACAATCATACCAATGTCCATATTTATATAGCATTTCTCATAATGCACAATCATTTTATCGAATCAGCCATTGAAATACCTTGACATAGGAGGGGACAAATAAAACTTTCACTCTACACGTATAGAAACTGAGTCACAGAGAAAGTAAATGACTTGCTTAAAATCACATGGCAAATTTGAAGCAAAACTAAGATGAGATTGTCACATTTTCCAGCTTCTAGTGTAGAGGAAACATCAGCCATTTTTGTAAGATTCATGCCTGATGATGTATTTGGTGCTGAGGGGCCTTAGCAGGGGAAGGCAGCATAAGCAGGAGATCAGGAGGTTCCAAGACAGGCCGGTCAGCTTTGGATCCCGGCTCAAGCTCTGGTTTGTTCTTTGACTTTGGGAAATTTTCTTAGCTGTAAAATAGGATAACAAGACCCATCTCATCAGTTCCGTGTGAAGATCACATGACGTAATGTGTGGAATGCACGATACCGAGTACATGGCAATGGACTAAATAGTGCATTAAGTGAGAAGAGTGCCCGGAAACTAGTGAACATTCAGCAAGTGTTAGCCATCATCATTACTATTGTGTCAGTGCTGCAGATTCCCAAATACATCGCCCTCTCCCCACACAGCTCCGCCATGTCACTGCAATAACCGGGTTAAGCAGACAGAGGGAGGCAGAATAGGAAGGCGCAGAGGGCGAGGAAGAACCCTTCCTCCTGACCCTTGATCTCTCTTCCTCGTTACTGGCACCACTAGGTCATTTTCAAATAAGTGATATTTAAAAAAAAAAAAAAAAAGTTTTTAAAACCTTACAATGGACAGCTGTTTTCTTATGTCTTTGCCCAAAGTGACTTTAAATTGCCCTCTGAAATTACTTCCTGGCTGCCTGCAATGGCTGCTGAGGTGCAGTTCCTGAGGATCAGTCATCTGAAACTGGCCTAATGTGGCTTTACACCTATTTGTCTAGCCAAGTCTAGTGCTCAGTGCAGCAACTTGTATTTTTCCAAACCAATGTTGGCTTGAATTATTCAGAAGTCTCATGTGGCAGAGGACCTCAGACTCCCAAAATGTGTTTTATCTGTTTAACTATCAAAATTGACAGTTATTATATATACATATATTGTATGCATAATATAATTGGGGCCATTACAAAGATTCAACTTGGTTATTTATCTACCTAGGAAGAAACTACAGAGTGTGTAGGACTTTGTTGATGATTAATTATATTATTTAAGCAAACACATTTGGTTAAAGCACATTTTCTCCTTCTGCTAAAGCTTCTGGTAAGGAAAGCAAAGTAGTCTCTTCATTTGTGAGACAAAAGAACATTCATCTAGTAGGATATAATAGAACCGGCTTAAATCCTTTGAACCTAAGCCCACTTGGAAATGGAAGCAAATTATGCAGGGTGAAATCATTGCAATTGGATTGTAACTCCTTTATACCAAGTCTTCTATTTTAAAAAAGAATTGGGAAAATGTCAGAATTGGGCGTTTCCTTTGGAGGGAAAGGACACGCCAATAAACTTTGAAGTATTTTGTCAACTCTGGCCCGGGTATCACTAACTAGATGTGTGGCCACGGGCAGTTTGATGACTTATCTCATCTGAACATCAGTCTCCCTGTCCTTAAATTAAGCGATTGGAATGCATTATCTCTAAGGCCCTTCCAGCTCTAAAATTCCATAATGCTAGCTAGCATTTATGCAAGGCGCCATCTTAGGAAATCCAGCAAGCAAAAAGAAAACTTGCTGGTTTCGTTTCACTTGGAGGAAAGCACCCCTTTATCACCTAGTATCTGCCACCCAGCTAGGTCATATCAGGCTCACGGAAAAGCTCTGCTTTAGTTCCCAGAAATAGCCAAGAGAACTAAAGCAGGTGGTAATCTCCCTTGAGAGATGTGGATCCAAAGAGTGTTCACCTAGTATGTGCCAAAGTGAGCAGGGAAGGCACATGAAAAGGACAGATTTCCTCCTATAATTCTGGAGAAACCCTGCCTTCGTGCGCACATCCATTTAACCAGCACTTGTGGAGAGGCAGTATAGTATGTGGTTAATGGTTCAGAATCCAGAGTCAGATGCCCTGGGCTCCAATCCAGGTTCCACTATGTCCGTGCTTTGTGGCCTAGAGCAAGTTACCTGATTTCTCAGCTTTCTTATCCGTAGTCCTCATCTCAAAGACTTGTCACAGGGGATAAATGAGTTAATACATGTAAAAATATTGATAACAGTGCCCGGCACATAGAAGTCATTCAGTAAGTGCTGTGTGTTACTTGTCTAGCTCCATGTTAGATGCAGATGGGAACTCACAGACGTCACTCTGGACAAGATAGCAATAGTCATAATAACTGCTTTCTTATTATCTTTGCAAACAGTTCTTTGAGGAACAAAATTGCTCAGGTCCAGGCCAAAGGTTATTTTACCCTGTTTTAACTTTCCAAAGATTTGAGTGTCATCCACAGAGAGGTTATATTTGAACTTCAGAAGTAGTTAAATTTTCTATAGGAACAATATAAAAGAGCATGATGCTTCCAGTTTGACTGGAAACTTTTAACAAGTCCTTTCATTTCTAACTATACAGAGGACTTTATGACCTGAAAGCCATCCAATCTGAAAATAAACAAACATTAAAAAACAACCTAAATATGCTACATAAAAAATAATAAAAGATTTTTTTTTTTTTGTAAATGCACAGCTAATTGTTAAAGAAATAATCAAATTCTTGGGGGCCAAAAACCAAAGAGGCAACTGAAAACCCACTGGTAGTCATGTAAATCAATGCTGGGCAGGCGGTCTTGGAAATCTCAGGGCTCGGATTTGATGCCCATATGAGTAAGGGGGATGTGTTAGTTATCTTTTGCTCTATAACTAATTACACAAATTTGACTAGAAACAACACAGATTTTTTTAATCTCACAGTTTCCATGGGACAAGAGTCTGAGCTTGACTGAGTGTCTTCTCCAGTGGCCATGATCAAGGTGTCAGCTGGGCTGAGGTCTCCATCGGGGAAGGAGCTACACTCATTGGCAGAATTAAATTCTCTTTGGTTGTAGGACTGAGAGCTTCAGTTTTCTCCTCCTTGGTGGCCAGAGGCTGTCCTCAGTGCCATGCGGGCTTCCTAATACATGCAGCCCCGTCAGGGCGGCTTGTTGCTTCAAAGGGAGGGGGTGGGTCTAGGAGGGTGGTACTAGGGTCTTATATAAAATAATTGTGCTCTCACGTGCATGCCAGCACCTGTGCCATAGTCCATTGGTTAGGAGCAGTCACAGGCCCTGCCCACACTCGAGGAGGGGATATCACACAGCGGGGTTGACCACCAGCAGACAGATCGTAGGGGAGCGTCCCAAGGATCTGACCGCACATGGCTGGGCCTAGGCCCTCTGAGAGGCATGGCATTGGAAATGAGCCCCCTTAATTAAGCCAGGAGCTTGAGGAGCTACACCCTTGTTTAAAGGGGAATATCATGGAAACCTGTCTGTCTTGGCAAGGACTGTGGTGGGGAAAATACTCTCTCCTGAGAATTCATGATCACAGGCTACATGATGCATGGTTTTGAGATTCAAGGTCATTTCAGAGTCCTGTGACTCTCCAAGTTGAAAAATGACCATACAAAACATCCTAGATCAGTAAATTCTCAGATACCTGGCAAAAACAAATGGAAAACTTCTTTGGAAGCGTGTGTCCACATCCTTTGAAGGATATCCACAGTTAAAGCATCACTGATGATAAATAAAGTTCATAGTTCCAGACATGAAACTTGCAAGGAGCTAATTCATTATGAGTTAGAGGTAGCAAGCAGTCTCAAGCAGCAGGATTAGGTCTCCAGAATGTACAGAGAATGGTATGTGTTATGGGCTGAATTGTGTCCCCTCAAAATTCATATGTTGAAGCCCTAACCCCCAGTACCTCGAAATGTGACACATTTGGATGTCGGGCCTATCAAGAGGTGACTAAGTTAAAATGAGGACTTTGGGGTAGGCAACAATCCAATCTGACAGAGTCCTTGTAAGAAGACAAGACTGTAAGACACAGACACCCACAGAGGGAAGACCATGTGAGACACAGAGAGAAGGTGGCCGTCTGCAAGCCAGGGAGAGGCCTCAGAGGAAACCAACCCTGTCAGCACCTTGATCTTGGACATCTGGCCTCCAGAATGATGAGAAAATAAATTTCTGTTGTTTAAGCGGCCCAGTCTGTGATATTTTATTATGGCAGTCATAGCAAACTAATATAATACAGAAAAGGCTAAAAAATAAGAATGTTAAAAATTACTAAGAAGGAAGAAAAAGAATAAAAATATAAGAATTAGACACAATGTCTTAAAGGTATAATTCAACTATAGGAAAAACAAACCCAGTCCACTTTATAGTACTCAGGCTCCAAGCTCCTTCATTTCTGGGCGCGTGAGCTGAGACTCCGTCTTTACAATGCTCTTTGCCTCTTCCCTAAGTTTTATTTATGCCCCACAAAGTGGCATGAAGACTGACCAGAAATGTTTTAAATTTCTTGTGGGAAGTATAAGAAATATGAGGTTAATCCTGCAAATCAAATGTCTATTGAATCAATACCTTCTCTGATTGCCCTGTGGAAAAAAAAAACAAAAACAAAAAAACTTGTCAGGTTTTCAATTGAAAAATAATAATTCTCAGATCTGGAAGTTTATAAGGGATTTGTCTGCATTTATCCGTCTATTCATTTGCTTAACAAATATTTGTTATGCCCTATTATTATGTTATTTAACATAGTTTGTTTAATGAAAAGTAATTTAGTATTTTGTGGATTAGGGATTAGCTGGTCTGTTCACACTTTCATTCATCAATAAGTTAATTTATTTCATGCATTTAATTTAGTTAATTTGTGAAGGAATCAACAAAATAATTTCAGTCGTCAATGAATTCTTCGTGTTTATTCCAAGGCACTGCAAGATACTGAAGTGCCTTTTGAACTTTCAGATTGATTAAGATTTGCTCAAGATAGTTTTAGCGTCAATTATAGCTTCTTGCGTTATTATTTGAAAACCAGGAGTCCAAGTGTAGTATATGTCCAGATTCTCTTAAAGTATTGTGTGAAGATTCTCTTTTTTATTCACCACAATGAAAGGCCTATGTAAATTACTCATGATCTCTTGAAGGGGGTCTTCATTCAGTGAGGTGCTTTTGACTAGCTGTGTGATTTTAAATACGTTATTTATGCCTAAATGGGCCTCCAGCTAATCTGTGAGCCCCTCTCCTCTCTGGCACTTCATGTCCTGCACCCCTTCTTCTCTGTCCTCTGCTGGTCAGCCATTCAGTCCCTCTGCCACATCTTGCATTTCTCTGTCCCTCTCTCACACCCTACCTAACTTCTCTTTCCCAGCCTTTCCCTAAGGAGCATTGCCTTTTGGATTTCCTTTATGTAATAACTTTTATATGCGGATTTCTGAGTCCTCTTGGAGGAGATTCTGATCCAGGAATCTGCACTTTTCTTCCTGGACTTACAACCTGTGCAACCCTACAGGGACCTGAGCTTACAAGGGCCCTGCCCTGGGCTTAATGCTTTGTTGTGACAATTTTGAGTGCTTAATCAACTTTTCTAACAAGGGGCCACAGATTTTTATTTTACACTGGACCCCACAGGCTATATAGCCAGTCCTGCATTAGAGAGGGTGCTTAGTGAGTCAAGAGTTGTGCAATTCACAAGGAAAAGGACCTATCAGGGCTGTTAACGACATCACCGAAATAGGGGCCCAGGAAGTTGGGGTGGGGATGGGATCGCCTTTCAGCAGTGCTGTTTTCCCCTGGGAATTTCCTTAAATTAGGTTGAAGGGCTCAGTGGTCGTCTTCTCGTAAATCAATCAGGAATGCGTTCAAATGATCCTAGTCAATTCTAACCTACTCACGAGGAATCTCTACCAAATTCTAGAAAAAGAATCTGTCTCTAAAAATGGATTGATTCTAAAAATTGTGCATGGAATTTTCACACTGGCTCATCCATATAGGTAACCTGATATAAAAGACAGACAAGTCAATCCCAGGAAAGCCACGAGCAAAAACTCGTCCTGTAGACATAAAAAGTGGTGTTTAGGTATTTTCTATGGACGTTGGCTGGAAGGAGGTGTCATGACGGCAGTTCAGGAAAGAGGACCTGGGTGGAGAACCTGGAAGAGGGGGCCTGTTGGAGAGGTGCCAGGATGGTGTCCAGGCAGAGCATGGGGACACACATCGAGATTCGTACGTGAGAAAAAACAAAGGAAAACAGGCGAGATAATTGCAAACTGCCCGGGAAAAGAATTGTCTGTGTTGATTTAAATAGAAAGGTCTTTGTTACAATCTAGACAGTAGAAACAGGCAGAGTTGAGGTTGCCAAGTCCTACCTTTCTGTTTGTTTTGTGTTCATTGTTTTGTTGGCTCTCAATAAATGTAAAATAGTAATAAGATGCCGTTAGGTAAACCATTTCAGACAGACTAGATTCCATTATAATTCATGGAATTCCAAACAATTGCACTCGAAGGCTCTTTGTTGAAGCTCTTTTAATACATAGAACTGACTGCTCTTGAAGACAGTTCATTTCAAAACATGATTTTGAAAATGAGAGCTGAGTAAAATATAAATGTAAAATTCAGCTCTGCCCAAGTGCATTGTTTTGTCTCTTATGTGTTGGGTTTCTTTGGGAGCAGTGGGCATTTATTTGTAGGCAGTCATAAATGTGGCTAATGATTACTATGGTCAATCATGCAATTCAGATAGATTTCTGCAAGTGTATTTCCATTGTGTCTTTAAACCTGAGGGTAATGTGATGGCGTGTTGAACTCAACAACCAAGTTTTACATTGCGTATGGGGCGCAATGTAAAATGATGAAATGAGCAAAAGAAATACATTTTGCATGTTTTCTTGAAAGTCTTAATTATTGCACTGAGCTCGAGGTAGAGAGAACAGGAAATTCTACAGCCAAGGAAACCCCCATCCATACACAACATCCTGTGGAAGGAGATAAAACCCCATCAAAGAGATTTATATGGTACATATCGCTCATTTATTGTGTAACCTCAGGAACATATATATATATTTTCATGTAGCTTAGATCGAAAGGTTGTTTGCACTTCTTGACTTGCATTTTTTAATATTAATACTTTAAAAAGTAAATTTATTTTTTAAGAGGGCTAATATTTGCTTTTTTTTAATTTGAAGCTTGCGTATTGATAGTTTATTTAAGTTTTAGACAAAAACTCAGTGCCTTCAGTGGCCAGGCAGGTAACAGAAACTATGAAGCAGCTATTTGTGTATGAATATTAAGTGGTGGAAACTGGCTTAGTGGAAGTCCTACCCAAGGCATTCGGTCTGGTTTGTTTTTTTTAAAGCAAATTTAAAAGTCATGATTTTTCCTTAATTTGTAAATCTTATTTTTTATATATATAATGCCAATACATTTCTAAAAATCACTTTTAAAGCTCTTCAATTAATCTTTGGTTGGTCCCAATTAAATCCTAAACTCCTTTAAACATTTTAAATACATTTACATTTATGCAGTTTATACATTTAGCTTTATTTCTAAGTCCTTCAGTTGTCTCTCTAACATCAAAATCTCCCCACACCTTACTTAATATAAATATATAATATGATAATGTATAAGTTATACATATTGACATATTTAATCTGAAGTTCTCCTAAATTTTTAAATACTGTTTACAAAATGGGTTTTACTTTGTCGACTTGAAAATCATGAATCTACATCAATGATTCATGCCAATTATTAATTTAGACAATATGAACATTTCAAATACAAGGCACACACAATTTAACACAAAAATATGAATATTACAGATTGCATTTACTTAATCATCTTTAGACTTAGTTTTAATCTGACCTTGAGTTAAAATAAACATACCCACCACAGAACCAATTACAGTATCCCCTGTTTATTTCATTTTTCTTTCCACGTATTTTTTCCTTCCACGTATTTTTTCCAGGCATTTTTGGGAATACTCTTCCGAGGAAGGGAATCTCCATCCAAGTACAGGGGACCTTCTCAGAGACCGAGCTGCACGTACATGGAGAGACAGGGTGTGAAATGGAGAGCCACAGGCAGCCAGCATAATTTTTTCCTCACCAATAGATTGCCTTATTAAGCCTCTAAAAAAATTGGGGTGAAGTTAATGGAACATAAAATTAGGCGTTTTAAAATAAAAAAGTACAGTGGCATTTAGCACATTGACAGCGTTGGGCAGCCACACCCTTTATTTAGTTCTAAAATATTTCCATTACTCCAAAATAAAGCCCTGTACAAACGAAGCAGTTACTCCCTATGACTCACTACCTAGCCCCAGGTAACCACCAATCTGCTTTTCTATTTCTACGGGTTTATTTATTCCAGATATTTCACATAAATGGAGTCATGCGATGTGTGGCCTTTGTGTCTGGCTTCTTTCTCCTAGAATGTTTTTGAGGTTCGCCTGCTGTCACATGTATCAGTACTTGATTCTTTTTATGGCTGAATAATATTCCATGGTATGCATATACCAGAATTTGTGTAGCAGTTCATTCCTTGGTGGATATTCGTGTTGTTTCTACCTTTTGACTATCGTAAATAATGCTGCTATGAACATGCCTGCAACGTGAAGTTGTGTGAATTTTTGTTTTCAATTATTTTGGGCCTATCCCAGTGGGTGAAATTGCTGGTCATATAGTAATTCTACATTTAACTTTTTGAGGAACTGAAAAACTGTTTTCCACTGCAGCTGAACGATTTTACATTTCTACCAGCAATGTATGAGGGTTCCAATTTCTGGACATCCTCACCAATACTTGTTATTTTCCATTTAAAAAATTATAGCCATTTTAGTGCGTGTGAGGTGGTATCTCATTGTGGGTTTGATTTGCATTTCCTTAATGACTAATAATGTTTGAGATTTTCTTATTGACGGCTTATGCCAACGGGGGACTCCAAGTCGATGTTCTCCATCCTGGGTCATGCTTATTTTTTTCTAATTACTCTCAACTGTGTCCTCTGATTAGGGCAAATGATACCATGTGACCTCCTTCCAAACCCCGATTCCATTCCCCCTCTTTGCTCCACAACCTCATTGGATTTGACCCGTCTGTTTCATGCTTACCTTTGCTTTGAATTCTTTTAACATTCTATCTGGCAGAGCTGCTGCTTTAAACAGATATCTGGATGACATCCTTCAGATTCGGCATGTCTCTCCCGTCTGTATAGTGGCATGGTCACTTTCTAGTCATTCTAACTATAATATTCTAAATGTAATATTGAACATATTGGGAGGTGGGAAATATTGGACTGTGATAGAAGTATGTTTTAGTAGAATCAGATTGCAATACTTTAAGAATTAATAACCATTTATTTCGGAAAATTTTCCTTTTTAATCATATGGCCACAATTTAGACTACACTGTTTAAGCAATGGCAATTTACCTAAATTGCCGGGGTGGTAACTGGTGCCGAGAGGAAGCAGGCCCACTGGCGCCTCCCTTATAAAGAGCCTGTCTGAAGCCCACCTTCAGGCCATGGTCATATCTAATTAGGAGCGTCCTGTGAGCAGAGAGATGTTGATCAGAACAGGGAACATAGCCAGTTGGTGCAGAAGAAAATCCGGATAATAAATAACGGTTTATAATGTGATGGCCCAGAGCTGGAGTGAGGTACAAATGGTTCATATGGGAGTAGGTCAGAAATGAATTCAGGGGCCAACGATCATGTCCTCAGTGGTACTTTTTGTGTGTGGCTCAAAGAGCTTTGCTGAGATACACGGAGACTTACAAGATACCTAAAGCTATAAAACCATCCATCTCAAATGCTACAGTCTGTTTCCATGAAAGTCAGTCAGGTCCTGTGTGATAACTATGACCCCAAATGAAAACCTGAAAAGCAGACGTCTTGGGGGTGAAAATGCTCTTTAGCATTTAAAATCCAGGATCTCCAGCTCTTAGACAATCGTATGGTACAATGGAAAATTCTAAATTTCCCAAATATAAACAGCATTGTTATTATCGCTCTTCTAATGAATTATGTATTGGAGACAGAAGAGAGAGGAAGGGAATCTCCATTAATTCATGCTACAAGAAGAGTCTTGTGCAAATCCATGGCCAGCAGTGACCAACCCTTAGAAAACTAATTAAAATCATCGCCATAACAGGAGATGGCTTTTCTCTTCTCTTCTGCTTTGGCGGCTTCAAAACAACCACTGTCTTAAAAGAGTCTCAAGTGTACTTTGGGGGGACCTAGTGTCCCCAGCCTCCCCTTGGCCCTAATGATGGAGGAGGATGTGCTTGGCTTTGATGTACAGCTGTAGGTTTTCTAATGAGCTAGGCAAGAGATCAGATTCCATTAGGACGTCTCCTTTTAAGCCTTGATTATTCAGCAGCCCTGTTGAAATTAGCTGTTCATTTATCCATGAGCAGCTGCATGCAGGGTTGGATGGTTTTGCTTGTAGTATCAAACTGAATGGATCTGGGGTAAAGCACTCCTGAATATTTATTTAACTCAATTATTCCTCTGTGCTGATTTTTTCTTATTCTAAGCAATAGCCCTGGATTCTGAAACTACTCGAATTTCACCCTAAAAATTACCAAGAAATGTGATCTGGATTGTAAACGGCAGCTCAGTTCTAACACGAGGCAAATCCTTTCTGTCCCTTACGCCTGTTTCTCTTCCAGCAACATTAATGCCTATTTTGGCACATCATGTCACAGCTGCAAAGCAGGGCTGGTCCCTCCTGTTTGCCTGTTCTTATGAGCTCCCTGCGGAGCTGCCAGAACAGTCACATTCATGACCGTCAGGCCCCGGCAGGGGCAGTTACAAAGTCCTTCATTCAGAGCAGGGGTCAAGCTCTGCTCACTGTCCTCAGGAGGTACGTGGGTTTAGATGAGGCTTTGTCAGAGGGTCAAAGAGGAAGGAATGAAGGATGACCCTGAGACAGGGTGCCAAGTTGGAAAATTGGTAGGGATGGAAGGAATCTTCTCTCTTTCTCTCCGCCATGCCAACACACACACACACACACACACACACACACACACACGATGTGACGTTCTTATCAATGGAATTATTGTCACGCATGGCCGTCAGTGGGCCACCAGGAGTACAAGTGTTTCTTCTTACTGATTCAGATAAATAAACTTCGTTATGTATGTGCTTTTGGTTTGTAAGATCTCTGTGTTATTGATTTAACAGTCTCACTGCCTACATTCCCCCCACATTCGTCAGCTGCTTGAGTTATTTTACTACATTTGTCCTTAGTGGTGGCCAAGTATGGAAGGCTACTCAGGGACTGTCAGACTCCTTGGGAACTGTCCCCAAAGTTCTTTTTACTTTGAGATAAATCGGGCTAAGCAAAACCATGGCCCCATGAGAACGGGCTCTGCCGTTTCTTCTCCAGCCTTTTCAACCAGCGTTGGAATATCTTCCACACTCCTCACGCCTCCTGATGGGTTCCATGGCTGCATTTATTGTTTGCATAATCACCAGGTTGTTCGTATTGTTAATAGGCGTCAGCTAGAAAAGGTTTTTTTGAATGATCTTCCATGTGTTTTCTGAATTGGGCACCAACCTTACCTGCTTCTATGTTTTTTTCTATTTGCTAGGAACTGTTTGGGGCCGTGTACCATAGAAGTTCACGACTCAGACGACTGATAGTTTACAATGCTCCATTATTCAGAAGAATGCCTTGTAACTGATGTTGGCAAGTTCATTAAAATGTGGTGCCTTCAGCAATGTTTAGAGTTCATGTTGAGAAAGATGAGTTTGACATCTTTGTTAAACAATAGGAAAATTAAGGAAAATGGACTGTTTTGTTTGCCTTTAACGTGCAAAGCCCAGCTGCGAGATATTTAGTTTGAAGTCTGAATTTATCATCACTCTCCATACAAATATTTGTTCTGCGTTTGTGCCCATCTCCTTATCTCTGTGCTGTTCACTCTCCTTCAAATATCTGTGCCTTTTCTCTAATAGATGTCCTTTTAGCAAATCTGTACTTAGCCACCTGGATTAACTGTCACTCTAAATCCCCCTGTGAGATGTACAGAGTGAGTCCCAGACACGCTGGACTCTAGCAGCCGAAAGGCTGTTCTCTATACACTTCTGCTTCTACTGATTCTATTTTTTTTTTGATTGCTGAAAATAAAATGTGTTTGCTTCAAACATATTCATTCCAGTTTTTATTGTAATACTGTGATGTAGTTCAACATTAAATAAGTTCGCAAAATAGGAGTGCCAAAAGGAAGAGGATTGTTACCATGAAAATCAAATCAAATGCTCAGAAAGAAATGAAGATGGGCTGCGTAAGACAAACGCTGTCAAATTAGGTGTGGGCAAGAGGGTTCTATAAGACACGTACTAAATATCAACAAAGATTCTCTGCTCAGATTGCTTTACAATTCCCTCCACACTCTGGCTCCCATTTAAAGAAACAAACTGGAAATTGTGTGCTTAATGCACTGTGGGTGTGATTTGTACAGGAAAGAAAACAAAGGAACTCCAATTAGAAGGCTTATGCTTAAAAGGAAACCTTGACCCTAACATCAACTAAATTGGTGAACAAATGCCCAATATATGTTTAGGTAAAATTAAGTGTTGAAGGCATCTATTATTTTAATATAACTTACCTCTCTACCTGCCCATCTGCCTGAACCAACAGCTAATAAGAGGCTCTCTGCTGCACAGACCCTTTATTATAATGCTTAAGTGCAGCCTCCTCCAGGAAGCTTTCTCTGACTTCCAGTCTGTGTTAAGAATTCTTCATCCTGGCTCCCAGCTGTTTGTCCGTCACAGCATCTTATGACGTCATAACTTTGCTTGGCTGTCTGTCTCCTCCACTGGTCTGTGAGTTTGCGGAGGGCAGTGAACTCATTTTTACTCTCCATATTCTTAGGTCCTAAAACATTGACTGGCCCCAGTGCGGAGGCACAAATGCTCGTTGAATGAATTTCGAAAGACAGACTTTGTTAAAGTGTTGATGGAATAACCAAGGTAAAAACAAAAAACAAAACACATGTATTACTTTACGGAAAGATGTGGAAAAACTCTGTTGGTTTAAGGGGGTCTTTTCTCTGATATTTAAGATGTGTTACGTAGTGAGCTTAAAGAGAAACTAGCTGGGGATCACAGAGCACCCTGAATATATATTTTATTGTTAGTGTGCGTTGTGTCGACACATCTCCTAATGGCAAGATATTTTTTAGCCTTTTCCACCCACCCTGAAAAATTTTCCCTCTGCTTTCTTTTAACTCCCCATGTGCTATGTTCTGTTTCCAGCAGCTAACGAGCAAGCTGTAGAACAGGGCTGGTGCCACCCCATGTTGGCTGGGACGGCCTCGAAGAATCTGAATCCTCGTGCTTCAGATCTTGTTTATTCTTCCTCTCCTCCCCAGCCTCAAATCCACATATGCTGCAGGTCTGGGAATCTAGGGGAGTTCTCAAGGCCATGTATCCTGTTTCCTTTAATAGACTTCCAGCCTAACTAAGCTAAGCATTCACTTCCTTTTTGTCCTTTACATGCTTTAATTCCTGGGTCTTAACTCTTTAATCAAATGTCTTGCTTTAATTTCCCCTTGCCCTGTGGCATTTGGCTTAAGTCTAGCCACAAAAGGTCCCGTTTTGTATACGTTTTAAAAAGTGGCCCACGAGAAACGTTCACCCAAAGTGAACGTTATAGTTTGAACACTTAAGAGCTTAGAACCAAATAGTCTGCAGAAGGAGTCAGACACAGAACACAAATGGCACAGGCACAGTTTAACAGAAAAATTTAAAAATGAATCATTTCATGTAAGCAGCAGTTTAATGGCGGCTTTGTAAGCATATACATATGGAGCTCAGCCTCCTTCTTCTCATTTGCTATGAGAAGAAGCCTCTTTTCCTGGAGGGCCCTGAAAGGAATGCCACATTTTCAAAAGAGAAGCTAAGAAATAAAACTCTCTTTTTTGCAGATGACATGATTAGCTACATTAAGAATGGGGTTCTCAAAATACTACCAGAATTAACATGAGAGTTTACAAAATCCATAGGCTATAAGGTCAATATAGAAATCAATTATATTTTTTATATACTAACAATAAATAATTGGAAATCAAAAATTTAAAAATATATTTATAATAGCACGAACACCATGAAATATGTAGGGATAACTTTAACAGAGTATTTGCAAGATTTGTATGTCAAAAAATACATAATTTTGTTTTTTTTTAATTTAAAATTTTCATTTTATTATTTTTTAAAATTTTTATTATGGTGACATTGGCTAACAAAATCCAGTAAGTTTCAGGTGTACAATTCAACAGTAAGGCTTACATATACATTGCATCGTGTGCTCACCACTCATAGTTAGCTTTCTTTCTGTCACTGCATATTTGACCCTTTCTGCTCCATAAGTCTCTGCTTGTTTGTCCTATTTACTTGTTGCTTTTAGGTTTATATCCTAAAAGCATGATCATGTGCTTTTCAACTTTTTCTGTCTGGCTTATTTTGCTTAGCATAACTATCTCGAGGTCCATCCATGTTGTCGCAAATGGTAGTATTTCATCTCTTCTTATGGCTGAGTAATATTCCATTGTATATATGTACCACAGCTTCTTTAGCCAATCATCTATATATTGTAGGACATTTCGGTTGCTTTCATGTCCTGGCCTCTGTGAATAATGCTGCTGTGAACATCGGCATGCAAATATCTTTTTGGATATGAGTTTTCAAGCCTTTGGGGTAAATACCCAGCAGAGAGATTGCTGGTTTGTATGGTAGATCAATTCTTAATTTTTTTGAGGAACCTCCATACTGTTTTCCATAGTGACTGTATCAATTTGCAGTCCCACCAGCAGTCTATGAGGGTTCCTTTTTCTCCTCACCTTCTCCAACACTTGTTATTTATTACTTGTCCTGTTAGAATAACAGCTATTCTAACAGGTGTGAGATGGTATCTCATTGTGGTTTTGATTTGCATTTCCCTAATAGCTAGTGATGTCAAGCATCTTTTCTTATGTTTGTTGGCCATTTGTATGTCTTGGGAGAAGTGTCTGTTTAGGTCCTCTACTCATTTTTTAATTGGATTGTTTAGGGTTTTTTTTGGTGTTATTGAGTTGTATGAGTCCTTTGTATATTTTGGATATTAGGCCCTTATCGGAGGTGTTGCTTGCAAATATATTTTCCCATTCGGATGATTGTCTCTTTACCTTGTTGACAGTTTCTTTTGCTGTGCAGAAGCTTTTTAGTTTGATGTAGTCCCATTCATTTATTTTAGCTTTTACTTCTCTTGCCTCTGAGGTCAAATTCATAAAATCCTCTTTAAGTCCAAGGTCCACGAATTTACTTTCTATGTTTTCTTATACGCAATTTATTGTTTCAAGTCTTATATTCAAGTCCTTAATTAATTTTGCGTTAATTATGGTGTATGGTGATAGACAACAGTCTAGTTTCATTCTTTTGCTGGTGCAAAAAGTACAGAACTTTGATAAGAAAAATATAAAAAAACCGAATAAATGGAAAGATGTAGAATACTAATGGATTAGAAGACTAAGTATTAAGATGTCAGTTCTCCCCAAATTGATCTATAGATTTAATATAATCTCAATTAAAATCCCAGCAGGTTTTTTTTGGGGAAAAAAAATTGACATGTTGATTCTAAAATGTATGTGGAAAAGCAAAGAACCTGGCATAACCAAAATAATTTTGAAGAACAAAGTTGAATGCTCCACAGTGCCTGATTTTAAGACTTTAACAGTAGTCCCCCCTAAAGTTTCACTTTCTACAGTTTCAGTCACCTGTGGTCAACTGCAGTCTAAAGATATTATATGGAAAATTCCAGAAATAAATTCATAAGTTTTGAAGTGCGAGCTGTTCTGAGTAGCATGCTGACCTCTCATGCTGTCATTTTCCCTCGTGTTTGGGACGCAAATCACCCCTTTGTCCAGCGTGTCCATGCCGCCGATGCTCCCCACTTGTTAGTCACGTTGGTTCAGATGGACTGTTGTGTTATTTATTGCAGTGCTCGTGTTCAAGCCACCCTTATTTTGCCTAATCATGGCCCCAAAGCACAAGACAGCGAGGCTGGCAACTTGGATATGACAAAAGGAAGCTGTAAAGTGCGTCCTTTAAGTGAAAAGTTGTGGCAGTTTAAGAAAATACACAGTATATATAGGGTTTGGTACTATTCTTGGGTTCAGGCCACTGGGGGTCTTGGAACCCATCCCCCACAGACAAGGGGGAACTCCTGTACTATAGGGCAAGACAAATAATACAGTGTGGTATTGATGAAAGGATAAATAGACACATGAAAATTAATAGAACATTCAGAAATAGACCCACACTTATTGCCAGCAATTTTTGGCATTCCTTAGCTTATAGATGCATCACTCAAATCTCTGCCTCCATTGTCACATGGCCATATTCTTGTATTCTCTGTTTCTGTGTCTGTTACCTTTGTCTTTTAAGGACACGAGTTAGATTAGATTAATGGCCTGACCTACTCCAGTATGACCTTAATTAATTACATCTCCAATGACTTTATTTCCTAATAAGGTCACATTCTGAGATACTGGGGAGTTAGGACTCCAACATATCTTTTTTGGGGACACAATTTAACTCATAACACCATAAAACCCAACGATCCCATTCCTAGGTATTTAGCCAGGAGACGTGAATACATATGTCCTCACGAAGACCTGTATGAGATGTTTATAGCAGCTTTACTCATGGTCCCCCTAAACTGGAAACAATTCAAACATTCGTCAACCATAAATGAATAAATTATGGCATATCCATACAATGGAATACCACTTGGCAATAAAAGGACCAAGTACTAATACATCCAAGAGCTCGTGTGAATCACAAAACATCATCTTAAGTGAAAGGAGCCATACAGAAAAGACTAGACTGTATAACACCATTTATTCAACATTCTGGAAAAGGCGAAACTATGGGGCAAGAATCAGAGGAGCCGTCGAGACTAAAGGTGGGAAAAGATTACTGATCACAAAGGGGCAGGAGGCAATTTTTTCAAGTGATGAAAATATTCTCTATCATAATCGTGATTATACAACCATATACATTTATCAACATTCCTAGAACAATTCATTACAAAGAGTAAATTTTACCACATCAATTATACTTCAAGAAAACTGACTTTCACAAAAATTCAAAAGTACTTAACAAAATAGGACCCCAGAATTTTTGAGTTTGCTGTAGGCAATTTGTATAGTAGACTCTTGAACAATGGGGAGCTAGGGGCTCCGACCCCCCGAGTTGTCAATCCTCATATAACTTTTAATTCCCCAATAACCTTATTGTCCCTTGGTATCCACAGGGGATTTGTCCCAGCACCGCAAAAACATTGGATGCTTAAGTCCCCTATCTAAAATGGCATAGATCAATACCCTCCCCATCCAAGGGCTCCCAACCATGGATTAAAAACAGTACAGGTATTTATTGAAACAAATCTACATATAAGTGGACCTGCGACGTTCAAACCCATTTTGTTCAAGGGTTAGCGATATATAAACTATAGCTAACTGAAGGTTTCTAACAAAGATTGTTAGACATGGTCAGGTTAACTGAAATTAGCGAATGTCAGCATGGCTTCCCCTGGCTGGAAGTCAGGAGAGGAATTCTCTAAAGAGTCAGGGTCTGTACTTTGGCGGGGAGTGTTCCTCTGATAATTACAAGGAGCAGCCCTTAAGACAGTCTGAGACTTAGAAAACTTAAAATGATGAGCAGCCGTGAGGCCCACACCTGACTCCTGAGGGTGCCTCAGGCTATTTCTTTGGCATCTACCAGAATGTCCCCTGTTTCTCACGTCTGGACTCCTGACGGCCCCCCGCCCACCCCCCCAACCCCAGCTGGGGCTGCGTTCTGCCCTCCCCGCCAGCACAACTTGTTCTCGGTTTTCATCCGTCTTGGCTTTAGGCTTGTTTTCTACATGTCTAAACGCAAATATAGACAGCTACTTCCATGTTTCCTCAATTCAAAAAAGCCATCAAATTGTGACATTATGATATATTAAGCTTCAAATGCCAGAATGCACAATTTTATACGGAAACATATTGACATATACCTTTTTAATTTTCAGACTGTGTCTCCTGAATGATTTGGCTCCTTCTTGAGCAAGACCAGGGCTCTCTCTCACTTCCTGTTTCAAGTTTAAGAGACATGTATCTTCCCCAGGAAAAGGGCCCCAGCCTTCAGGTGCAACCCCCTTCTCTTTGCAGATATTCTTATCTTAATACGCAACAGGCACTTACAAGGACCGTAACAAGAACCGCACGCATGCAACAGGAAGCTTTGTTTCCTGAATCTTTAATTCACAGCGAAAACCAGGGCGTGACCTTCGAAAAAAAATTTTAAAATATCCCACGTCTCTTTCTCCCTGCTAATTTCCTTTTCCTTCCCAGACTCTTTATTTCCTCTGCTTCCCTTCCACCCCCGTCCTGTCCCCCGCCAGTTCTTCCTCTCCATCTGCCTCCTTCTCTCTCCTCTTTCTCTTATTGTTCCCTCTCTCCTTCCTTGTCTTCCTCCTGCTGCTCTCATCGGCTCATCTTATTTTTACTTTATTTTTCCTACTTTCCCCATGTTCCTTAACTATTGATTCAAATGTATCTTTCATTATTGCAGTTTTTATTTAATAAAGTTTTGTGTTCTCCAATAAACCTAGGAGAAAATCTGCTACAAATTTGCCAACAATAGCCTCACCGGGTCCATCCACTTTTTTATACCAAGCGGGGTCTAGGAGAGGAACAATACCTTTTATCAGCTTCTTGATGTGATTCCAGCTCATGCATATTCATATTTCCTACCTCATTAGTAGTCCCCCAGGCTTACTCTGTGTCATGAGAGACATCTCGGTTAAGACGATACCCCTTGTCTTTTTATTTGCCTCGCTATTTTTTGAAGCACAAATTTTTGATCACTCCACAGAACGGCTAATCAGATTCTTTTCCTACATATAAAACTGAGTCTTAAGAACAGTTATTCCAGCAAATGTGCAATGTGCCCTAGTCTCAGCTTGATCAAAATTCCCAATAATGATACCCAGGTCTGTCTTCCACAGGAGATCAAAGTCGTTTTTAAAATATCATCTCTGAGGACCTTTATATAATATAGCAGGGAAATCTTTTAGGATTTAAAATAACTGTTATAAAAATGTTTGAAGGAATAAACTGTTAAACTAAGGTCCTGGAGGGTCATTATTTCATATAATCGGAAAGTAATATTTTAAATAATTCTGTCATACTGAATGGCTCTCTCATTGTCTGACCACTGAAAGAATGAAATTGTTGACTCTGGCCTGCCTTTAAGATTTACAAGGTAATTAGGAGAAAAAGATGTCTACAGAAATCATAATGCACAACAGAGAACAAGTTTGTTAGCTTTCGAGTGTAGATACTGTGCTTTTTAAATTTAACTTATTCATCTCCCAAATCTAGCTCACTTCTTTGCACACTGAGATACTTCACAAGTGTTTTAGACATATTAAAAGCGTATTATCGAAGTAAAATAGAGGAAGCAGTGAATCTAGATTACCAAAGTTAGGAAAGGCCTCCTGGCGGAAGGAGAACTTGAGCTGAAACTTAACATATGGGTAGAATTTGGATCCGTTGATAGGAGGGGGAATAGCATCCTGCCAGAGGGAACAGCATGAACAGGCTTCAGGGCTGGGAGCAAGTGTGTTTATGCCAAAGTGAGAAAAATCGACTGGAACAGAGTGTTCACTTTAGCCAGGTCAGAGTTTAATGATTAAAAGGCCAATAAGGGTAATCATTAATTTTCTCCATACAGGATCATTCCTATCAGTTTACAAAGAACATGACAAGAATACACACAGACCTCAGCATGCCATTGATTTCTTCCGTTTTAAAAAGAAAACCAAACAATTAAACAGAACCTTTCTTGGCTCTACATTCTCCTTTATCCACTGCCCGAGAAAAAGTTGCCTATACCCGCTGCCTCCAATTCCTCTCCTTGCATTCATTCTTGCAGCCCTCTCCAAACCCCCACCCGCCACTCCTCAGCCAGGTCGCCATCCCTACTGCTCCACCAGCGACAGACACTGAGGTGGGCCAATCTGACAGTCAGCTCTCAGTCCCCACCTTACCAGACCTGCGAGCAAAGTTTGAGACAGCCAGCCACTCTCTCCTTGAACTGCTGGCCTCACCTGGCTTCCGCGACCCGCACGCCTGGTCTTCATTCTTGTCACTGGCCATCCCTTCTCAGTCTCATTTGCTGGTTTCTGCTCATCTCCCTGCCTCCCAATGTTGGTGTGGCCCAGGGCCCAGACCTCAATCACTTCATTGGGGATACATGCAGTCCTCTGGAATTCAGTGTCATATACCCACTGATGACTCCTAAATTTATAACTCCAGCTGGGTCCTCTCCTCTTAGCTCTAAACTCATAGCCAGCTACTTATTTGGTATCTTTGGTTGAGTCACAAAGGGCATCTCAGACTCAACATACCCCAAACTGAACTGATGTTTTCTCCAAAAACCGTGCCTCTCAGAGCCGCCTCCTTCTCAGAAAAATGGAATCCATCCTTCTCGTCCTCAGGCCCAAAACTTTTGACTCGCCCTTGACTCTTTTTCCTCCCATTCCATATCTAATCCAATTGCAGATCCTGTCGGCTTTACCTTCAAAATATCCACAGTGAGAATGTTTCTTATCACTGTGGTTCAAAGCACCACCTTCTCTCTCCTGGATCAATGTAACAGCCTTCTAGCTGTTTTCTCCTTCTACCTTTGTTTCTGTAGCGTGGAGTCTGTTTTTAACTAAGCAGCCAGGCAATCCCTTTAAAATGTGCAGCAGACCAGGTCTCTGCTCTTCCCAAATCCCTGCAGTGCCTTCCTCACTTGCGCAGAGTAAAAGCCAGACTCCCTACAGTAGCTGCATGGCCTGATGTGATCTGTACCCCCACCCCCACCCCCATGACCTCTCAGACCCCAGCGTCTATCACCTCTCCTGCTCATGCTTCCCTATGGCTTCCCGCTGTGCCTTGAATTTGGGGTGTGTGTGTGTGTGTGTGT